>NW_012110474.1:4999631-5039453 GCF_000951045.1 Mandrillus leucophaeus
TTTATATGATGGATTACGTTTACTGATTTGTGTATGTTGAACCAGTCTTGCATCCCAGGGATGAAGGCCAGTTATTGGATAAGCTTTTTGATGTGCTGCTGGATTCTGTTTGCCAGTATTTTATTGAGGATTTTTGCATCAATGTTCATCAGGGATATTGGTCTAAAATTATCTTTTTTTGTTGTGTCTCTGCTGGGCTTTGGTATCAGGATGATGCTGGCCTCATAAAATGAGTTAGGGAGGGTTCCCTCTTTTTCTATCGATTGGAATAATTTCAGAAGGAATGGTACCCGTTCCTCCTTGTACCTCTGGTGGAATTCGACTGTGAATCCGTCTGGTCCTGGACTTCTTTTGGTTGGTAGGATATTAATTATTGCCTCAATTTCAGAGCCTGTTATTAGTATATTCAGGGATTCATCTTCTTCCTGGTTTAGTCTTGGGAGGGTGTATGTGTCCAGGAATTTATCCATTTCTTCTAGATTTTCTAGTTTATTTGCGTAGAGGTGTTTATAGTATTCAGCTGAGATGGCTAAGGGAGGTTCTGTATTTTACAGAGGGCCGGCGGACTGGCTGGAGTGCAGACTCTCCAGGGTACGTTTTTATCATGATGACAGTGTAAGAGAGAGAACAGAAGCACTCAAGGCTTAGGATCTGGACTGGCACACTCCCACTTCCTTCCATAAAGCAAGGCACATGGCCAAGCCAAAAAGTCAAGGGACAGGGAAAGACTCTTTCTCATGATGAGCATGGAGTAGTGTGGATGGTGCAGGGTTGAAGGAGCAGAGTCAACAAGTCAATCTGCCGCATCAGATTTGATCATGGAAAACTGGGGGAAAACTGGGGCAGAGACTTGAGTGGTCTGAGCTGTGTGGATTCAATAGGAGGTAGAAAATAGGGAACAAGATCTGTTATGTGGAAGAAATGGAAGTGCTTGTGAGAGGAGTGCTGAAATTTCTTTAGGCAAAAAGGGTTGAAAAAGCTATGGCTGAGGGACATCAGAGGGCTGACTTACCATGGGATGCAGTGGGAAAAAGAGCAGTGTAGTTGGGTGAAGGGTGAGAAAGAGGCAAATGAGACTGTCAGCACCCCTCCACACCCATGGAGACTGGTTGCAGGACCACTGCAAAGATCAAAATTTAGGATGCTCAAGTCCTGGATATAAAATGGTGTAGTATTTGTATATAACCTATGCACATCCTCCTGCATCATTTAAATCATTTCTAGATTCCTTATAATACCTAATACAATGTAAATGCCATGTAATAGTGGTTATACTGTATTGCTTTTTATTTCTACTATTTTTAATGTTGTATTATTTTTGTTTTTGTTTTTTTGAATATTTTCAATCTGCAGTTGGTTGAATTTGTGAATCAGATCTGTGGATACAGAGGGCTACCTGTATTAAGAATGTCTAGGTGGGGTGCCATGGCTCATGCCTGTAATCCCAGCACTTTGGGAGGCCAAGGAGGGTGGATCATCTGAGGTCAGGAGTTCGAGCCCAGCCTGGGCAACATGGTGAAACCCCGTCTCTACTAAAAATACAAAAGTTAGCCAGGCATGGTGGGGCACACCTGTAATCCCAGCTACTCGGGAGGCTGAAGCAGGAGAATTGCTTGAATCCCAGCAGCAGAGGTTGCAGTGAGCTGAGATCATGCCACTGCGTATCCAGCTTGGGCGACAGAGCCAGACACCATCTCAAAAAAAAAAAAAAAATTGTCTAGGTGGATGATCTCTGAGCCAAAGCCTTAATTTAGTTAATTAAAATAAGGTAAATAGTTATTATCCGCTGAACTGGTGTATTTCCAGATTATGCAATCATCAGTCATCCCTCCGTATGGGGTTGGCAGTTGGTTCTAGGCCACCCTCTCCCCACCAACAGATACCAAAATCCACGAAATACCAAGTCTGGCTGTAGAACTCACAGATACAAAACATTGGCCCTTCATATCAGTAGGCTTCTGCGTCCCATCAATGCTGTATTTCTGATCCATGTTGGTTGAATTTGTGGACATGGAACCCATAGCTATGGAGGGCTGACTGTATTTATTGAAAAAAATCCACTTACAAGTGGACCCACGCAGTTCAAACCTGTGTCGTTCAATGGTCAGCTGTAGTAGAATCTACTAGATTGAAGTGTTTCTGCACTGCGTTTAGGTTCGGCCAAGTAGTGTAGCTACTCTGTGGGATTTTGGTATCCTAAATCACATATAAGTACAGTATTTGGGGCAGAGAAACCATAATCACCATTTAAAAAAATCATTCTCAGTTAATTTCATGTTTTACATTAAAACTGGTGCTTTAGGTCGGTCGCGGTGGCTCACGCCTGTAATCCCAGCACTTTGGGAGATTGAGGTGGGCAGATCACTAGGTCAGGAGTTCAAGACCAGCCTGACCAATGTGGTGAAACCCCGTCTCTACTAAAAATACAGAAATTAGCCGGGCATGGTGCCATGCGCCTATAATCCCAGCTACTAAGGAGGCTGAGGCAGGAGAATCGCTTGAACCTGGGAGGCAGAGGTTGCAGTGAGCCGAGATTGCACCACTGCACTCCAGCCTGGGCAACAGAGCGAGACTCCGTCTCAAAAAACAAAAAGAAAAAACAAACAAACAAAAAACTGGTGCTTTGATCAAAGTGACAATCCTTGCACCATTAAATAAGGAATATTTCTGAGTCAATTCAATATTCGTAAGTTTATAATTTTCCATATGATGTGCTACCTATTGAGTACTTAAGTACAATTAATTCATAATTTCTTCCCCTTTTGGTGTGAATTTAGGTGAGGGAACCTTCTGCTTCTTGCGTTCTGGATGCAGCAGATTCACATACATTTGCCTTTTTTCTTATCTGCACTATTTAAAAATATATTACATTTCTAAGAAAACAGCTGTTGTCTTTAAGTCAAATTGCATATGCAGCACTGCGGCCATTAGAATGGAGACAAATTACCTCATTAGTAGAACACACCTCTCCTCAAGAGAACTAATCCTGGGGCTTATATTTTTGGACATATTCTGAGAAAATCTAAGACTATTGGATAGTCTTCTTTGTTTCATTGCTACTGTGATTTACATCACTTAAAAAAGCCAATTTGATGTTGCGTCTACATGTTTGAGTATGTGATTCTCTGGTCTTCGTTTAGCAGATAATTTATCTTTCATCCAGAAGCTTTAAGCAATAATACTTTTTTGTGAAAGAAAGTTTATTGAATGTGTATATTAGCCATGGGTTAAAACAAGAGAAGGCTTGATATAACTAAGAACCTTGGCCTTGGAAGTGTTATCTTGTCAGTCCAGCACTTTGCTTCATCGCATTTTTCGTTGTTGATTTCCGTCCTCTTTCTTTACAGGCTGGGAAGTGATGATACCCATTTTGAGGTCAGCATGGCTAACAATGGATGTGAAGTGCATCGTTTTGATCCTAGTGTCAAGTCAGCTCACATTCTGGAGAGTCAGCACCTTTGGTATCACCGCTTGTCCATTGACTGGCGGGATCCCCATCCAGCTGTTGCTGCCCAAAAACCACATAGCAACACCAGAAAACTGGGAAGCATTTTGAATGAATTTGGGCATCACAAGGTGAGGTTTTCATTTGATTTTTTACTTGAATAAAGTGAACAAACCCATCAGCTTTTTAAAATGCAAACCAAGAATAGCAACATTGACATTGGATTGTTGAAGGTCCAATTTTAATCTTACTAATCACCCAACATTATTTATAGAGTCAACTCTAGACATAAAGTGTTGGCAAGGATAGACATATTTAAATTGATGTGAAGATTTTAGTTGCTGTTGAGTAATGTTAATGGTCTTGTCCAAGACTAGGCAAGAAGACTAAGGAACTTACTTCTGGCATAGGCTGAAGAATACCATTTTCATTTGGCAACTGACTTACACTTTTCAGAGAGAGCAAACTACTTATGTTGACCTCAAATACAAAAAAAGAAAAAAAGAAAAAAGAAATCGGGGTTATGCTTACTAAGATATTGCTTGTGTATCATGTTTCTCACTGTTGTGACGTGTTTCTCACTATTTTGAATCGCTAGGCTCTACACAGAAAATATATATAGCTTTGATTAAAATTTACTTTATAAAGTTGAATGGACATTATGTATGTTACAAATTATATAAGTATATCAAAGGATGTCAAATCTCTGCAAACATTTTATTATGAATAGACAGCAAAAAGGAAACTCAGTTTTTGAACTGTGTTCTTTGAAAGCAATTTTTAGTGTAGTATACCCGAGCTAATTGTATTCTGTAGGCAGATACTAGAGAATTTCTCCTGAGTGCAGTTGGCTTGTGTTTGATCTTCAGTCTTTCTTGGGTTTGGCTATTTTGGTCTGTATTCCCAGCCGGAGATGCCATGTAGTTTAGAACAGGTCAGAATGGGTGTTTCTATTTGAGAAACAGTGTGCATGAGACTCAATTTTAAACTTGAGTTGGCTTCTTGATCTTCAGTAAGAGGTTTTTCCAGGCCAGGCGCAGTGGCTCACGCCTGTAATCCCAGCACTTTGGGAGGCCGAAGCAGGCAGATCACAAGGTCAGGTGATCGAGACTATCCTGGCTAACATGGTGAAACCCTGTCTCTACTAAAAAATACAAAAAATTAGCTGGACGTGGTGGCGGGCACCTGCAGTCCCAGCTACTCAGGAGGCTGAGGCAGGAGAATGGTGTGAACCCAGGAAGCGGAGCTTTCAGTAAGCCGAGGTCACGCCACTGCACTCCAGCCTGGGCAACGGTTCGAGACTCCGTCTCAAAAAAAAAAAAAAAAAAAAAAAGAAAAGAGGTTTTTCCCTGCATTGTTGTTCCTCCTCCTCCTCTTCCCCATCTTCCTCCCTTTTCTCTGCCTCCTTTCTTCGTCTTCCTCTTCCTTCTCCCTCCTCCCCATCTTCTTCTTCCTCCTCCTCCTCTTTTGTTCTTTAAACATCCTTTAATTAGATAGCCCATGCTGCTTCAAGAACAACTTCAAAGAATTTGCTGTTCTTTTAACACACAATTAACTACTGATTTGTATTTTACTTTGCCACCAAGGGTAACTGGTGGCATTTAATAGTCAGGAGCCTTAGTGAGACACAGGTAGGATTTTTGGGTGAAACCTCAGAAGAGAACTCCTTTTTACATGCTCTTAATGTTTTTCATATGTGTGGGAAGAAGCAGGAGCATTTTTCAGAACCTTGTTTAGGGTTTTGTTTTTTTCTTTTTTGCTGCTTGTTACCTTTGTAGATCTGTTTTTTACAGCTGAAAATTACAGGCCTAATTCTCTAATATGTCAACTTTAGATTATTCAAAGAGCTAACTACTTATTTTTTTGTGTTCAGTTAGGAGTCTTGCTGTTCCTCCTTTATGCTCTTTACATCTTAGCGCTCTCCAGCACCACTCTTCAAAGAAAAGACCGAGTAGGAGAAAAAGAGAAACTCAATGCCGTTTTGCTTATTTTTTTTCCAATATTTTAGCAAAAGATTTGGTAAAGATGAGGATAAAATAAGACTTTGAAAAAGTGATCTGTGGATATAATTGATCTAACCACATTTCCTATGGGAAATGTGTTTTTAGATAACAAGGTACGTACCTGAATTGTGTTTGTTTAGCTCCATGGGAGCTGCGGTGGACCAACCTTTCTGCTAAGGATAAAACATGAGGCCTTTTGCAATGCTGCTCCTGAGATAGCAGAAATATTTACAATGATGCCTAAAAAGGAGCAATGTTTATGATTCTAAGGCTACTTATTTTTTAAAAAAATATTTACAATGAAAGTGATCTGGCACAGAATTACCAGGAATGCATTTCCTGCTTTTTTTTTTTTTTTTAATTCCTTGTTGAAGAATTTAAAAGATACTGATATGCTTCCATAGAGATTTTCTTTTTGGGTCACTGCTTTAAAACAAAAACAACAAAACTAAACCCATCAGCAAGTGATTGCTTTCCTTAGGAAAATGCTTCTAGGAGCTATACGGGGCCAGATAAATGGAAACCTTGTCTGTGTGGTGTAGCAAGCTCGGTCTGTTTTCATTTTTCTGCATGTACAGATAATGGTAGATAGGATGTGGCTGTGGCAGGGGAAGCAAATAGAAAAAAACACACTAACAAATGTCAGCGTTTCTGCCTTCACACCTTCACTCATTTATTCTGAAAGTGAGTGTCGATACCAAAGCGTTTTTAGCTGTTTTATTTCAGAACTTTAAAATATTTCATATAGTTTTGTAATAATTTCCCTATTCTGCTGTTAGTTTTCCTATTCTGTATATCTACACCTAAATTCCAGCCACTCAAGTAAAAATATGGGCAAAAATGGAAGCAGTATTCTGAGATAGTGACAGAAAGATGCATACGGCTTTTGTACTGCTTTTAAAACTCTTTGGTAATTTTAACTTCAAACTATAAATCAAAAGCCTGTTCTAAAGCATCAGGCTAGAGCAGCTGCATCAGCAAAAGCATGTGGACCAGAAGCCCAGTCTGTCAGGGAATAATATCACTTGGATCCAGCATTATGTGAAATGATTAACTGTCTACTCTTTGCAGAAGTGGTTATTGTTAACTAATCATACAGTTTTTTCAGAATGTGACTAGAAATATTGAATCTGAAATTTCTGCTCATTTTAATCATAATGTATGGTTTGGTTTTTTTCTAAAGTCTTTGTTACATTCAGAATATCCTCAATGAGCCGAGCTAGGTCATGAGGAATTATAACTATTAGTTTTGGTCTTAACCATGCTGCTAACTCTGAATAACAGAGCTGCCTGAGGGTTTCCCTGTGTAAGCTCATTAATCTTGGTTTGAAGCATGGTCCTCTTACTGGCTTTTGACGTTGGGCGAGTCATTTAACCTCTCTGGCACTCAGTTTGATTGTCAGTTAAATGAGGACAAAGATACGTCCAAAACTGTGGGGTTTTTCTGAGAAGTAGGTCTGAGAACACAGTGTGAAAGTCTCCAGCAGAATGCCTGGTGTGAATTAGTCACTCAGTTGTTTTCAGTAAACTCAAAGGGTTTTTATTAACAATTTTAGTAAATTTTATAGAGAACCTTTTTTTTTTTTTTTTTCCTCTCTTTCTTTCTTTCCAGGGTAAATACATCAGAGATTTATCTGGAAATTGCTAACCACCTAGTTCCAGTCAAGAGTTTTTAGTGAGAGCTTTGTGTGAAACTGAAAGGCAATTGGTCCTTCAGAGGTGGTTGTAGAGAACTATTGTTTGGTGCCTCCAGGCGCTGAACAGCTTTGTGGGTAATTGTATAGAAAGTAAATACTGTGCTGTATAGAAATTAAATAATGTGCTGTATAGAAATTAAATAAACTGCTGAGAATTAATTCTGATACATGCCACGCAGAACAGATGTAGGCCTTGGGGCTGGGGCCCTCTGGTCAGACGCCCTGGGATAGCTGGCCTCCCTGCCTGTCAGCTCAGGGAACTGTGTCTTCCTTCATCTGCCCTTGTCGCCACCCAGGCCGTGGCTCAGTGTCCACCTGAACCCTCACAGGACTACCAGTTTCTGCCTCCCTTGGCTGGGAGCTCACCATTGATTCCAGAACATCAGTTTTGTTGTGTGGTCACTATGATTACATTTGAGAGAATATGGGCTTTGAAATTACACAACTGGGGTAACATAGCAAGATTCTATCTCTACAAAAGATTTAAAAAATTAGCTGGGCATAAGATTTTAAAAGTTAGCTGGGCATGGTGGCATGTGCCTGTAGTCCCAGCTACTCAGGAGGCTGACGTGGGAGGATTGGTTGAGTCCAGGAGGTGGAGGCTACAGTGAGCCATGATTGCTCTACTGTACTCCAGCCTGGGTGACAGAGCCAGACCCCTCTCTCAAAAAAAAAAAAAAAGAAAGAAAAGAAAAGAAAAAGCAATTAAAGACTCGCTTTTGGTTTTTCTTTTTACTTATCAAATTGGTAAATATAAACAAGATATTGATACTGCCCTGTATTGTAATGCTTGTTGGGAATAATACACTTTGCCGCTGGAAACGGAAAACAATATACTCTTTCAGGAAAGAAATTTGACCATATGTATATAGTGTGTCAGTTTTCATTTCTAGAAATATTTTTTGCCTTAAATTCTGTTTTATCTGATGTTAGTTCTGCCATACTTGCTCTCCTTTGATAAGTATTTATGTGAAATAACATTCTAGATTCTTTTATTTTCATTATTTTCGTATAGTTTTAGTTTATGTATGGCTTATAAGAGCAATGTATTCAATATATGTCTGGATTGTGTTTTTAAACCCAACCTGAGAATGTCTTTAAATAGTTGTGTTTAATGCTTTTATATTTATGTTTATTGGGATTACTGGCATATTGGGACTAACTTCTACTCTTTTAAATTTGGCCTTTGGTTTTCTGCACTTCCCCCTCCCCCCAACTTCTTGCTAAAGCTTTTATTTCTATTCATGGTTACCTTTAGATTTAAAAAGTATATAATTAACTATAAAATTTTAAAACATATAAAATTATTTAGTATTTCTATATTCCTTCTAAACATGATAAGGATCATCAAAAGTTAACTACCCATTGAACCTGGGTGCCCACATTACTATTATCTGGAGTTTTATATATTTTTATTTTTAAAAAATTTCAAATGCCAATGTTGCTAGAATAGAATGAACCCTCACATATTTTCCACTGGGATTCACCATTTTTTATTATTTTGCCACATTTGCTTTCTCTGTCTCACTGTCTCTCGCCATACACTTATCTCTGCAACATAAAAAATAAAAAACTCAATAGAAAGCAGTGGATGAGTATTTCCATAATAAATACATCTGTATATGTGAGTTTAATCCATTTGTATGTATTGTTTTTGCTGATATATTTGGATTAATTGCTTCTTACTTTGGTATATCTCAGTCCAAGAGCTGACATCATAATTAATGTGGAAACAGTGGAAATATCCTTATTAAATTCAGGGAAAAATAAGGATTTTTATCATTACCATTAAAAAAAAGATTAGAGCTCTTTAAAAAAAAATTCACATTTTGAGATAGATTCACGTGCACCTGTAAGAAATGATACAGAGATTCCAGATAACGAACATTTCTAGCACTACAAGGATCATGTTTCCCTTTCATAGCCACACCTACCTTCTTCCCCTTACCTCCTTCCCTAACCCCTGGTAACCACTAATCTGTTTTCTATTTCTATAATTTTGTCATTTTTAAGAATGTTTATAAATGGAATCATACAGTGTGTAATCACCATTTTTATTTAATACAGTTCTTAAGATAATAGCTAATACAATAAGAAAAGAAAAAAAATTAGGAGGATAAATTAAGAAAGGTAAATATTTTATTATTTGCAGATATTGTTATTATTGAAGGACATATTATTTGAAGATAATATGATGGTATACTGGAAAACTCAAGATAATCTAATGAAAAATTATCAAACAATAAGAACATTTAATGAGTTGTCTGAGTACAGTATACAAAAACTTTTTAACTACATTTTTGTGAATAAAAACTAGTTAGAATACAAAAAGGAAGTAAAGTTTATTTACAAAAGCAACAAAAGTAAAGCTAAAAATAAACTTAATGAGACATGTGCAAGGTCTACAAGAAGAAAACTTAGCCACTCAAGGACTTAAAGGAAAACTTGAACGAATTCGAAGGCATAGTACCTGCTTTGATGTAAATACTCAACATCATAATGATTAACTCTTTCCTATGTTAATCTACTGATTTAACATGTTCCCAATAAAATTGCCAATAGGATTTTTTTTTCAGAACTAAAGAAGCCAATTCTAGAGTTCATATTGAATTAACAAGCAGAAATAACCAATCAAATTCTGATAAAGGAGTAATAAAGGAGGTTAACTAACCCTATGAGATAATAAAGCTTCTTATACAACTATAATAATAAAAATGGTACTATTGCATGAACAGATAAACAGATTAATGGAAGATTTTAAAAATCCAGAAATAAATCCACATACCTCCAGAGCTGATATATGATAAAGGTACTATCTCAAATCATAGAGAAAAGGTGGATGTTTCAGTAAAATTATGGGTACTTATTTAAAAAATGTTTTTTAAGCTTTATTTGATGGCTTTTGCCAAAAAATTTAAACCAATAAAGTTTTTTTAAAGACCATAAAAATATTAGAAAGAAAACTATGGAGACTTAAAAAAAAGTCCTGGAGTTAGGAAGTCACAAAAGAAAAGAATAATTAATTTGATTACGTACAAAATTTCCACATGGTAAAACTACCAAAAACAAAATTAAAAGACAAATAACAAACTGAGAAAATACTGACAATTCATTTTATAAGCAGAGAGTTAATTTCACCAGTATAGAAGGGCTTCACCAGTATAGAAAGACCCACAAGTTGATAGAAAATTGGATGAAGAAATAGTTGATGAAAAACAGTTCACAGAAAAGGAGATACAGATGGCTTATATGGAAAAATATTAAAACTTGGACATATGAAGAGAAAGACAAATAAAACTATAGTTGGATATAATGTTTTCATCAGATTATCAAAGATAAAAAGTCGCAGGAATATAAATTGCTACAGCGTTTCTGCAGGGCAGTTTGGCAATATCTATCACACTGCAAATGCAAATCCAGCAATTCTACTTCTGTGAGTTTGCCCCCCAGTCATATCCCATATGTGTGAACCGATATATGAATAAAGTTATTGTTTTTTGCAGCATTGTTTGTAATAGCAAAGGGTAGAAAACAATCTGCATAGCCACCACTGTGGAAGTAGTTAAATGGAGAATTGTATATCTTTTCATGGACAACGTATGAAGCCACTAAAAAAAAGACAAAGCAAATTTTAATCTATTGATGTGGAACAATTTCTGAGATACATTTTTAAGAAAGGGAATTTACAATGCAAAGCAATTGCTAAACAGTTTTGAAAACAAAGAACAAAGTTAGAGAGCTTACACTACTTGATTTCAAGACAATGTAAGGAATAGTAATCAAGATAGTCTGGTACTGACGTAAAGATAGACATATAGATCAATGGGACACCAAGAGAATTTGGAGATGGAAACACATATATACATTATCCTTAGCAAACTAACACAGGAACAGAAAACCAAATACTGCATGTTGTCACTTTTAAGTGGGAGCTAAATGCTGAGAACACACGGTCACATAGAGGGGAACAACAGACAGTGGGGCCTATCAGAGGGTGGAGGGTGTGAGGAAGGAGAAGATGAGAAAAATAACTAATGAGTTCTAGGCTTAATACCCGGGTGATGAAATAATCTGCACAACAAACCCTCATGGCACAGGTTTATCTATATAACAAACCTGCACATGTACTCCTCAAAGGGAAATAAAAGTTTTAAAAAAATCTGCAGTGAAGGAGAAAAAGAGAAACACATATATAATTAACTGATTTTTATGAAGGCATCAACATAATTAAATGGGGAAAATTATAGTCTTTTCAACAAATGGTGCTGGAACAACTGGTTATCTGTAAGGGAAAAAAGTAAAACCTGACCTGAATCTCACATCATCATGAAAATTATTTTGAAGTGGAACATAGACCTAAACATAAAAGCTAAAATTATAACACTTCTAGAAGAAAACATGGGAGAACATCTTTACAACCTTGACATAGGCAAAAATTTTTTAGACAGTATATTTCTTAGCATAAACCATAAAAAAATTTTAAAAAGACAAATTGGACTTTATCAAGATCAACACTTCCTGCTCATCAAAAGACATTGTGAAGAACATAAAAACTGGGAGAAAATATTCATCACAAATATATCAGAAAAGGACTTGTATCCGGAATACATAAAGAACTCTTACAACCAAAAATAAGGAGACAAACAATTCAATTAACAAACTAAAGTTTAAACTGGCACCCCACCAAACAAGATATACAGATGGCAAAAACACCCATGAAAAGATGTTCAATATGATTAGTTATTAGGGTAATGAAAATTAAAGCCACAGTGAGATACCACTTCATAACTACCAAAATGGCTAAAATTTAAAAGATTGATGTTACTAAGTGATGATGAGGATATAGAGTAACTGGAAATCTCAAACATTTGTAGTGGGAATGCAACCTCTTAGGAAAAGAGGTTGGCAGTTTCTTAATTTCTTAATATATTTACCAATTGATCCAGTAAACCCATTCCTAGATATTTACCCAAGATAACTGAAAACATATGTCTGCACAAAGGATTGTAACTGAAAGTGTGTAGGAGCTATATTCATGATAACCTCAACTGGAAACAACTCAAATGTCTGTAACATGTGAATGGGTAGAGAAGTTACGGTATGAATGTATCTCTTAAATGTACCATATACCTACCACACATCCATATAGAATGAAATACCACTGAGCAATAAAAAAGAACAAGCTTTGTGACACATACAACACAAATGAGTCTCACAGATTTTATGCTGAATGAAGGAAGCCAGATTCAAAAAACCACCTGTTATGTGATTCTCTATATAAAGTTCTAGAATAGACAAAAGTCTTCTATGATGATAGAAAACAGATCAGTGGTTGCCTAGGGCAGGTGGTGAGGGAGCAGAGTTGGAGATTTACTGAAAAAGTCACAAGGGAACTTTTTGGGGTGATGGGAACATTCTATATTTTGAGTATGTTGGTGGTTACATGGGTATATACATTTCAAAAGTTGTTGATTAGCTGGGCATGGTGATTCACACCTGTAATCACAGCACTTTGGGAGGCTGAGCAGGGTGGATCTCTTGAGGCCAGGAGTTCGAGACCAGCCTGGACAACATGGCAAAGCCCCATCTCTACAAAAAATACAAAAATTAGCCAGGTATGGTGACACACACCTGTAGTCCCAGCTACTCAGGAGGCTGAGACAGGAGGATCAATTGAGCCACTGCACTCTAGCCTGGACAACAGAGCAAGACCCTGTCTGGAAAAAAAGTAATTGACCAATATACTTAAACTGTATGAATTTCATTGTATATAAATTATATTTCAATAAAAGCAAATTGCAGAAGAGTGTGTGTAGATTTCCACCATTCTACTACTCACATAAGTGTTTTTGAAAGTATATGCAAGAAACTAGTGATGCTGGGAGACTCCAAGGAGAAGAACTAAATGACTGAGGAAGAAACTCTGTACTCTTTATATCTTTTGATTTTGTACCTTGTGAATATTCAGTTAAAATATTTTCCATGTTTTCCTATCCATTTTTTTTTTAAATTATCTACTTTTGGAGTTCCTTTTAGATGTATTTTGGAGCCTCTGAGTCTATCCTTCTTGTCTCTTCATTACTTTTTCATTCACGCTGTCCTATGTTAGGGTAAATTCCTCACTACTAGCTTCCAATTATTTAATTTTCTTTTTAACTATATCCAGGCTAGAGTTTATACCATTTATTGGTATTTTTACCAAAAAAAAAAAGACTATATTTTTCACTTCCAAGGTTTCTAATTGGTATTTTTCCTATCCATCTGTTCTTTTCTAGTTTTGCATGCTTTTATTTAAAAGTGTGTTGTCGCTGCTTGCATGTTTGTGAAAGTTGATATTCTTCTTGACTGAGCTGAGCATCCTAAACATACTTATTTTAAACTTTTGTCAGATTTTTCAACAAAATTAAACTTGGAATGAAGTAGCATTCTAATTATTGCGTTGGTTGTTTCTCTTATCCTTTGACTTCAGTGTGTATTTTGGAATTTTGGCTTGCTGGCGTATTTTCAGTAGAAGGTTTTTGGTTTGGTTTTGCTTTTCTCTTTCTTTTTGGCTTGCCCTTCTCTGCCTAGTGAGTTTGCAGTAACCTTCAGGACCTGGTTCTTCTAGGCATTTGGCTCTTACTCTTCCCAGTGGTATGTGGACTATTCAGACACTGAACCATCAGAGGTCCAGCTCATTTGGTATTTGCTAGGGTTTATCACTCTCCTCCCATCTTCTTAGGCCAGCAGCTAGTTTTATGCCATAGCTCCAGCCAGTGGTTGTTAGTGTGTTTCAGTCTCCTTTCTGCCACCAAGGAGTTCCACTCCTGCCCCCGGCTTTAAACAATGAATGGGCTCTGGCCGCTCTCTCAGGCGAGCACCTTGAGTTCCTATTTCCTGTAAGAGATGCACACCCAGCACCACTGCCGCCTGCTCTAAGATGGAAGCCCGCCATTTCCGGCCTGCCATTCTGCTCACCGCCCTGTGTTCATTCATGGAGGTGCTCGTCTTGGTTTTGAGTCCTGCTGTGTCCTTTTTGTTTCTTTTCCTCTCTTTCTCCCTCTCAAATAGTTCTCCCTATTTTTGCTTTGTGTTTGGCATGGGGGAAAGGGGTGCATCTCACCTTCATATTTTTCTTTAAATCAACTTGAAATGGAGTCAGCTTTCTTAGAATTATCTGAACAAATAATGTCCATAGACTTGTGAGTCAACTGTCCTAGGTTTGTTTGTTAATACATTTTTAAAATACTTAACAAATGAAAGATTTTGAAATGTTGCCTCCAAATCATATCCTACACCATTATTTCTCAAATTTGATGTATGCATGAACCACCTTGGGAATGTAATTAACATGCAAGTAGTGATTCTGGAGGTCTGGGGTAAGACCTGAGGTTCTGTATTTCTAGTAAGACCCAAAATGATGCTGATGGTGCTGGCTGGGAAACTGTACTTTGAGTAACAATGTGTGTACCACACTTGGAGAAACAGGACCAGAGGAGAAACACATTGCCCGTGACTATGGCTTCATAGTCATGGGCAGTGCTGAGACTTGAATGCAGTCCCCGCAGAGCACAAGCACTGGGCTACTCTGTGCCCTGTTGATGCCTTCTGCCCTCAGCCTGAGACCCTGGTGTAAAGGACAGACACTGTCATAGTTTCATTGTTTTTATTCCCATGCAGCCTATCGTATCCGATTTCTGTACTAGCTGTTGTACCGCAACACATTTTTTTCTCAAGACGGAAGCTCTTTTATAAAAGTGTTCCCTGCCGGTCTGCCACACCAGGTCAAGGTCCAGGCATGCCTGAGTCTTAGATAATGATTCCCCCTCGAGTCGGAGCCTTGCTTCTGAGTTCTGTGTTCCTGAATGAGCTGTGTGCCTCACAGGCAGAGACTCCTTATTGTACGGATCCCCATTCCAAGTACCTAACAAGCGTTCTGGAACTATACAGAATACATGTTGGCCTTTTTCTCCAGCCCTTCCCTAAATAAAACATACAAGGCATGAACATTTGAATACCTTATCTGTGGGCACAATCTCCCCTGGAGTTAACAAGCAGCAGCCCTGAGCATCCAGAGACCTTAGCTCCTGATGTTTCAGAATGCTTGGGCAGGAAACCTTACGGAAAACCAGATATGCTGTGGTAAAGGTGGAAGTCCAGGTGATTCTTTCAGGTCCCAGGGCAATTTCTCTCTAAATTTGTTTAAATTCCTTTTTCAAAGAGAGGTGTCTATCTTTCTGTGTATTTGAAGGCAATTTCATCGTGCAGAATTGTGATTTAATCAGGAAGGTGCTGTGTTTCTGTGAAATAAGCCAGTGGCAATTTAGCAATAATGAGTCATTCATGGTGTTGAATTGCAATTTGAAATGCAGAGACATCTTTCGGTCTCTGTCACTCTGCAGTGGACCCTAAGGACAAGCCATCTTGGGAAAGTGAGTCAAGAACTTCCGAACTCAACATTTAGGAACTTTTTTTTCCTTTTTTTTTTTTTTTTTTTCCCAAAATTCATCCATAAAGGTGAGACTTAAGGTGTAGCTAAATGTCTTGGCTCTTTTGAATATTTTTCAAACCATTCAGTGTTTAACTAACATGGAGCTGCAATAGAGTAGAAAGCCCATCTGATGAGAGAACTAGCTACATCTGGCTTTAGTTGTTGTGTTAGAGTTCTCCAGAGGGACAGAAGCAATGGAATAGATACATATATAATAAAGGGAAGCTCAGTAAGTATTAACTCACATGATCACAAGGTCCCACAATAGGCCGTCTGTAGGCTAAGGAGAAAGGAGAGCCCAGTCTGAGTTCCAAAACTGAAGAACTTGGAGTCTGATGTTCAAGGTCAGGAAGCATCTGGCTAGGCCGGTCTCTCCTTTTCACATTTTTCCTCCTGCTTACATTCTAGCTGCGCTGGCAGCTGACTGTACCCGCTCAGATTAAGGGTGGATCTGCCTTTCCCAGCCCACTGACTCAAATGTTAATCTCCTTTAGCAACACCCTCACAGTCACACCCAGCATCAATTCAATCAAGTTGACACTCAGTATTAACCATCACAGCTGTGGTTGGTATTTTCTTTGAGGTGTTCTACCTTCCATTTTCCCTGGGCAGAAGCCATGACTGGCAAGGTTGTATGTACACGGTGCTCTGGAATCTGGAGACCACTCCCAGCTGTACGACTGTGTGGGGCTTAGACTCTCGTATTAGAATGGGGAACACTGGACAACAAACCAAAACAATGTCAATAACACACCACAAGCAAAGAATTCAACCACAAAGGGAGCTTGGTTAAAATGTCACCCAGGCAGGGTCAACCCCAGAGATTGTGACTTAGTAGTTCTGGGATGGAGCCCAGCATTTTTAACCAACCCCACCCACCTCTAACCCAGGTGATGTGAAGATCATCCCTTTGAGGAACCTCTGTGTGTAGAAAGGACTTAAGTGGCTCAGCCTTCCCTTTGCAAATCCCCCACCCTCTTTTGTTCATAAAGCCCTTGAAACAAGAAGGGGGTCAGGAGCCTGACTGTCAGCTTCTGCAGCATCCCCTTTGTCTCCCCACCAAGTCTCTGAGTTTCCCATTCCTCAGTTTCCCCTATCGTAAGGTGCATGATCTGAACCCTTGCCACTGGAGAATGTTGTGGAAAAAAATGAGCATGTGTTAGTGAGAGAAAGGAGCAAGGAATTTTCATCAGACCAGATTTGTGATTTCATGGTGAATGCTGACTGATTATGGCTTCTTTGAGATTTTTCAAAGGACCTAGTATTACCACAAAAGAGGAAGATTTCACACATGGAAGAAATCAGTCCCCAGGGCACTGGCATTTTTCTTTGTTGCTATGTACAAGGAGTGGGCGTACTTGTCTGAGAATCTTGCCATTTTCGAGAAGTTTGGGGGAATGAGAACCAAGTGCTTCTTGAGGGAGCAGAGGGCTGTTAGCCCATGTGGTTACCTGGGTTTCCCTTTGTGTGACTTCCTTTCCTAAAGGAGATGATGGGTCTGTAGAGGAATGTTATGTTCAGTGAGCACAGCTCAGATTTGCAAGGTCATGTCGCTCTGCAATTCCTTTATGAGTGTTAAAAAACAGTTAATGCCTTTTGACAGGAAGAGGATGAGAACCTGCTATCATATTAGTGAATTCTCTGAGGGAATGTGTGTTCCTGAGCAAATCCTTCCAGGTCACACACATGCTGGCCATTTCTGCCTGGGGAGCTCAGCAGTGCCAGTTTTCATACATGCCCGAGCATAACAGACACACCCATGAAACAGGCTCCAGGTGCTTGGGAAAAGACGGTGATAGTTTCATTCAGAGGTAAAACCTGATTTATTTTCCAGCCAGTGAAAATATCAGGAAAGGAAGGTTTCGTTTCCCCCTTTTAAGTTAAAAACATAAGGACCTTTTAAAAAACACAGCTTTCCTAGCATGGAGTGGCATTCAACAGTTTTGCAATTAAAATGATAATGAAACATTTCTTATAAGAACTTCTCTTTAAAATCAGCATGATGGGTTCACAGCACACTATTAGAAGGAATTATGTAAAGCAGCCTCTCTGTTCCCAGTTTTATTTTAAGATTTAATTTATTCCAGATTCTGCAGGAAAAAACCACCCATGTGACAAGCCTGCTAACAGATGTCAATTTAGTTTTATAGCACATGCCTGCACTTCAGAGTCAGAAAATGGAGATTATTCTTTTTGCCTGCTGTTTATTACATGACGCAGCTTCATAACATTATGCCCCAGAGGCCAGCTGATTAATAACCTGTGGGCCAGCAACTTATCCTTGCTTCTATCTGTCTTCTGCAGTGTTAAGTGTAAGCTTTCTTTCACATTACCCTTTTGGATTAAGAGAGGTGCTGGAAAGAGCAAAGGTGACAGAAAATGGATTTTTTTTTGTTTTAATGTCATCTAGCTCAGAAGACAGATTTCACTGTAGTATAGGTAGCAGAAGAGAAATAAGATTAAAAAATAAAGATCATTAACTAGACAATACCAGATTTATACTAAAATTTTTTTGTGGTGTTGGTGGGTAAAACAGTAAAACAAAGTTAACTCTACATGATAATTATTATGTTAAATTCAACCATAATAAGAAACCTTCACTTCTTCGTATTCACAGGGATCATTTCCTTATATTCCCATGATCTAGTAATTATCAGCTTATATGTATATTGCATTTCTGTTCACATCCCCATCCATCTTTCTCTCCATCTGTCTGTCTGTTCATCCATTCATCCATCCAATAAATATTTATTAAGCATCTACTGTGCGCAAGGTCCTGTGCTTAAATAATAAATGTGGAAGGATAAAGAAGTCTCTTTTTAATTTTTAAAAATGTTTAATTGAGGTAAAAATACACTTACCACAAACTTTGTCAACGTAATCATTTTTAAGTGTACAGTTCAGTAAAGTACCTTCACATTGTTGTGCATTCAATCTCCAGAACTTTTTCATCCTGCAAAACAGAAATCCTGTGCCCATTAAACAATAACTTCCCTTGCTCCACTCCTACCTGGTAACCTCTAATCTTCTTCCTGTCTCTATGAATTTGCCTGATCTAGGTACCTCTTATAAGTGGAATCACATATTATTTTGCCATTTTGTGTGTAGCTTATTTCATTTAGCATAATGTTTTCAAGGTTCATCCAGGTTGTAGCATGTGCCAGAACTCCCTTCCATTTAAAGGCTAAATAATGTTCCATTGTATTAGGTTAGTGCAAAAGTAATTGTGCTTTTTGCCATATGTATAGACCGCATTTTGCTTATCCATTCATTTGTCAATAAACGCTGGAGTTGCTTGACCTCTTGACTATTATGAGTAGTGCTACTGTGACCGAGGGTGTACACATGTCTCTTCAAGGCCATGCTTTCAGTTCTTTTGGGTATATTTCCAGAAGTGGAATTGTGGATCAGATGGTGATTCTATTTTTAAGTTTTTGAGGAACCACCGTAACTGTTTTCCATAGCAGGTACATAATTTTACACTCCCATAAACAAGTCTTTTAAGATGTAGCTTAAAAGAAGTATGATGAGTGCTATAAAGTAAGAGTACAGTGTGCTATGGGAATGTTTAATAGCGAATGCTGGTCTAAGCTGTCATTGGTTCCCATATTTCTGATGCCTCGTCCACAGTGGAGGCTTGGTAAGTGTTGAGTGGGTGGGTGAATGAGCCATCCAGACCCTTGGTCATTAGACCTCTCTCCCGTGTTTCCTTCCTGCTATTCAGTTGCCCTCCTTTCTATGGAATGGATCTGGGGAGCAGTGAGAGGATTTGTTAGCTGCTTCTTGGTTGCCTCTGTTGTTCTCTGGCAAGATTATGGAAAAAAATTTTCTAGTAATTTTTTTCTCATTCTGTATATGATGTAATATATTCAGAGATGTTGAGATAGTTTTGCCAGATACATCCCTGCCTTTTCTTTGGGGAGGAAAAAGGGAACCTGCCCGTGGATGTAAGATGAAAGTGTAGTGCATGTAAGATAAAAGTGTAGTGGATATAAAAGTGTAGTGATGTTAGGAAGTGGTGGGGTATTCACGGAGAAAAATGTTCTTTCTATTCTTAGAGCATTGCTTCTGTTTTCTAAAGAATTTTGTTCTATAAAGACAGCAAAAAGGTCTCTTGCTCAGTTCCTCATTTGATTTAAATCAGTAGCATTTTATGTTATATAGCTAGTTTAAATGGAAATTTCATTCTTGAGATTTTTCAAGAGAATTCCAGATATTTAAAATATATAGACATTATATTTGAAGACTTAAACTTCTTGTTCCTGATGTTATAAAAAGAATCTGTTTATCAGATCCCCAAACTAATGAAAGACATAATTATTATTCTGTCCAACTTTTCATGCTAGCAATTCAGGCAAAGAAAGAGGCTGGCCACAAAAAAATATCACAGCTCTTTCTCTAGAAATTTGTATTGGTTTTGAGGTTTGCCATGGTGTTATTATTCTGATCAGCTAGAAGGATCAGTTGTTGGTCTGAAATGAGTCCTGAGGGTTTCTTATAATTGCTCTGGTCTTGGTATTGGCACAGGAGAGCAATGTTAATGACATTTTCAAGATGCTGGCTTTGGGTCAGGTAGAAGGCATTGGGCCATGGTGCCCCGTGGGAGTTGCTGGCTCCCAACCCAAGACCTGAATATTAACTTTACAACCTGTTTGTTGTGTGAATAGCAAGGTGAATTAAGTTCTCTGAGCCACAGTCCATTTTTTTCATGAAATGGGGGTGTTGATATCTTTCATGCAGGACTGTTGAGGGGATTAAAGACAAAAAGGACTATAAAGAAACTAGCACAGTGATTGGCCAGTTACTCCCCAGATGGGCACTATTTATTAAGTAGTTATTGGGTTGGATTTATTTGAATTGTTTAAGGCCAATATTCAATTACTGGCGATGGAGTATTATGGTATGGATGATTTGGTATATTTTATTGCCCTTCACTTTCTTAGTGATGGGGGAACTTCTATTAGGTTAACCATTTACTGCAGAAAATGTTAAAGAGCGCCAATTTTCTGGATTGGATTCTGAAAGTATTTAGAACAGCAGCAGTGTGACTCTGATATCCAGACATCCCTTTAGTGCTCTTGGGACTCATCTTTCTCCACTGACAGCCATGGATGTAGCTGGTGTGTGTTTCAAATAGTCCACCTGCTTCATGGCATTGGTAGGCATCTTGTAATTTAGTGATCTTTCCCCTGTGCATCTCCTGGGTGTAAGTATTTAAAGTCATACAGGCTTATTGAGGATATTGTTGTGAAATAATATAGGTGGTGAGTATTCACATCTTTGAAAATATTTTATGTAGTGACCGTTCAATACTTTTCACTACATTTGACTTATGTCATTGTATTTCCCTTAAGGTTGAACTCCCTCTTTCTGATACCTTGTTATGTGATTTTGACTCCTTTTGGGGACATATCAAGTATAGTGCTAAGTGTTGGCTGAACTAAGTGCTCGGGAATATACTGGATAATTAAGTTCTCTGACTACATGAAAGTGGTGTTACTGCCCACCTCTGTCTTTGCTGTTGTTACCACCCCCCACTTTTTTTTTTTTTGTAGACAGAGTCTCACTCCATCACTCAGGCTGGAGTGCAGTGGCGCGATCTAGGCTCACTGCAACCTCTGCCTCCCGGGTTCAAGCGATTCTCCTGCCTCAGCCTCCTTAGTAGCTGGGATTACAGGCATGAGCCACCACGCCCAGGTAATTTTTGTATTTTTAGTAGAGACGGAGTTTCACCATATTGGCTGGGCTGGTCTCAAACTCCTGACCTCATGATCCGCCCACCTCAACCTCCCAAAGTGCTGGGATTACAGGGGTGAGCCACTCAGTGTGTTAAATGTAATCACCCCATTTGATGTGTTAGGTCTCAATTCAATTTCCCAGCTTCTTTATTTTTCACTACTTTGCTATGGCTATCCTATGCTCTAACCTAACTAGATGGTTTTACTTGCCTAAACTTTCTCATCCTATGTAGCTTTAATCATAAATCCTGTTATCTTTAATATTTTCTCTGTATCTGAACAAGTATAAAAAAGGCACCCATCTTTCCAGTCCTATCCCAGATGCTGTCTCTTCCACAAAACCTTTCTCTAAACCATTTATTTTAATATTTTAAATCACATAAGTGGCATATGTTCACTGTAGAAAATTTATATAATAGAGAACTCCAAAGGAAAAAGGATGAAAATTAAAGTCACCTGTAATTCTGCTGCTGAGAGAACTACTATTAATATAGATAATCTCAGGTCAGGCATGGTGGTGGCTCATGCCTGTAATCCCAGCAGTTAGAGAGGCTGAGGTGGGCAGATCACTTGAGCTCAGGAGTTTGAGACCAGCCTGGGCAACATAGTGAAACTTTGTTTCAACAAAAAAATTGAAACATTAGTTGGGTGTGGTGGCACAGGCCTGTGGTCCTAACTACTTGGGAGGCAAGAGGATCACTTGAACCCAAGAGGCCGATGCTGTGGTAAGCCATAATAGCATCACTGCGTGCATTCTAACCTGGGTGACAGAGCAAGACCCTGTCTCAAAAAAAGAAATCTCTCCTTCCACACTTTTGCCCCAGTGGTATATACATGTTAACAAAATTAAGGTGGGATGGTCATATATACTATTTTATAGTCTGAGTTTTTTAATCTTAAAATATCTTGAACATTTTTACGTAGTATTAAACATTTCATCTACATATATTGCAGCATTGTTTATAATAGCAAAATTCTGGAAACAACATATTTGCTCTTTAATAGGGAACTGAATACATGAAATATAATAAAACCCATTCAACTGAATACTTGGTGACTACTGAAATACATGGTATATATCTATATTTTGCTGATATGGAAAAATATCCAAGATAATTTGTTAAGGGCCCAAAGCAAAGACCAAACAGTGGGTATACTATGACACCCACCATTTGAATAAAAATAAAGAAATGTTCATACAGTACATGCTTGTTTATGTACTCTGAGGCACAGGTCTTTGGAAATGGTTTTGGGTAAAAGTGCTGATATAGTTTGGATATGTGTGTCCACCCAAATTGCATGTCAAATTGTAATCCCAAATGTTGGAGGTAGGGCCTGGTGTAAGGTAATTGGCTCATGTGGGCAAGTTTCTCGTGTAATGTTTAGCACCATCACTCTTGGTACTATCCTCACAATAGTGAGTTCTCATGAGAGCTGGTCACTTAAAAATGTGTAGCACCTACTCCCTGTGTCTTGCTCCTGCTCTGGCCATGTGACGTGCCTGCTTCCCCTTTGCCTTCTGCCACGATTGTAAGTTTTCTGAGGCCTCACCAGAAGCCAAGCAGATGCCAGCATCATGCTCCCTGGATAGCCTGTGAAACTGGGAGCCAATTAAACCTCTTTTCTTTATAAACAGCCCAGTTTCAGGTATTTCTTTAGAGCAATATGAGAATGGACTAACACAAGTACTTTGGGTTTTGGGGTGAAGGGGTGTCTTTGGGTCAAGGCACTTCGGGTAAAGTTACTAGGGATTCTGGGGTGGGAGAAAGACAATTCACTGTCCTTTTGACGAGTTTGAACATTTTTCTTACCATATGCATTAATATTTTATAGTTTTTCTATAAAATCTTATGAAATACTTATCTACAATGTAATTAGTAATGCCTGCTTATATTCTAATGAGTAAATGTATTGTAGATTATTTAACCACTTCCCAATTGTTGGATATACAGATTATCTCCAGTTTTTTACTACCATAAACTGTACAGTCTTAAGGCTTTTTATATGCTTTGCTAAATTACCCTCAAGAGAGTTTGTGCCATTTTACTCTGCTGGGATTCTTCCAATGGATGTAATGGCTTACTCATTTGAATTCCCATAAAGCTTTGTTTTTGTTTATTTTATGGAAGTTAGCTAGATCCTTGCATCATAATCACCTGGGTACTTAGGGTATCTCTTTGATACGCTATTTATCTGTCTATATACTACATCATGTATCTATTTATACCATACACTGAAATTGTTGAGACAGCAATTTTGTCATATTCACCTTTTTCCACAGCAGCCCACAGCATAGTGCTTGCCCATGTGAAATGCACAGTAAATAAATACTGGATGCATTGAGATGAACTAGTTTTCATGCTGTTAGTGAGCATCTTTCTAAAATGATAGTAGTGAAACTTGTTCAGCTGGCTGAGTATGCTATGGTCATAACCCTTGTTAGAGACCACCATACTCTTTGTGGAGCATCATTGTTGCCCAGGCTGATTGCAAAGGCACAATTACAGCTCACTGTAGCCTTCACCTCCTGGGCTGAAGCGATCCTCCCACCTCAGCCTCCCAAGGAGCTGATACTACAGGTGCATGCCACCATGACCGGCTCATTTTTCTACTTTTTTTTTTTTTGAGATGGGGTCTTACTGTGTTCCCCAGGCTGGTCATGAACTCCTGGGCTCAAGTGATCTTCCCACTTTGGCCTCCCAAAGTGTTAGTATTACAGGCATGAGCCACCGTGAATAGCTGTTTTTATTTTTAAAGTAAGATTTCCTATATGAATCTGTTCTCGTATAATGGAACTCCCTTATAATTGATCTGGAGAAAAAATTGTTTTAGCATATTTTTAAGCAGTGTCCAAGACAGTGCTTTGTGATAAGTAAGAGTTTTTCTCTTATGGGTGAAATTCTGGTTAACTGTTGTGAGTTTTCTCTTCAGCTAATGGCTATTATTTCAGAGATGTTCTACTAAAGAATATGTCTTTGAGGACAAAAGTCTCTGGTCTCAGGCCTAATACAGCCAGGCTCTAAAATTTCGCAGAAAAATTAAACTCACCAAATTTCCTATTATCACCACTATAGCCATCGTTTTCAGTCTCTTCCCCTAATCTAGATTTTAATGCAAGCTGTTTCAAAGAGGAAAGTGCAGGGATAAAGTTTAGCCTCTTCTAGCTTTTGTGTAAAAAGTGATCATGTGTAGAGAAGCCTGAGGCATTAGCAAGGAACATAAACAGAAGGAATATTTCACCTGCAGGAGAGGTAGCGTTCAGAATGCCTTTTTCGCAATTCACACATGGAAACCAGAAATGAAATACTCAGCATGCCTGTGAAATAATTACCTTGGTCTGAAAGAATTACGGAGCATAGAAAGGATAGGAATTTGGCCAATAGTGTTGTTACAAGCAATGCTAAAAACCAAACACACTAATATCATCGGTGGCACTTTCAATATGCTTCCCCCGACAATAACACAAACTTTACTCTCTCATGGTTGGGCTTATAACAGGCAAAATTTGAAGAAAATTTATCATGTGAAGAATGCCAAACACCCTTCTTTTTGCTTCTTACACATTCTGTTATCAAGGATATTTTTTCTTGAATGTTTGGGGGCAAGTTAGAATAGTTTTGCATGGTTTAGTTCAGAATAGAATATTCCTATTTATATTTTTTGACATGCTAAGCTAAGTGTTTTTAATCTAAACAAATTCATTTATTTATAAGAAGACTCTACATTGAGGAATCAAAATGAAGAATAAGATATTATAGATTTTAAAAATCTTCTATACAAGTAGAATAAGGTTTATTGGGACAGCCAGACATATTAAAAGAACTTTAGATTTCTATAACATTTTCCTGACAAAGATTTCTTTACTATAACTTAAACAGCACTTTTTTGAGGACCTTTTCCATTTAGAGTGAATTTAACAATCATAGATTTAATATAGGGTAGCAATTTCCAAGAAATTATTGGACAGCAAAGGATAAGTGAGTCCTGTTCCCTAGGCAACCTCATGGAGGGGTATAACATCCTTCAAGCTCCTAAAATGAAGTTTAGAGTTGCTACTATTTTTGGTTTCAGCTTCCTCTGGAAATGGTTTTTATTCCTTGAAATTATTCTTGTATGTGATGAAGTCTGAGCTCTTTCCAGTTATTTTCCCTGTAACGTTAGTCTTGTATGTAACAGCATCTCCATCCTCTGATCTCAGCATGTATGGCTATAAGAGGAATGGCCGCCCTGGAAATGAGATCAAATTGGGGATAGCAACGAATCTCATGAGAAGCGAGGGAAGAGCAGGGACATTTCCAGCCATTTGTCAGGCTTTTGTAATTTCATGAAGAAAAGTACTCTGGGCTTTTCTGACCCACGCAATCTTTTGTGATTTTTTTTTTTTTTTAAAGCGAATGTACTATAGGACACTCAGCTTTAGGTGGAAAACATTTTAAATAGAAAAAATGTTGGAATGGGTGCATTTCTGATTCTTTCAGTAGGCTTCTTGTGTGAGTGCCAAGTGCCATCTATTTGGGCATGGCAGCTTCTATGTGGTTCCCCCAGGATTGTCATTCTTTCTTATCTGCCATCTTTCTCTTGGCCCTTTTTCCCTTGTTCTCTTTGCCCTAATTCTGTGTGTATTATAATGATTTTTTTTGTTTGTTTTTTATTTTTGTTTTTGTTTTTTGTTTTTCCCGCACTAGGCCGACAGTGCATACTGAGTGATTGCAATTTTAGGAACACTCTTTCCTTAAGGAAGGCGCACTGGGAAATCCCTGCAGAAGGGCCAGGTGTCGGCAACCTTTCAGAAATGGAAGGAGGTCTTGCTGCTGACCCCCACCTCTTCAACATGTTGGAAGTGGTGATATCTTGTGGTCTAGAAAGTCCAGGGGACTTCTGAAAGGCCTTCCAATGAAAATATCTCTTCAGTGTATTCTACCAGTTAGATTCATTTGAGCTATTGAGCTCATCTTTGAAAAAGATATTCCTCTCTGGGAGACTGAGTTTATTCTTGACAGAGTACAACTACTTAAGTCATGTAATGTTTTTTGTTTGTTTTTAAGACACAACCTCACTCTTTCACTTAGGCTGGAGTGCAGTGGCATGATCACAGCTCACTGCAACCTCAAACTCCTAGGCTGAAGGGATCTTCCTGCTTCAGCCTCCCGAGAGTAGCTGGGACTATAGACACATACCATCACACCTGGTTGATTATTTATTTATTTATTTTTAATTTTTTTTTTAGAGATGAGGGTCTCACTATATTGTCCAGACTGGTCTCAAACTCCTGGCCTTACGCAATCCTTGGGGCTTGGCCTCTTAAAGTGCTGGGATTTATAGGCGTGAACCACTACACCCAGCAAGTCATGTAATCTTACTGGTTTCTCACATAGTTGTTTGTGATGTTTGGCTAAAGGAATGGAAGCTGGCAAAGGTGGAATGGGAGAAATGTTGGCATATGGCTTGGTGTGTGCATTCTACAATAAGAGCTGTGGCCAGCCAGAGGGCATCTGACAATGAAGGCTGTGGGTGGGAAGGCACAGGAGGTGGGAGAGAAATGCAGAGGAAAGTGGGAAGGAGAAACACTTGGGAATCATTTGCCTTCTTTGCCATTTTGACTGAGGCTATAGACATGTCTCTCTGCAGCGTTCCATGGTAAGATTTCCTCATGCAGGTGAACCATACATTGTTAATTTATGCTTGTTATATATTAACTACTATCTAGTTCATACTCTATGCCATAGGTGAAGAAGAGAGACTGAATTTTTTTGTTGTTGTTTGCTTTTGCTGGATAATACTGAGAATTATTTAGGTATTCTGTAAACACTTTTTGAAGGCCTCCTGTCAGTCAGGAATTCAACCAAGGACAGGGAATCCATGCTGAAGGTCCTTGCCCACAAAGACATCATAGTCTCTAAGAGGAGATAAACATTTGTACAAAAATTATATAATCTTACCATGGCACCACAAGGGAAGCAGAAGAGAGGTAGCTTATTTGGCTTGGGGAGTTAAGGAGGGGGCATAGAGGAAGTGATATTTCAGATGGCTCTTGGAAGCTGAACAGGAATTTACCAAAGGTAGAAGGAGGAAGGGGAAATGGTAAATGCAAGGGCACAGAGGCAAGAGAAAGAATGAGACATTCTGAGAAAGGTAAAAAACTCAGCATGGCTGGCACAGAGGGTAATTTGTGGAGGGAGCAGGGCATGAGGCAAGAAAGGGGGGTTGGGCTCAGGTTTTGAAGAGCTGGAGTGGCTGTAAAGGCATTCAGATTCATATGCAGTTGCAGGGAGCCAGCAGGGGCCTGAAGCAAGGGACTGAAATAACTAGGTTCAAAATTAGATACATAATTCTGGAAACATTGTGGAAGGTGGACAACTCCAAGCTAAGATCTCTTGAGAGAGTAGACATAGGTTATTAAAAATATTGGGCAAGCAGCCAGGCACGGTGGTTCACGTCTGTAATCCTAGCACTTTGGGAGGCTGAGGTCGGGGGATCACTTGAGCCCAGGAGTTTGAGACCAGTCTGGGCAACATGGTAAAGCCCTGTCTCTACAAAAAATACAAAAGTTAGTTGGGTGTGGTGATGCACACCTGTAGTCTTAGCTTCTCAGGAGGCTGAGGTGGGAGGCTGAGGCGGGAGGAATGTTTGAGCCTGAGAGGTGGAGATTGCGGTGAAGCCAAGATCGCACCACTGCACTCTGGCCTGGATGACAGAGTAAGACTGTCTCAAAAAAAAAAAAAAAAAAAAAAAAAAAAAAAAAAAAAAAAAAGAAGAAGCAGGAAGAAGAAGAAAGAAAGAAAAGGAAAGAAAAAAGCTACCAAAATTTAAAATGTGAGTGGGCATGAGGGACCTTTACTTTTTGCTTTATACATTTCTGCCTTAGTTGTATTTTTACAATCAATTATTTTTAACTTAAAAACATTTTCTTTTTTATGTCAATAGTTTTTGGGGAGTGGGTGATTTTTGGTTACATGGATAAGTTCTTCAGTGGTGATTTCTGAGATGTTGGTGCACCCATTGCCTGAGCAGTGTTCCCTGTACCCAGTATATAGTCTTTGATCCCTTATCCCCCCCTACCCTTTCTCCTGAGTCCCCAAAGTTCATTGTATTATTCTTATGCCTTTGCATCCTCATAACTTAGTCCCACTTATAAGTGAGAACATCTGATGTTTGGTTTTCCATTCCTGAGTTACTTCATTTAGAATAGTGATCTCGGCCAGGCGTGGTGGCTCACGCATCCCAGCAATTTGGGAGGCCAAGGCAAGTGGATCACCTGAGGTCCGGAGTTCGAGACCAGCCTAGCCAACTTGGTGAAACCCTGTTTCTACTAAAAATACAAAAATTAGCTGGGCATGGTGGTGGGCGCCTGTAATCCCAGCTACTTGGGAGGCTGAGGGAGGAGAATCGCTTGAACCCAGAAGGCAGAGGTTGCAGTGAGCCAAGATCGTGCCACTGCACTCTAGCCTGGGCAACAGAGCAAGACTCCATCTCAAAAACAAAACAAAACAAAAACTCCATCCAGGTGGCTGTGAATGCCATTATTTTGTTCCTTTTCATAGTTGAATAGTATTTCATGGTGTATATATACCACATTTTCTTTATCCACTCGTTGGTCAATGGGCATTTAGGATGGTTCCATAATTTTACAATTGCGAATTATGCTGCTATAAACATGTGTGTGCATGTGTCTTTTTCATATAATGACTTCTATTCCTGTGGGTAGATACCCAGTAGCGGGATTGCCAAATCAAATGGTAGTTCTACTTTTAGTTCTTTAAGGAATCTCCATACTGTTTTCCATAGTGGTTTTACTAGTTTATATTTTCACCAGTACTGTAAAAGTGTTCCCTTTTCACCACATCCATGCCAACGTCTAATATTTTTTAATTTTTAAATTATAGCCATTCTTGCAGGAGTAAGGTGGTATCTCATTGTGGTTTTGATTTGCATTTCTCTGATAATTAGTGCTGTTGAGCATTTTCGCATATGTTTGTTGGCCATTTGTATATCTTCTTTTGAGAATTGTCTATTCGTGTCCTTCCACTTTTTGATGAGATTATTTGTTTTTGTTTTGTTTTGTTTTGTTTTGTTTTTTCTTGCTGATTTGTTTGAGTTCCTTGTAGATTCTGGATATTAGTCCTTTGTCGGATGCATAGTTTGCAAATATTTTCTCCCACTCTGTGGGCTGTCTTTTTACTCTGCTGATTATTTCTTTTGCTGTGCTCCTGTTCTTTGCCCACTTTTAAAAGGAGAAAGGTCAAATCCCACTGCAATAAAATTTTGTGCGTTAGCAGAAAACACTTAAAATCTCCATTTGAGAACCTAGAAATAAAGCCAAATACTTGCAGCCCACTGATCTTCAATAAAGCACACAAAAGCAGAAAGTAGGGAAAGGACACCCTGTTCAATAAATGGTGCCGTGTAAACTGGCAAGCCACATGTGGAGGAATGAAACTGGATCCTCATCTCTCACCTTATACAAAAATCAACTCACATGGATCAAAGACTTAAATCTCAGACCTGAAACCATAGAAATTCTAGAGGATAACATGGAAGAAACTCTTCTAGACATTGGCTTAGGCAAAGAATTCATGACTAAGAACCCCCAAGCAAATACAACAGAAACATAAATAAATAATTGGGACCTAATTAAACTAAAACCCTTCTGCACAGCAAAAGAAATAAGCAGAGTAAACAGACAACCCACAGAGTGGGAGAAAATATTCACAAACTATGCATTCAACAAAGACTAATATCCAGAATCTACAAGGAACTCAAATCAACAAGGAAAAAAAAATCCCATCAAACAGTGGGTGGTAAAGGACATGAACAGACAATTCTCAAAAGAAGATATACAAATGGCCAATAAATATATGAAAAAATACTCAACAACACTAATTATAGGGGAAATGCAAACCCAAACCACAATGAGATATCACCTTACTCCTGCAAGAATGGACTTAATTTAAAAATTGAAAAATAATAGATATTGGCATGAATGTGGTAAAAAAAAGAACACTTTTACACTGCTGGTGGAAATATACATTAGTTCAACCACTATGGAAAACAGAATGGAGATTCCTTAAAGAACTAGAAGTCGAACTACCATTCAATCCAGCCATCTCACTACTGGGTGTCTACCCGGAGGAAAAGAAGTTAGTATGTGAAAAAGACACATGCACACACCTTTATAGCAGCACAATTCGCAATTGCAAAAACATGGAACCATTCTAAATGCCCATCGACCAACTAGTGGATAAAGAAAAGCTGGTATACATACACCGTGGAAAACTACTCAGCCATAAAACAGAATGAAATAATGGCCTTTGCAACAACTTGGATGGAGCTGGAGGCCATTATTCTAACTGAAGTAATTCAGGAATGGAAAACCAACTATCTCATGTTCTCACTTATAAATAGGCTAAGCTATGAGGATGCAGAAGCATAAAAATGATATAATGGACTTTGGGGACTTGTGGACGGGGGAATGGGTGGGAGGAGGGTGAGGGATAAAAGACTACATATTGGGTGCACCAAAACCTCAGAAATCACCACTAAAGAACTTATCCACGTAACCAAAAACCACCTGTACCCCCAAAAACTATTGAAATAAAATAATAATAATAAAGTTCTATTCAATACTTTATTTTTAAGGGAAATACTCATTCCTAAAGTATTTAAAAATTCCTTTAGGGCTTGGTATAAACAAAGTTTGAACTGGGCTTTTTGTCTAGGAAGAAAATGGACATATGTCTCATTCTCCACAAACAATGAAATCTGTTTTTGCACTATCAGTAATTTATTATTTCCCCAGGAATCCTATTAATCTAAATTGCAGATAACACCGAATAAATACTTTAGATCTACCTATGAACTGTGCATTTATAATTGCATTTACATGTGGGTTTGGAAATCACCCTATAGATAACTGAAAATTGACTGTTTTAGAAAAGAAATGTAGATAGATTATATAAATTTTTTACATGGACTATGGACTCGCTTTTGTTGATCCTTCCCTGTGAACTGTTTTAAGTTCAAATGTATGTGTGGATTAAAATTTTCAGCACGTAGATCAAGAAGCTCACCATTAATACAGCCTTGTTCATCACACTCAGTTTTTTGGAATAAAAAAATTGAAAATGTATGTTCTTAATTAGCCAGGTGTGGTGGCGTGTGCCTGTGCCTGTAGTCCCAGCTACTTGGGAGGCTGAGATGGGAGGGTCGCTTGAGCCTAGGAGGTGGGGATTGCAGTGAGCCAAGATGATGCCACTGTACTCCAGCCTGGGCAACAGAGCAAGACCCTATCTCAAAAAAGAAAAGAAAAAGAACATTTATGCTTTTAATTGAAGATGCTAGAAAGCTGTCTTCTGTATGAACTTATTAGATAAACATCCACTTACAGTCCTTCAGAGTAAAGTAACAAAATTTGGCAACTGCACTTCAAAAGAACCAAGATGGCTCAGTGCGGTGGCTCACGCCTGTAATCCCAGCACTTTGGGAGGTCCAGGCGGGCTGATCATCTGAGGTCAGGAGTTTGAGACCAGCCTGGCCAATGTGGTGAGAAACCCCATCTCCACTAAAAAAAGAAAAAAAAAATTAGCCAGGCGTAGTGGCGCATACCTATAGTCCCAGCTACTTGGGAGGCTGAGGCAGGAGAATCACTTGAACCCAGGAGGCAGAGGTTGCAGTGAGTTGAGGTTGTGCCACTGCACTCCAGCCTGGGTGACAGAGCAAGACTCTACCTCAAAAAATAAATAAATAAATAAAAATAAGAAAGAATCAAGATGGTGCTGTTCTTCCTCCCCTCATGTAATGTAAGACAAGACAATTAGAACTCATTTTTCTCCTTTACGACATTTATGGAAAACAGTGGTATGAGGATTGTTAGTAATTTAAAAAACGTAGAGTAACTTAAACGTGCTAATATTACGTCTTGTAAGAGATTTGGCTTTAGAGGAAGTTCAAATATTATTATATGCCTGAAAGAAGCCGTTATTTAGGCTGTGAGGTAACAATTCTCATTCTGTGTAGCTAAATTCAGAGCTCTCTTTGGTGCCTGAAAATGTCTGCCTGAAACCACCCACTCCTCAAAATGTAGTGCATACATTTTATTTTGGGAAGGTGTTCATGGTGATAGGTTAGCAACTGACTGGCTGCTTAGCTCCATCAATGGTGTACACACACTGGGAAAGCTGCATTCTACCCTTTGTTTCCATTGAAAAAAATGCCATTGGAACCCCCACCCTTCCCCCCACCACCAGCTCCAGTAAAACTGCATTGCCTCATGGCCAAAACCTCCCAGGCATCAGCAATTCCTTTAAGGAAGGAGGATGAGTAAGAGGATAGAGGATCCTGGAAACCTCAATCTAAAAATTTTAAAACGAGCCACCACTGAAGTCAAGTAAGATGACACAGTCCCTGATTGACAACCCATAAAACTTTAATGATTATCTCTACTCTTTGTGTTCTGAGCCAACATATGCACTCAAAAAAATCCGTTATATGTATTGATCTCTTTGATTCAGTTAAAAGTATATATTTTTGGATGATTTTCAAAGGATCATCATCTGCCAAAATCCCCAACATGTCGATTAATATCAACAAAGAAATAAAAGAGTCTTTTTACTTTAACTACTAGACGGCCATCCTACTCTTTTCTCTGTTGTGGGACTGAGGAGTAAGACAGAATTTAGGGTGGTCAGAGAGGATAAATCTCAATCAGGAGTCCTCTAGAACACTCCTCTTCCTTGTTCTTTTGCTTTATATGCTCTTCTTCTACCTCCTTCTTGTCAAACAAATGAGACGTTTAACATCATATGAATATTTAGATGACTCATTCCTCCAGTGCTCCATCCCTTCCTTCCTTTTGAATTTGCAATCTTTCCTGCTTCTGCAGTTCAAAAATTGCCAAGTGTGAATCAGTGGATGTTGTGAAACATGAAAAAAAAAAAAAAACAACAACAAAAAACTTCTTCCTAAATTCATATTAGCATAAAAATACAATGGCCACAATATTTTTTCAGGGAGGTCAGCTCTCATTTTTTATCATAGCTCTATGTAGGTTAAATTGTGTGGGTGCATTTTAACTACTATGGGATCAAAAAGTCTCAGGACAGCCTGCTGAATTACGCCTAAGAGAAGCTTAGGCTGTTTGCAGTCATCGATGGAATGCTGAAGTCAAAACATTGAAATGATCTTTTCCTTAAATATAAGGAAGCTGTTCATGAGTATTAAAAAAAGATGCCTTTTTAAAGGGAAAACAACAGCAACAACAACAACAACAAAGAACTCACCAGAAACACATTTTAGAATTATATGTACTATTTGATCTCAACTATTAATATTTTCTAAAGTAGATAAAATACTGCAAGAAATATAACCAAAAGTTGATAGACATTTCCTCTTGGGACTGGGATTTTGGACAATGTTTTTCTTCTTTATATCTTTGTTACTTTTCTGACGTTTAACAATTACCATATTTTAAACAGCAACAGCTTCCCAAATTACTGTCCCTTCCTAAGGAATGGAGAGGCTTGGGGTGGGGTTGGGATGTCATATGTTTGTTTCTTGGTATATTGGGTCTCAAATAATTTTTTCTTTTTGACAATTTAACGTGCAACACGATGTGGAAGGTAGACCTGGCCTCTTACAATTAGACCTAATCCTGCATCTGAGAATTAAAGAGAATAGCATAATCCATTTTTGGTGTGGAAGGGGATGAGTTAAGGGAGGAACCCCTGTGTAGCAGAACAGGGAGGGGTTTTGTGGCAATTATTCCAGGTTCTACGGATGCAAATGATGGCTCTCTTATTATGTGATTATATTAATTTATATGGAATTTTATAAAACATGAAATGGCAAAGAAAATGTCCCAGCCCCAAATTATGCCATTTGGTCACACAGAACCTATGAAGTTACTAGGAATGGCAATGTCATTACTCTAAAAAAAGTACACAAAACAAGGAGGTGGGAGAGGGGGCACTAGTTCTAATGATGTTGTGAGCTACAGCTGCTGAAATGTGTGTGCCTTTTTTTCAGCCAGGCTGGATTTCTGCCACTCACTCCCAGGAATGGCAGCAAGCAGGCCATGCACGTGCTAGAAGTTCAACAAAGACTCAGATTAATAAATACTTCACATTTGCTTTTCTTCTATCATTTTTATCAAAGGAACTGTTTAGTTATGAACCCTCACCAATATTGTATTTTGTGCTTGGATCCTTTAATATTGTGGGGGTGTTTAGAACATGCTGCAAGAACCCCTATTTTGAAGTCAGACCCAGTTAGAATCCTGATTCCACCACTTAATAGACATGTGTGATCTTGATGGGTTGTTTAATCTCTCTGCATCTCAGGTTTGTACGGACACTGTTTGCCATTGGTCTTGGCTTCAACTCTCACAAACTGTATGACCTTTCTAGACCTCAGTTTTCCCATCTGTAACATGAGGATAACAAAAGTGCCTATTTCATTTGCTTGTTTGAAGATTGATTGAGGCATTCCATGTAGTGTTTAGCCTGCTGACTGGCTGGTTACATGATTTGGATGTTTGTCCCCTTAAAATCTAATGTTGAAATGTCATCCTCAGTGTTGCAGGTAGGACCTGGTGTGAGGTGTTTGGATCATGGGGGTGGATGCCTCATGAATGGCTTGGTGCTGTCCTCAGAATAGTGAGTGAGTTCTCTCTAAGTTCACACAAGATCTGGCTGTTTTAAATAGTCTGAAATCTACCCCCTTGCCCTCTCTTGCTCCTTCTCTTGCCTTTTGATGTGCCTGCTCCCCTTTCACCTTCCACCATAATTGTAAGTTTCCTGAGGCCCTCACAGAAGCAGATGCCAGTGGCATGCTTGTACAGCCTGCAGAACTGTGAGCCAAAATAAACCTCTTTTCTTTATAAATTACCTATCCTCAGGTATTTCTTTATAGCAGTGCAAAAATGGCTTAATACAGCTGGACACAGAGCAAGTGCTTAATTAAAGTTAGTTATTAGTTGTGTCATTATCAGTAGATACAAGATAAACAGATAAACATCATGTTCTGTGGAGTGGTGCATCCAAAACAAATGTTAGGAATTTTTCAGCAATATCCAGTGAGAGCCAGTGAATGGTTATTTCTGCAAGTGAATTGTCTAAGCATGTTTACTAAGATGACGTTTTTCCATCTAATCTATGTCTGATATCTGATATGTTTGTTTGGTTATTTTATGGGTGATATGTATAAGTGATAGGTACTGATCTTTCTGTGTAGAAAGTTTTTCCCCTCTCATTCTAATTGCTACACAAATTTAACAGGAAGTTCAAAACTCGTACCGCTTGAATCTTTTCTTGCAGGTTTTGCTTTTCTTATTTCCTGGCCTTTAGCCATACATCTATTTATAGTTTGTTTTCACTTAATCCCTCCTTTTCTCTTGGGCAGGGCCTTGTATATATGTGTTGATTATAAGCAGAGGGGACTTTACCATAAATTTAGTGAAACTCAAGTTTTAGGGCCTGTCACTTGCATGGGCCACAGGCCCCTTCCAAGATCTTCACTTAATTCTGTATTAGATGTTATAATTTTATATTAAAAAAAAAAACAAAACAAGGTCCCTCAAGTGAAGCTTGAGGCCCCATAAAATCTGGATCTGCCCCAATTATAACTTACAGCTTTTTTTTCAGGTTAAAGACTTGACACATTCAACTTAAAATTGTCTAAAGTGAATGTTACTGTGGGAGCATTCTGAGACTAAGGATATTTTTGTTTTCCTGTTCTGCTTGAGGTCCTGATTACATCTTGCTCTGCTTCTTCAAGAAAAATAATCTATGCCTTCATTAAAGTCCTTTGGCTGGTCAAAATAATGTCAGTATCTGGCTTCTTAAGTATATTCCAGAATTTCAAATGAATAGATAACTAACTTTGGGAACGTGCTGCCTCAAACTAAATTCCTTTCTATTTTTTAGTGTAAAGGAAGTGACCAGGTATGATTTTGCAGCCCAGTTTTGCTAAGCACTGTAGATTTCCAGAGTAAGAGAGCAGGGATAGTGCAGTGTGGTGATCATGAGGACTGTTGCAGGAGAACTGCCGTGATCCTGGAGCAAAGGAGGAGGAGGCAAGAGGGAAGGATGTAGGGAATCTAGCCAAAGAATAGAGATTCCAGAATTCGAAAGCTGCTTACCAATTTGGCAGTGCCAAATATGAACAGTAGACGTTTAGGTGGGAGCTTTAACTTTCTAAAGACACAGATTATCGGCCTATTGCACATCCACTAACCACTTCTTTACAAAAGCTTTGAACTCCCAATAATGTTTCCAATGTGGATATCACCCAATAAGTAGCCGAGAATACTAGAATATGTTGAATGTATTTCAGATTAGGTTGAGTTGCATGTGAAAAAAGTAACAGTGGTTTAAAAATAGAAACATTTTTTTTTTTCCTGCGAGACACAGTGGCTCATACCTGTAATTGCAGCATTTTGAGAGGTTGAGATGGGAGGATCGCTTGATGCCAGGAGTTCAAGATCAGCTTGGGTAATGTAAGACCCCATCTCTACAAAAATTTTTGTAAAAGAGCCTGGTGTGGTGGTATGCATCTATAGCCCCAGCTACTCAAGAGGCTGAGGTGGCAGGATTGCTTGAGCTCAGGAGTTTAAGATTGCAGCGAGTTGTGACTGTACCACCACACTCCAGCCTGGGTGGCAGAGCAAGACCCTGAGAAGAAGAAGAAGGAGAAGGAGAAGGAGGAGGAGGAGGAGGAGGAAGAGGAGGAAGGGGAGGGGGAAGGGAAGGGGAAGGGGGCGGGGGAATAAAAAAAATTTTCTTCCTCCTCTTACATAAAAGAAGCCTGGAGGGAGGTAGTACAAATCTTGTGTGGAGACTCCACAGTCATCAAGAACCCAAGCTCCATCCAGCTATCCCCACCTCCTCCCCTAGCATGTAATCCTTCTTCCTATGGTTCAGTATTGCTGCTGGAGCTCCAGTCATTACATCCTCACTGCAGTTGAAATGATGGAGGAAGCCCTAAGTATAGCCTTTTCCTTTAAGGAACGTTTCTGGAAATCTCGCATGACACTTTTACTTATATCTTATTGCTCAGATTTTAGTTACATGGCCACACAGTCATAAAGAGACTGAAAATACAGTCTTGTTTGGGCAGCATTGAGGTCAGCTAGAAGTCAGGGTTTTGTTGAGGAAGAAGGAAGAATGGATGCATGGGCAAGCAACAGACCTGCCATGCTATATTTGCCTTTAAACTACAGTATATATTGCTATTTTCTTTATTTTATAAAATGCTTTCTTCAGTACATTTCATAGGATCTGAATTTGTATTAATGTGCAAACTGGTATTGATCAGAAGTAAATTTAGAAAACACCAGATTGTGCCTTTCTGGGCACTCCTGGTGCAGAGAGATTCTTAGCATAGAGGGATATTAACTTTCAAAAGATATTGGGAGAAAAGAGGGACTGTGCTTCTTTCTAAAATATTGTGGCTGTCTTTAAGTTTACCTAGCTAGCCCTCAACTTCTAAGGAGGATGAAGACTTAGAGTTGTAGACTTGCCTCAAAGCTGTGGTGTGTGTGTGTGTGTGTATGTGTGTGTGTGTGTGTGTTGTGTGTATGTGTGTAAATGCATCTAAGACTCAGAGCAGAGGAATGATGTTTGGGATGTGGAATCCCCTGTCACTAATTAATTACTTTGTGATCTTAAGTGTATCATTCGGTTTTATGTGTTAAATAAGGAGTTGGATCAGATTTTCACTAAGTCCCTACTGGCTGTAATCTTCCATAACCCAGAACCTGTGAGGTCCATTTAACCATCCACCTATCCACCCATCCACCTATCTACCTCTCCATCTGGTCTGTTTGTCATACATCCATTCACCCACCCAGCTACCCATCCATCTATCAAATATTTTTGAGCACCTGCCAAGTGCCTATAGTGTGCTAGAGGCTAGGTATTAAAAAATAAATAATTATCAGGCATATAGTCCAGTATAAGGCATAAGGAATATACACCTCTTTTGCCTCTTGTCAGATGAAAATGCAGTTGAAGAAACTTTTCAGTTTCATCTGCTAATGTACTGTATATAGATGGCTTTTGGCTATCATGTTTGAGATACTTCTGTATATTTCCTGTACCAAATTTTAATTTTGCCTCTGAGCCACCTCCCAAAATATAGCTGCTGTTATTCACAGAAGGCACATTTTGATAGTAACTTAAATCAGACTATCTTAATATTTTTTGGATTATGGAGAGTAGGTGAAAATAACAACAGCTAACACTGATGGCGCTCTTACTCTGTGTTAGGTTCTGTGCATGGTGCTTCACATGCATTTCTTGTTTAGCCTCAACACAGCCCAATGATATGGATGATATGGGTCCTATTGCTTTCCTCTGAATCACCGAGGGGCTAAACAACCTGCCTGAGAGTCAAGGTCCCCAACCATGACATTGTTCTTAGGAAAGTGCTTATGTGCACAGACATACATTTTTGCACACAGTTCCAGAGACTATAAGCCTCACTGAAACCTTGGCATGTGTTTAGGAAATTCCAACCTTGTTATATCATAATTAAGAAAGCAGCTGGTTAGAAAACTATCCTATACCTTCCAAGGCCAAAGATTACCAGCATGTGGATATTTTCTGCATCTGAGTGTGGGCTGAGGCTGAGAGTGTTGTGCACACATACCATGAAAAGCTCACCTGGTGTTATCAGCCAAGGCCAGTGATTCTCAAAGTGTGGTCGTTGTACCAGCAGCATCACCAGCAGCTGGGCTCTTATTAGAAACACAAGTACTTAGGCTCCACTTCAGATCTACTGAGTGAGAAGCTCTGTTTTTATGAGCCCTCTTGGTGACACTGCTGTGTGTGATCCTCTGAGTGGCACAGTCCAGTAGGACTTTGTGTGGTAATGTAGATGTCCTGTGTCTGCACCGTCCAGTATGGTAGCCACTAGCCATATGTGGCTATTGAGCACTTGAAATGTGGCAGAGAAACTGTAATTTTAATGAATTAATTAAAATTAAAGTGGCCACATGTGGCAAGCCTCTACTGTTCAGGATAGCAGCTCAGTGGTTTTCCTAAACATTCCAGTGCCTTACATCTGAACAGTTCACTTCCTTGTACACACCCACAACAAAATAAAAAACTGAATGCCATTTGGATAATTACATATTGATATTATCCATTTCCTTATTTCAGTGTTGATCTCATTTAACTAGAAAATATATTTGAGATGGGAGCCTTATAGTTTAATGCTAATGAAATATTCCATAAGATAAAACCAATTTGTATCTATTTCCAAGTCCTATCAGAGTTTATGTTAAGTCATCTTTTCTCAGATTATTGCCCCTGCTTTAGATCATGGTGATAAGAGTTTTAGAAAAATCCAGCAATGCAAATTTCTTGATGCAATGCAGCCTGTACTTGAAGGGCAGTTGTGGTGCCCTGTATACTGTCAGAGGGGGAGATGACCAGCAGAAATTCCTGGTGTTCCACAAAAAGGAAGTGACATG
>NW_012110474.1:5039503-5046638 GCF_000951045.1 Mandrillus leucophaeus
TTTTTTGGATTATGGAGAGTAGGTGAAAATAACAACAGCTAACACTGATGGCGCTCTTACTCTGTGTTAGGTTCTGTGCATGGTGCTTCACATGCATTTCTTGTTTAGCCTCAACACAGCCCAATGATATGGATGATATGGGTCCTATTGCTTTCCTCTGAATCACCGAGGGGCTAAACAACCTGCCTGAGAGTCAAGGTCCCCAACCATGACATTGTTCTTAGGAAAGTGCTTATGTGCACAGACATACATTTTTGCACACAGTTCCAGAGACTATAAGCCTCGCTGAAACCTTGGCATGTGTTTAGGAAATTCCAACCTTGTTATATCATAATTAAGAAAGCAGCTGGTTAGAAAACTATCCTATGCCTTCCAAGGCCAAAGATTACCAGCATGTGGATATTTTCTGCATCTGAGTGTGGGCTGAGGCTGAGAGTGTTGTGCACACATACCATGAAAAGCTCACCTGGTGTTATCAGCCAAGGCCAGTGATTCTCAAAGTGTGGTCGTTGTACCAGCAGCATCACCAGCAGCTGGGCTCTTATTAGAAACACAAGTACTTAGGCTCCACTTCAGATCTACTGAGTGAGAAGCTCTGTTTTTATGAGCCCTCTTGGTGACACTGCTGTGTGTGATCCTCTGAGTGGCACAGTCCAGTAGGACTTTGTGTGGTAATGTAGATGTCCTGTGTCTGCACCGTCCAGTATGGTAGCCACTAGCCATATGTGGCTATTGAGCACTTGAAATGTGGCAGAGAAACTGTAATTTTAATGAATTAATTAAAATTAAAGTGGCCACATGTGGCAAGCCTCTACTGTTCAGGACAGCAGCTCAGTGGTTTTCCTAAACATTCCAGTGCCTTACATCTGAACAGTTCACTTCCTTGTACACACCCACAACAAAATAAAAAACTGAATGCCATTTGGATAATTACATATTGATATTATCCATTTCCTCATTTCAGTGTTGATCTCATTTAACTAGAAAATATATTTGAGATGGGAGCCTTATAGTTTAATGCTAATGAAATATTCCATAAGATAAAACCAATTTGTATCTATTTCCAAGTCCTATCAGAGTTTATGTTAAGTCATCTTTTCTCAGATTATTGCCCCTGCTTTAGATCATGGTGATAAGAGTTTTAGAAAAATCCAGCAATGCAAATTTCTTGATGCAATGCAGCCTGTACTTGAAGGGCAGTTGTGGTGCCCTGTATACTGTCAGAGGGGGAGATGACCAGCAGAAATTCCTGGTGTTCCACAAAAAGGAAGTGACATGAATAGAGAAACGGGCAGAAAGGTTTTAGTGGCATTTTGAGGAATAGCAAAGAATTACATTTGGCTAAGTGTCGTGTGCCTAAAGAGTTGAAAATCAAGACCCTAACACAACGTTTGTGCCCCATGGAACAATGGAATTGATAACTGCTGTTATTCATAACTGCCAACCCTCGACCTCTCTTGTCTCCTTTCTTTCCATCAGTGAGGTCTGAAGCAAGGTGATCACAGAGGTGGAGGATGGGAGGCCAGGGGGAGGGTGTTACGGAGGCAGAATAAGTGGGACTTGTTATCTGATAGGATATTGCACCTGCTGTGAGCCAGGACCTCTGACAGGAACTTGATACCTAAAGAGAAGTTGGATTCCTGCCCTGAAGGAACTTACAGCCCAGGTAAGGGAATCAAAAGATCAACACAAGAGTGACCATGCTACCTACTTCACTAGAACTCTGCGTGGGGTTCGGAAATGGAGGACATCAAGGTGGCTCTGACAGGTCTAATGTGAGTTGTTGTGTTGGGGTTAACTGCAGCACTGGGACTCATATGTTGTATGACTGGAGAGGGAAAGTTGAGACTTGGAGGTTGATTAATTAAAGGTGATACTAAAGTCTGAGGCGAGGCTAGACTCAGTGGTAAAAATAATTTCCTGTATATATTTTTTCAAAGCTATATTCCTCAGTCGTGTGTGTGTGTGTTGTGTGTGTGTAGGCACATGTGTGTACACACACATCCCAAGACTTCTTAATGTTGTCTCACCTCCTCTCATTTCTGGCTTCTAACACTTGACCCCACTCACTGCTGATTCTTTCATTATTTTTATCCCTAGTTTCTTCTCACTTATATTTTAGTATATGCTTAAAACACAAGCAAAAACTAAATACCAAATGCGTTTCTTCTGTGTCCCTCTAAATTAATGCTTGCTTTTTGCATTGGGGCCGTGTTTTTTTGTTTGTTTGTTTTTTCTTAAGTCACATTACTGGCTCCAGCATGCTCTGAGGTTGACCCAGTTCCACCATCTAAGGGCAAAGATTCTCCTACTGAACCCCAAGAACATGTCTTCCTGAAGATTTTATTTGGATGTTTACTTGGGTTATTTGTTTATACATCTACTCATTTAAGAATCATTTATAGATGTCTGAGTTTTATGTCCCATATCCTCCCAAAAATACTTTGGAACACTTGCAGATAAATTAACCAGGTGATGTAACTTTAAGGCATTGGGTTCTGATCTTAAGGTGAGAAATTTGTTTTCAGCTTCCCAGGGAAGTAGGGTACAAATGAAAACAGAAAAGCAGCTGCCGGGAGCTGTCCGTGGTTCTGCCGTTGACCTTCTGCCTGACTCTGCCCTCGGCCAGGTCGCTTGCTACCGCCTCAGTCCTGCCTACGTTTGTGCTGCTTGGTTCCTGCTTGGTTCTTTACTGTTGCATAGGAATCATCCTGCTGACTTCTGACATCTTGGCTGGTCACCAGTTCACCCATCATCTGTCCCTGACTTGGGTTTCTGGGGCTGCGTATTCTATCACCTCACCCAGCTCAGGAGATTCTTGCTCAGCAGCCTCAGGTTGGATTATTTCATCAAGCTCCATATCTGGCCAGAAAAAAAGAGTCTTTGCTTGTAAATGTTTTCCTTCCTTTTTAATTCATTTGAAGAGTGTTGTTCCCTGCAGAGGTCATTTTTGTAAGCTAATTACTACATAAAGTTATTTTATTTTATTATCAGTTCAGAATTGGTCCTACATTAGCTTAGAGTGACCCTTCATATTTCTCGTAATCTGTAGGGCAAACTTCATCTCTTTTTTTCCTAGTGATAGCAGAAATCTTGTACTATTATATTTCTGCCCAGTTGACAGTGATAATTGAAACTGATTTAGTGTGTTTAAAGTCTAAGACTCTCAAAGAGACTTTTAATCCTCTTGTTCACATTCACAATAGATTAATTTGTTCTATTTTTCTGCAATAACAAGACCCTCTTTCTAATGCATTTAGCTTCTAGTTTTGCAGGTACAGATATGTCTTCCTTTAAGTAAACTTGATATATAAAAGCCTAGATATATTTTATCATTAAATAACAACTTTTCACCATTAAACGAAAAAGCAAGAAGTTGTATTGATGTAATTATTTTAAAATTGTGATTGAATATTGGCCCAAAATGTAATGAATATGGAGAATGAATGTTCATTTGTTGGGGTGGTAGGGAATTGATGATAATCCAATTATTTATTTATTTATTTTTATGTATTTATTTTATTTCTTTTTGAGATAGTCTTGCTCTGCTACCCAGGCTGGAGTGTGGTGGCATGATCTCGGCTCCCTGCAGCCTCCGCCTTCTGGGTTCAAGTGATTTTCCTGCCTCAGCCTCCCAAGTAGCCGGGATTGCAGGTGCATGCCACCAGGCCTGGATAATTTTTGTGTTTTTAGTAGAGACAGGATTTTGCCATGTTGCCCAGGCTGGTCTCGAACTCCTGGCCTCAACTGATCCACCCACCTCAGCCTCCCAAAGTGCTGGGATTATAGGTGTGAGCCATCATGCCTGGCTGATAATTCAATTTAAAAAAATATTCATAAATAACTAGATGATGTGGCTAAATAAATAACTGAACTCATTTACAACACTTCTTTTCAGAATTCTGTTTTACAAAATGAGAAATTTCATAAAAGGCATCAGTAAGTGCCTTAGAGTATATGATTGTGGCCCCAAAGCATGGAGGCAAGCAGTTGAATTTGCAGGTCAGTTAGAGCCTGAGTGTAAAGCCCCTCGTTCTGGTTAGGGGATTGATAAACTGCATGGTTCATATTGACATTTTATTGGTGTTACTTGTGTAGCTTTGGCTCTTAGGGGGCTCAGTTGTTTTTATAATCGATAGTAATTGCCAGTTTTAAACTCTAATATGCATTTTCCAGGTAGGAAAAAACGTATATCCTTTTAAATATTTAATATAAAACAATAAGTGGAAGCATTTTTTATCAAAATATTTAAAATGAAACATTATGTAAAGACAGTTTAACATGTATTTAGTTAAAACGGATTTGTTCTCTCTTCCTTTAAATAGCATGCAGGTTTTTGTCTACTCGAGGGGATTGTTCAGACATGGAGGCGGAGGTGGGTTTAGGGATGCCCTCGCGTGTCATGTGGCTTCAGGATGAGAAAAGCAGCTGGGTGCTGACTGGGCTGGTGGCAGCAGAGGAGGCTTTTATGGTTTGTCTGCACTGGGCTCCCAGCTTAGCACAACCTGTCTTGTCCTCAGTGCCTCAAGAGCCAGGGACAGGAAGGTGTTAGGACAATTAAAAATTGTAAACCATAACCATTTTTTGAACCTGCTATCCTGCTTTCGGGGGTTTATGCTAAGAAAATAACAGAACACACACACAAACTTGGTTGCCCAGTTTGTTGATCACATCAGTTTGTAACATCATCCATTTGGGAAAATATCTAAATGGCCACCAGAAAGAGGACTGATTAAATAAATTAGATAATTACAAAAGCTGTTAAGAATAAGTTATTGACAGAGGCTTTCATATTTTTTTAAGCAAGAGAGCTCTTTTCCCAAATGAAAATTTGTGAGGGATTCCAAATATGTCAAGGGGATCAAAGGGGAGCTGCTCTTGAATTGAGATCTGGAGCTTCACCCACTTGCCACCTTCCTCATCCCTCCTGGGGACCCGCAGTCACCTCCTTCAGATTCTGAAAGCTCTGAGGGCCTCTGTTTGAGAGAAAATTTTAGAGGAAAATTTATTGACATGGAAATATATTCATGGTCTGTTATGTTAAAAAGCAAATTTCAAAACATAGGATGATTTCAATTTTGTAGAAAATATGTGTTCCAGTTATTTGCTCATACGTGTTAGAATTTGTCGTGTGTGTGTGTGTGTGTGTGTGTGTGTGTGTTTACAGCAAAGAAAAATGTTTGGGAGTTCAGAAGTAAACTGTTTTAAAATTCTAGATTATCGGTATTTTACTTCTTTTTTCTTTTTTCTTATCTATGATTTTAATTTTTAAATAATGACCATGTATGCTTTTATAAGAAAATATTTTTTGGTTAAATGCATATTAATTTCTAGAATACACAGCTTTGGAGTATATAGTACTTGACACAATACAAGTAACTTTCACCTTTTTTAAGAAAGATTTTCATAAACAGCACTTAGTCTCTGTTCTAGTTATCTATTGCTTCGTAATGAATTCGCCCCCAAGCTTAGCTTCTTAACCCAACAACTGATCCTTTGACGCTCTCTCGTAGTTTATGTGGGGCAGAGTTTTGGGAAGGGTTTTGCTGGGTGCTTCTGGCTCAGGGTCTCTCGTGCAGTTGAAGCCAGATGAAGGCTTGGAGCAGCTGGGGGTTGGCCAGGCATCTCTCTCTCTCTCCCTATTGACTCAGGACCTCTTTATGGGTCTCTCTGCAAAGGCTAGTTTGGATTTTCTCATAGCAGTACAGCCTCAGGGCAGTCAGACACCTTTCCTGATGGCCAAAGTTTTCAAGAATGAATATACCCTTGAGCAAGGTAGAAGCTGCATTACCCTTTACCACCTAGGCTTGAACGCCACTTAGAATCACTTCTACCAGACTGTGTTAGTCAGTCAGTCATTCATAGCTCATCACAATTCTGGAGGATGGGCTACATAATTGGTGGGGCCCAGTGCAAAATAAAAATGAGGGGTCTTTTGTTCAAAACTAGTTAAGAACTTCAAGACAGTGACAGCAGAGTGTTAAATCAAGAACTAAACCTTTCTAGGCTTGGGGCCCTGTGTGACTACATAGGTTGATCCCATGTCTCAGTGGTGGGGGCGTCAAGGCCACATGTAGAAAAGCATGTTAGATGGAAGATCATGGTGTTACATCTTCGGAAAATAATATCTACTACATTCTCTGTGACTCATCTCCAATTAATTTGGTGGCTCACACTTTTACTATCTAAAACCACAGTTAGCCATTAACTGTAGAGGAGACACTACAGGCTGCCATAATAGTAAAAAGGATGTATTCTAAAAACCCTTATGGAGATGATGGTTGCCTCTAAATAGCAAAAATACCTGGTTTAGATTTGTTATGGGTTGAAGAAATTCGTAGATTAAAGCCCTAACTCCCAGTGTGACTGTATTTAGAGATAGGGGCTTTAAGGAGGTGATTAAGGTTAAATGAGGTCATAAGGGTGGGACTCTAATCCAACAGGACTAGTGTCCTTGTAAGAAAAGGTGGAGATACCAGGAGTGTGTGCAGAAAGGCCATGAGAGGACACAGGGACAAGGCAGCCATCTGTAAGCCAAGTGGGGAGGACTCAGGAGAAACCAAACCCGCTGACACCTTGATCTTGGGTTTCCAGCCTCCAAAGCTGGATAAAATAAATTTCTGTTGTTTAAACCACCCGATCTGCTCTGGTTTAAATGTTTTTATCTCCTCTAAAATTCATGTTGGAACTGAATCCCAATGCAGCAGTTTTTTGTTTTGTTTTGTTTTTTAAGGCGGAGTTTTGCTCCGTCTCCCAGGCTGGGGTATAGTGGCACCCTGTCGGCTCACTGCAACCTCTGCCTCCCGGGTCCAAGCAATTCTTCTGGCTTAGCCTCCTGAGTAGCTGGGATTACAGGAGTGCAGCACCACACCGGCTAATTTTTGTATTTTCAGTAGAGACGGGATTTCCCCATGTTGACTAGGCTGGTCTCGGACTCCTGGTCTCAAATAATCTGGCTGCCTTGGCCTCCCAAAATGCTGGGATTACAGGCATGAGCCACTGCTCAGCTGTATGCAGCAGTATTAAGAGGTGTGGCCTTAGCCGGGCACGGTGGCTCACGCCTGTAATCCCAGCACTTTGGGAGGCCGAGGAGGGCGGATCACAAGGTCAGGAGATCGAGACCACGGTGCAACCC
>NW_012110474.1:5046886-5050016 GCF_000951045.1 Mandrillus leucophaeus
GGCCTTTAGGATGTGTTTGAGTCAGGAGGGCTCTAGCCACGTGAATGGGATTAGGTGCCCTTATAAAAGGGCTTGATGGAGGGAATTTGCCTCTTTACTCTCCTTCCATCCTTTCTGCCATGTGAGGATACATAGGTGATGCCATCTCTGAAGAACAGGTTCTCACCAGACACCAAACCTGCCAACCTTGAACTTGGACTTCCCAGCTTCAGAACTGTATGATATAAAGTTTTGTTCTTTATAGATTACTTAGTCTAAGGTATTTTGTTAGAGTGGTACAAACACACTAAAACACAGACCTAGCAGACTAATACAATATCTAAGACTTATAAATATTTACTTTAGTTGTCCTATTTATTATTTTCTTTATTAGTCATCTTAATCCATTGAATATCCCAGGTTCTCTGTCAACTGTCAAGTAAAACCAAATCTAATAACAGATGCCAGTTTTATTAATATTCCATCTTTAAAAGCATTCTGATGAATAAAGGCTTTATTATTCATTTTTTCTGGAGTATTATTTGTGTCCAGTAAAGGTTCCTGTCCACTGTACTACTGTAGTTGATTTATGGATTTATATAAAGTAATATTGCTTTTAATAACTAGGGTCAATTGTTTGCAAATTTAGCCATGAATAACTTCTCTTCCCCTTTCTGTGTATGCCACTCCTCCCTTCAAGGGCTGGAATCTATTTCACCTCCCCTTGAATGCAGGCTGGGCTTGCAATTTGCCTTGACCAATGGAATGCAGTGGAAGTGATGTTTGTGACTCCCAGAGCTAGGCTTTACTTAAAAGGTGTTGCAGCTTCCATTTCTACCCTCTTGCAGGCCAGCAAACATGTCATAGAATCTGTGTGTTTTGCTTGAGAGCCCCCTTAAAGGGGAAAAGGCTCAGATTAGAAACTGTAGATGTGAGGATGTTGAGTAGTCTGAATGAGTTCCCATACAGGGAATAGCAGAGGGCCAAAGACAAACTGCCCCTACTAGGCCTGATTGTGTGGCTGAGAAGGAACCAAGGAATGAAGTAGAGGAGTTTCACGATGGTGGTTTCAACTGACTTTGGAAACTTGTTGACCTGCCCTGGGTTTGGCACTTGGCGAGGTCAGAGCTGTCAGTGTTGGCTGATATAAGGACTTATCCATTAGAATGATAACCATGATTGTGTTAGATGGTTGCTGGCCCTTGGATCTCCGGAGTAGGGCACTTTTTTCTAACCATTGGCCCTGGGAATTGGCTCCTAAACACATTGCAGAAGCCCTATTGCAAAAGCTACCCTGAACACTGTGAAGGGTTGAATTTTATCTCCCCCAAATTAATATGTTGAAATTCTAAACCTTAGTACCTCGGAATATGACCTTATTTGGAAATAGTGTCATTCCAGATGTAATTAGTTAAAATGAGGTCATACTGGAGGAGGGTGGTCCCTATTCCAATCTGACTGATGTCCTTATAGAAAGAGGAAATTTGGACAGACGGAGAGAATACCATGTGAAGATGAAGGCAGAGATCAGGTGATGCAGGAGCCGCGGAATGCTGAAGATTGCTAGCAAGCCACGGGAAGCCAGGCAAGCGGCATAGGCACATTCTCTCTCATGGCTCTCAGAGGGACACTTGATCTTGGAATTCCAGTCTTCACAACTGTGAGACAATACACTTCTGTTATTTAAACCTCCCAATCCATGGTCTTTTGTTAGGGCAGCCCTTGGAAATGGATACAAGCACCCATGCCTCTTCCTCTCCTTTCCTCGAATCTCTGCAGTTCTGGGTGGATGATCACAGGGATAAACTTGTGCCTATCATGAGGAAGCTGCCAGGTGCCATCAGGTTTAATCTAGTTAAAAATGAAAATTCTCATTTCTTCAAAAGATTTGTGAAAGTCAATTGATTGGATATTGCAGGTACAAGGAAAAGGAGATAATTTTTGATAGGAGGACCCCTTTAATACACTGGAAATAATACCAAATACGTTGTTTCATCTACTTTCTTTGAGACCTTTCTACCCAAGAATGTCACTTATTCCAGAGTTTTCTGGGTGTTAACCTTAAGTTGTTTTTCTCCACAAACCTGATTTATCCTAACTGTATTAGTATTGGCGCTTGATTATTCCCATCTAATCATTTGTATGATTTTTAGTGGCATAATTGTTGAAAGCTGATATTAGAATCTTCAAAGTGGCATATCCTATTCAGCAGTGTTTAGTGCTTTATAATAACAATAATATTGGATGCATTATGCAGTAATAATGGAAATCACATTTGCAAAATCATTGCAGTAATGGGATGTTTTAAAATGCGAGAAATAGAAAAAGCACACTGGAAGAGCAGAGCATGTTTTATTCACAGCCTTTTGGCTGCCTGTACTCTCAGGTCAGAAGGCAGAGAAGAGCTTATGTGCTCCCCAGGGGGCACCACCCTGGGCTGCATGGTTTAGGCAGCTTTTCAGTCACTGGAATCAAAAGAGGGTGGGAGCATTGCTGTGTTTGAAAATACTTTTTGCTCTTTAGAATAGATTAGCATTTTATAAATGAAAATTGGATTTTCAAAGAAAGGCTCTGCTGCGATTTAGCCTAATGATTTGGTTCCCTTTGATTTGCTCATAACTTCTGATTGATAGTTTATTTTTAAGATGTTTGGAATAAATATACAAAATATATTCCTTATGCATCACTAACAGAGTTTTGAGGTCAATTTAAAGCTGATGAACTTTACTCTGTCCCTTTAATACTTCGATGTATTCCTCACATTCAACATATGCAAACTCACAGAAAACCATGGTGAACATGACTCTGTAAGGAACCTAAGACATTCTTGGCTATGTGAATTGATAGAACAAATGCTGGTTTTAGGTTCTGGATATTTTCTGTACCAATTAGACAATTTTATGAAGTTTTGATTAAATATTTCCTTTGGCAGCTTAATTCCTCTTATTCCGGGATTATTCTGTTTAAAATTTGCCAAGATTAAACAAAGCCATGGACATGCCAGGGCAGCAGAGTTGGGAAAAATGAGTGAAATAATTTATTTATTAATAGTGTTTTATTGTTATTTATTTATTTTTATTTTTTATTTTTTTTTGTAGAGATGAGGTCTCACTATGTCGTCCACGGTTGTCTTGAACTCCTGGGCTCAAGT
>NW_012110474.1:5050066-5073349 GCF_000951045.1 Mandrillus leucophaeus
ATTGTGTTAGATGGTTGCTGGCCCTTGGATCTCCGGAGTAGGGCACTTTTTTCTAACCATTGGCCCTGGGAATTGGCTCCTAAACACATTGCAGAAGCCCTATTGCAAAAGCTACCCTGAACACTGTGAAGGGTTGAATTTTATCTCCCCCAAATTAATATGTTGAAATTCTAAACCTTAGTACCTCGGAATATGACCTTATTTGGAAATAGTGTCATTCCAGATGTAATTAGTTAAAATGAGGTCATACTGGAGGAGGGTGGTCCCTATTCCAATCTGACTGATGTCCTTATAGAAAGAGGAAATTTGGACAGACGGAGAGAATACCATGTGAAGATGAAGGCAGAGATCAGGTGATGCAGGAGCCGCGGAATGCTGAAGATTGCTAGCAAGCCACGGGAAGCCAGGCAAGCGGCATAGGCACATTCTCTCTCATGGCTCTCAGAGGGACACTTGATCTTGGAATTCCAGTCTTCACAACTGTGAGACAATACACTTCTGTTATTTAAACCTCCCAATCCATGGTCTTTTGTTAGGGCAGCCCTTGGAAATGGATACAAGCACCCATGCCTCTTCCTCTCCTTTCCTCGAATCTCTGCAGTTCTGGGTGGATGATCACAGGGATAAACTTGTGCCTATCATGAGGAAGCTGCCAGGTGCCATCAGGTTTAATCTAGTTAAAAATGAAAATTCTCATTTCTTCAAAAGATTTGTGAAAGTCAATTGATTGGATATTGCAGGTACAAGGAAAAGGAGATAATTTTTGATAGGAGGACCCCTTTAATACACTGGAAATAATACCAAATACGTTGTTTCATCTACTTTCTTTGAGACCTTTCTACCCAAGAATGTCACTTATTCCAGAGTTTTCTGGGTGTTAACCTTAAGTTGTTTTTCTCCACAAACCTGATTTATCCTAACTGTATTAGTATTGGCGCTTGATTATTCCCATCTAATCATTTGTATGATTTTTAGTGGCATAATTGTTGAAAGCTGATATTAGAATCTTCAAAGTGGCATATCCTATTCAGCAGTGTTTAGTGCTTTATAATAACAATAATATTGGATGCATTATGCAGTAATAATGGAAATCACATTTGCAAAATCATTGCAGTAATGGGATGTTTTAAAATGCGAGAAATAGAAAAAGCACACTGGAAGAGCAGAGCATGTTTTATTCACAGCCTTTTGGCTGCCTGTACTCTCAGGTCAGAAGGCAGAGAAGAGCTTATGTGCTCCCCAGGGGGCACCACCCTGGGCTGCATGGTTTAGGCAGCTTTTCAGTCACTGGAATCAAAAGAGGGTGGGAGCATTGCTGTGTTTGAAAATACTTTTTGCTCTTTAGAATAGATTAGCATTTTATAAATGAAAATTGGATTTTCAAAGAAAGGCTCTGCTGCGATTTAGCCTAATGATTTGGTTCCCTTTGATTTGCTCATAACTTCTGATTGATAGTTTATTTTTAAGATGTTTGGAATAAATATACAAAATATATTCCTTATGCATCACTAACAGAGTTTTGAGGTCAATTTAAAGCTGATGAACTTTACTCTGTCCCTTTAATACTTCGATGTATTCCTCACATTCAACATATGCAAACTCACAGAAAACCATGGTGAACATGACTCTGTAAGGAACCTAAGACATTCTTGGCTATGTGAATTGATAGAACAAATGCTGGTTTTAGGTTCTGGATATTTTCTGTACCAATTAGACAATTTTATGAAGTTTTGATTAAATATTTCCTTTGGCAGCTTAATTCCTCTTATTCCGGGATTATTCTGTTTAAAATTTGCCAAGATTAAACAAAGCCATGGACATGCCAGGGCAGCAGAGTTGGGAAAAATGAGTGAAATAATTTATTTATTAATAGTGTTTTATTGTTATTTATTTATTTTTATTTTTTATTTTTTTTTGTAGAGATGAGGTCTCACTATGTCGTCCACGGTTGTCTTGAACTCCTGGGCTCAAGTGATCCACCTGCTGGGATTACAGGCATGAGCCACTGCACCCAGCTAAATTTCACTGTGTCTGATTCACAATAATTATTTTAGCCTGTTGTGTATTCACATGCAACCTGTCTTTGCTCAGTTCCTCTCATGAAGAAAGGTTTTGTTTTGTTTTAACTTTTTCTCTTTGAGTTTGGAACTATTGAACGGACAAGCTGGTTTACAGACATCCAGTCTTTCCTAAGGCACTCAGTATTCTTGGGGTATTACCATCACTTTTTCCTTGGTGGACCGGGAGGTACAATCCAAGGCAAGAATGTGAAACCGTGTCTCACAGAGTCTCAGGCATCAGGACAAAGCCCATTTTCTTGTAGCTGTTATATGTAAATTCTGTGTACCTTCTCTTCCATTCAACTCTGAAATCACCCAAGGAACGTGTGTTAGGCTGCTGTTGTGTTGCTATAAAGAAATATCTGAAGCTGGGTAATTTATAAAGCAAAGAGGCTTACTTGGCTTATGGTTCTGCAGGCTGTACAGGAAGCATGGTGCCGGTACCAGCTCCTGGTGAGGCCTCAGGGAGCTTACAGTCATGGTGGGAGGTGAGGAGGCTCCAGCCTGTCAGATGGCAAGAGAGGGAACAAGAGAGAGGGGGGCAAAGGTGCCACACTCTTTCTAAACAGCCAGATCTTACGTGAACTCAGAGCTAGAACTCACTCACTATCTCGAGGACAGCACCAAACCATTCTTGAGGGATCCACCCCTATGACCCAAACACCTCCCACCACACCCCACTTCTACCATTGGGAATCATATTTCAAGATGATATTTGGACAGGACAAACATCCAAACTATGTCAGAATGTTTCTGTGGCACAAGGAGCCTCACATTTGAGCCTCATATGAGAAACTTATCAAACAGACATGCAATGAGAAGGGAAATAATGGGTAGCATACATCTTGGTGTTTATCTGTTTTTCTAAACAAGCAAAGTTATTTTCACTTTCATGGGGCAGGATATTCATGACTTCAGTCAGCAGCTTCCTGAAGGGCTGCTTAAGGTTCTGCTGTCCCCTCGTGGGGCTACAGCCTTTGCAATGATTTCCTCCAGCCTCATTATTCCAGTTTACGTCTGAATGCTGTCAGCTTTCCTCCATGTGGTAAAATTATCCCCCTTGAAAAGTGCTCTGCAAATGTAAACTGGCAATATTGATAATAATACTTTATTCACTGACCTATATTCGCTCTCTAGATAGCACCTTATTTTCCAGACTCCACACCTCTTTGGGACTCTGAGTTACCCATTTTTCCTCTTGGGTGTATTGGAAGAGGCAATGTTATGTAGGGGTTACAAACACAGGCTCTGTAGACAGACTCTGTTCAGAGTTTACCACTGCCTCTCTAGCCATGTGACTGGGGATGGGTTCCTCACTGAGTCTGGTTTCCTAAACTTTAGGGATACTCACAGAATCACCCTTACAGTGTTGTTGAGACGATTAAATGGATATTGCAAGGGGAAACCCTTAGCATGGTGTCAGGTACATATAATTACTTGGTAAAGATGAACTTTCACTGTGTTTAGGGTTCTGGTGTTCTAACGGATTTTTTGCATGGGCAGTGAAGAGGAGCGGATTCTCATGACTTGATTAATTGCAAAATATTGATCTTCCAATCCTCTTCTTCCTTTATTCTGTCTCACTTGAATGTGAACTTGTGTTCATTAAATAAGCAGAGGATGGTGTTGCTGCTTTTTTTTTTGCTTGTTTTTTTTTTTTTTTTAAGAATGCTATACTGGTATGTACATTGTAAAGAAATCATAGAATAATAATTTTTTTTATAGTCCAATATTCAGATACTCAATAACTTTTTCCTTGGTGTCCAGTCTTGATGAAGTTGGAGTTGGGGGAATGAGGCTTGCAAGATAGTCCCTGCAGGCAGTGGCTCTCTGTCACTTCCTTTCTGTAGACACCTTCTGTCGGGACTTGGCTGAGTTTCCTGGGGTGGCAGATAGTTTGTGGGGTGCACAGAGGTCTGTGATACACTCGCTCTACCTTCTCCTTCTCAGATATCCATTCCCACTGGGCAAAAAGCAAGACAGTCTGCTGTGATTTTTGCCTGGCATTTCATCATTTGTGTATTAACGTATGTTAACATAACAGGCTCACGCCTGTAGTCCCAGCTACTCAGGAGGTGGAGGCAGGAGGATTGCTTGAACCCAGGAGTTTTATACCAGCCTAGGCAACATATCAAGACCCCCATCTCTTAAAAACAAGAACAAAAAACCAAAACATTTAGTATGGAATGGGGTTAGAAATTCATGTCATAAATGGCCACTTGAAAACCACTCTCCGCTCTAAAATTTTAAAAATTCTGCTTCCTTCAGAGATAGTTATAATGTGAAACTCCCGATATCAAGATGGCTTTACTAAATCTGCTGATCTCATTTCATTGCTTTGTTATAGATTGACGTTCTCAAGGCAGATCTGGAAAGTGCAGAATGGAAAGTTTTGGAAAATCTTATTCTGGAAGGTGTTCTTGAGCGGATTGGACAGCTCATCTTTGAGATCCATCTCCACTGGCCTGGGTTTGAGGTCAGTGGCAGTGACAGCAGCGTCGTGAGGTTCTGGTACAGCCTTCTCAAAGAGTTAGAACAAAAGGATTTCAGGCTTTTTCACAGTTATAAAGATTTATCTAAACCTCAGCTATTCTTGAAGAAAGACATTTTCAATGCAAGTAGCTGTTACACTCTGAGTTGGGTGAATACAAGATGGAAATAGGATGCAGGATGTCCTCAAGAGCACAAGAAAATATTTGAAGAATGGAGCATGTCCGCGATTCTAATCATGAGTTTACTCATCCAGTCTCCCGCTAGCCTGTGCCCTGCTTGAGGCAGGGAGTGTGTTATTGCCTTTGCAGTGCATGCAGCCTGGTGCTTGGCATGTGATAGGGGCACAGTTAATACTTGTCAAAGGGAGGAACACAGTCACCCCTATTTGCCCAGACGCTTCTTTCACCGTAACCTGGAAGATTATCCCCCATTCATCTCAGTTTTCCCTAAAATTCTCTGTGTATCTGTAATCTATGAATTCACCAACATTGAAATGAAATTATATACATTTCCTTTTTTACTAGGTTGGTGAGATTTTTAAGTTCTTCGCCTACTGTTTAAAATAGGGTTTTAAATTTGAATTTGACTCTGCTTTTTCAAGATTTTTCTTATTTACCTTGTCAGTGATATTCTTTACAACATTGTTGATTTCAGTCATTCCTTCTCAGCCTTTGCTGAGGCCGTGCTGTGGCTTTATAAGCAGCAATACTTCTGATTTCTGGGAATTCGGATGCACCAAATTCTGTCACTGAGTTAAAGAGACTAGACTATCAAGAGTTTCAACTCGAAGGTGTAAGTTCCAGTTCGAGACCAAGTCTGAAGGCAGGAGACCCATGTCCCAGCTTGAAGATAGCCAGACAGAATGAATTCTTCCTTACTCTGCCTTAGGTTCTATTTAGGCCTTCAGGTGGTCGAATGAGGTCCACTCACACTGAGGTGAAGAATCTGCTTTATTCAGTCTACTGATTTAAATATTAATCTCATCTAGAAATATCCTCATAGATATACCTAGAATAATGTTTAACTAAAGATCTGGACGCCCTTTAGTCAAGATGACACATGAAATTAACCATTGTAGGTAGGTAGGTAGATGGATAGATAGATAGTTAGATATATAGATAGGTTTTCCTACTGGCATGTTTCACCATTTTCTTGACTCACATATTCTTGTTTCTATCTGGCTCCTTCAGTCTGTGCTCTCCTCGCTGAAGTAAGTCCTTTAATGCTTACTTCATTATGAGTCCATGAGTGATATGGTTTGGCTATGTCCCCAGCCAAATCTCATCTTGAATTGTAGTGCCCATAATCCCCACATGTTGTGGGAAGGACCTGGTGAGAGGTAGTAGAATCATGGGGGTGGTTTCCCCCATGCTATTCTCGTGATACTAAGTTCTCATGAGATCTGATGGTTTTATAAGGGGCATCCCCCTTCACTTGGCTCTCATTCTTCTCCTTCCTGCTGCCATGTGAAGAAGGATGTGTTTGCTTCCCCTTCCACCATGACTGTTTCCTGAGGCCTCCCCAGCCATGCTAAACTGTGAGTCAATTAAATTTCTTTCCTTTATAAATTACTCAGTCTCAGGTATATCTTCATAGCAGTGTGAGAATGGACTAATACAATGGGTATTACACTTTTTAGATTTTACATATTTGAAAAAGCACTTGCTTTTCATACCTGAATAAAGTTTATTTGTGCACAGGAAAAAAAAAGAGCTTCAACTCAAGATGTTTTTTATACTCAACCTTAATTCCCCTTCACTTCCTATTAAACTAAGCACAGAGCAGGATCTGGGTATCTTTGCTCTTGCCTCTTCTGCCTTCAAACATGATTTTTCCACCCACAGACTTGCCTATGCTGTCAAATCATTTTTTAAAAATACGTTATGTCTAATAATGTTAAGTGCATTTTTCTTTACTCCCAGTTGGCATCACTTACACAACTGTGGCCTGAGGACCATCATCTCATTTTCCTAGGATAGTTAGACAGTTTTTCAATAGCACCAATCCTTTCTACATTAAAAATTAAATGGAAAGTTTAGGTTATCAGTGCTTCAAATGCTCTCTCTCATTACTATTTACAGGATTAAACACGTGCATAATTTTCCAAAATCCTATTTCAAATAAATAGCATAAAAAACAAATTATTACTTTATTGCCAATTAAATATATTTTTTGGCATTTTTATATCCTGAGTATAAAACTGTATGTACATTGTTCAAGAATTGGGGGGAGGGAGTAGAATACTGATTATTACTAGACTTTACCCCTTTTCCCAATTTTGTACCTCCTTCTACCCCCAGACATTCCCCAGGTTGGCTCTTTGTTTCTTGAAGTGGTTTGAAAATGCCATTCCTCAAGTGAGAAATCAAACCATATTAGACTAGGATGACCTCACTAGCTTGAGTTGAAAGAGAACAGAACTTTCTGAGTTAGTTGTGATAATTAAAAAATACATATACCCATGAGCTTTTTATTTTAAAACTCATAGTCCACTAATAAAAGTTGTTGAGCTGAGAGGACCGGCTTCCGGCTTGAGTAAGCGTGATCTGAAAAGGCAGTTTAGTCATTTCAATGTACAGAGGTATTTCAGATGTGCGGAAGGGTCCACGCACACTCTAAATTGGTTTATACTGCTAGTTTATATGGTGTCATCTCCAAAGCAAAGCTTTAGGCCAGTTCTGTTTGGATTATATAACAGATTTATTTTCATAAAATTTTTATATACTGAAATATATAAACATTTTTATACATTAAAATGTGGAAAGTATATTCATCTTAAATGTCCAGTCTGATCAGCTTTTAGATATGTAACACACCCATATTAAGATTTTTAATTCGTGGAATTGGAGATTTAGGGCATTACTGAAAGCCCCTTTGTCTACGGCAAGTTAACTATTTACTTCAGGTTGGTGGTGTTGAGCATTGACTTCATCATGCTATATGTATCTGAAGCAAGAATGAATGTACTATTAAAAAAGAATAAATCATGAACATACCCAGCCACATTCACTGATCAGGCAGCCTGTTTAATAGTTATTCATACTTATTTTATGCTTATTTCTAAAATGGTCCTTCATTCCCTTCATGGATAGTTTGAAATTTGTGATGAGTACTCTGATGGTTGTTAAGGTGTCCTTGCCTCTAGAGTTTATTATGTTTATCATGTAGGCCAGGGTTTCTTAACCTCAGCACTATTGCCATTTGGGCTGGATAATTCTTTACTGGGGAAGGGCTGTTCTGTGCATTGTAGGATATGTCCCCAAGGGGGCAAGATCACCCACTGTGGAGAACTACCGGTGCAGGCCATGAGAAGGAGACCAGGCTACTGTAGCACTGTTTGCTTGTGAACAGGCGAACACAAGATCCTCTTATGAGGAACAGGCAAAACCATAATCATCACCACCACAACCACCACAAGAGCGACACAAACAACACACAACAAACAAACAAACAAAATCAAGTCACTCTTTCCTGAGAGCTTACTGCCCGCCAGACCATGTGCATAGCTTATTCCTGATTCTCCCAACAAGGAAGTTTATTTTTTTCCAATATTATGGGTAAAGAAATTCTGAGAGAGGCTGGGCGCAGTGGTTCACGCCTGTAATCCTAGCACTTTGGGAGGCCGAGGCGGGCGGATCACGAGGTCAGGAGATCGAGACCATCCTGGCTAACACATTGAAACCCCGTCTCTACTAAAAATACAAAAAATGAGTGGGCGTGGTGGCGTGTGCCTGTTGTCCCAGCTACTTGGGAGGCTGAGGCAGGAGAATTGCTTAAACCTGGGAGGTGGAGGTTGCAGTGAGTCAAGATCACGCCACTGCACTCCAGCCTGGGGGACACAGAGAGACTCCATGTTAAAAAAAAAAAAAAAAAAAAGAAGAAGAAGAAGAAAGAAACTCTGAGAGGTTAAATGGCTTACTCAGATTACTCAGGTTGTAGATGGAGGAACAGTCATTTACATTTGGGTCTGTCAGATCCCCAAAAGCCCTTGTTTGGTCCCATCCACAATGCAGTTTCCAAAGCCTGTACCAAGCATAAGATGCTGTGTCCAAAGGACACATTTTTGCCTCCCTGTTAGTAAAAGCGGAGTGGGGGGAAACCACAAATAAAAAAGGCCTGCAAGTTTGAGTCAGAATTATTTTGTAGCATGCAGGGTTGCTGAACTTAAATCATCTACTTGATTAAAGTGGGCCTGCCAAATGGAAGCTTACTGAAGAAATATGGAGACCCAACAACTTCTCTGTCAATATATTTAGGTTGCCAGAAAAGCTCTTGCAGGTCTGGAAATGACTCTTCTTCTGGCTTGTCCCAATGCTTGTCACTTTCCTCCTGGGTTTTAGAAATGGCAGTCACTTGGAGTTGCTTAAGCAAAGTAATTCTCCTTTGCTTAAAACTAGTCTTTGACTTGCAGATAAATGAGCTAAGATGTGAATATCTGTGAATGCATCTCCTAAATTTTTACTAGAGCAGTGTTCATAAAGGATTCTGAAAATACCCATTTGATAATGCTCTTATCAAATAAGTAACAATGCTCTTTTGTAGGTGCGAGCCATATGAGGATGAAAGAAATTCACAATTTGCCTTTTAACATAAACTGTGTCATAATTTGTTAAAGAAAAACAATTTTCCCCTTCTTTTCTTACAGTGCTTATATTTGATGCAGTTAAAATAGAAAAGGTTATCATATAAATATTTGTAACTAGTTGACATGTTCAAATGAAGAACCAGGGAGAAGTGAACAAATTTCTGCTAGAATTAACCAAAAGTCCGAATTTACCTCAGGATAGGGCATAAACAAACTCATGGGTTAACAGTGTTTAGTACAAATCAGTTATTCATGTAAGCCTTTCTGCTTTAGTTATAAGATCTTTTAGTAAGTATAAGAATTGCATTTTTTAGCATTAAATGTTTAGATTTTGCGAAGCTTGGATTAGTCCCTGGAAGCCAGGCTTATCATATTTTGCAAGTGTAAAAATGATGACCTCATTTAAATAGATCATTATACTTAACAATACAACAGTACCTCCAAGCTCAATTAGTGTAATGTTCTTTTCTGATGGAGATAAATTTACGTTTGATTCTTAAGCAGTAACATAATTCTTTCTGTACTAGCCAATTGCTGATACTTTGTGGATTCAATAATACATTTAACCTTATGCTAAAATGTCTTACTTTTTCCTACATTGAAAGAGGTGCCTGAACTTATCAGATAAAATCATAACCCAAAGATTCAATATATTCTTAGAACTGCTTACATTTAGAGATTGTTCTTTAAATGACTTGATTATTTCTTAAGAAATATAAATCAAGCATTCTTAATGTTGTCACGCTTTATAACTATGTGGAGGCTGGGTGCAGTGCCATGTGCCTGTACTTCCAGCTAAGTGGGAGGATCACTGGAGTCCAGGAGTTTGAGACCAGCGTGGGCACCATAGTGAGACTCTATCTCAAAACAAACAAAAAAAACCAAACAAACAAAAAAGAGAACTATGTGGAAAAAATGGTTCCCAACACATTAAAATTTAATGCTTTCTTAAAACCAGCAACTTCTTATTTTTCTCAGATAGACTATTTTAACTTTTTGTTAGTGATTAGTTTTGTACAATGTGGCTATCTTAAATAATAAGGGATTTAAATTTGGGGGATTGAATTTGACTAAACTGTTCAAGACTAGGGAATTTTAATAGAGAAACCAAGTGTGCCCAGGACTGATATCTAATCAGTGTGTACCAGTAGAGAAGAACTATGTGCAACCTGGTGATTATAGTTAATAGCAATGTATCGTATACTGGAAAATTGCTCAGAGAGTAGATTTAAAATATTCTCACCACAAAGTAAGTATTTGAGGTATTGGATGTGTTAGTTGATTTAATATTCCACAATGTATACATATAACAAAATATCACGTTGTGTGCCACAAATATATACAGTTTATTTGTCCACTAAAACAAAAGTATGTCCCTTGGAATACATTGGACATATTTATACTTTTTAAAAGTACCAGTAGAGATACAGTGGTTCCCTAATGGTCCCTCTCCACTGGAGACCCTCTCCCAGGATGCCCAGGCCTCTCCCCATGACTGGGCAATTAAAGGCTAACGCACAGCACAAAAGGCAGCTTCCAGGATCCCGACCCAGCGCTGTGGCTTGCTTCTGTTCTAATTGGCCTATCTTTTGCCTTACTTGTCATTGGATATTTTGAATATCACTCCTGGGTGAATCTATATAATAAACAAAGGTCCAAGTGTGTTCTATAACATAATGAGAAACTGCAACTATGTGTCAATAAAAATTATCTGTATAAGAAAATATTATTTCTCAAGGTTTGATGTCAGTCAAACATCATTTTCTCAGGGACCCCTCTTATTTAAAGCTCCCAGCTATGTGTCCCCACAATGTCCTCTATTCTTCCTCTCTTAACACTGTCTGTACTTTCTCTGCTTGTATAATGTCTAGTTTTCCCAGCAGACTGTACACTCCATGAGGGTAAGGGCCATGTCTACAGCCCCAGTGGCTAGGTAGAAAGGGCTCAATACATTTTTGTTGAATATAAATTTAAAAAGCTATTTCCATATAATTTTTCTAAAAAATTATTTCATCATTTGTTATTGAAGTTTTTTCTGGCATTAAAAATATCTTTGGAATTTAGATGGACCACTGTCTCTCATTTTGTTATTTAAATTTGGACACAATTTGTTCTCTTCTCGACATGGCTGTTCATTGCACTGCATGTGGTAGTCCCTATTCCTGATTAACGGACACCAACCTGGAAATCTTCTTGGCCTTGGGGAACTGAGAACCATATAATAATTGAATTGAATGAATACAATAATAATTGAAGGCTCAATTATTATTAGAAGATATCTGAGTCCTAGGATATTAAACCTCAATCTTTCTCATTGTCCTTTCTTGGAAGCAACTCCCAGCAGTCTTTTTGAGAGTCAGTATATGGACCCACAATTCATAATAATATGGAAATATTTTTCAGTTAATGAGAGAAGGAAGGTAGGATGATGCGAGGCTATTTCTACCAAAGATAGGGATATTTTTACAAAAATGATTCAAGCCGTAGTTTTTATAGGACATGGAGTATAAAGTGCATAATAAAGACAATAGTTGAAAGAGTAAAATCAAGGTGAGAAAAGATATTGTAGAGACTGAAACATGAGCCAGAGATTTCCTTGTGGGCAAAGAGAAAGTGATGGGGGCACAACTCTAACGGAAGGAGCCATGAGAATGTCTTCAGTTACAGGTTTTGTTTTACTAAAGGATGAAATAAACGCTATGTAAATAGTTGTTTCTTTTAAATTACCTAGCTCAGAGACAGCAAGCCTAGAAGCCACAAAGGTTATAACACGAATCCAACAGTTTTAAAAATATACAATTAAGTGGCATTATATAGAGGCAGGACAGTAGGATGAAATAAGAGACTCTTGATACTGCTGCTGACTAGCTGTGCTGTATCAAGCAAGTCTTCACCTTTCTTGAACTATTTTCTTAGGTTAGAATATTTAATTTCTAAAGTTTCTTCTAGCTTGAAAATTTCATTATTTTGACAACTGTGATTACATGAGGCTTAGACAATGGTAAGATAATTTCTTAATTTGTATGCTGCTATGGTCTGAATATTTTGTGACCCTCCAAAACTCATATGTTGAAATATTCCTAATGTGTTGGTATCATGAGGTGGGGCCTTTAGAAAGTAACTAGGTGATGAGGGCAGAACCCTTGTCAATGGGATTAGTGCATTTATGAAAGGCCTGAGGAAAGGTTTTTCCCCCTTTTACAATGTGAGGACACAGTGAAAAGGCACCATCTTTGAAGAAGAGAGCTAGCCCTCATCAGACATCGAATCTGCTGGCACCTTGATCTTGGACCTCTCAGCCACCAGAACTGTGAACAATACATTTCTGATGTTTATAAATTACCTAGTCTAAGGTATCTTGTTATAGCAGCCTGAACGGATTAAGACAAGTGCTGTAAAGGGAAGTCTTCTGATAAATTCAGAAGAAGCCAAATGATGTGCTTATGCAGAAAAAGCCCAGATGAAAGGTGAATCCATTATGATGGTTCTCTGGTCATCGAGATGAAGTACCCTTAGGAAAGTACCTTTTTGTATCACACACTGAAACTCACATGGTTCTAAAAATCAGAATGTAGTATGTTTTTTAGACTGCACTAGATTACATCCCTGTTTTTAGACATTTCCAATAACATGGCGACATCTAAAGATACAAAATACAATTATACATAGATCCGCAGAGATCCTTCCATATATATACATGTATGTGTATATATGTGTTTGTATACATGCGAGTACATATGTGTGTATATCATATATAAGTATGTGTGTGTATGTGTGTGTGTGTATGACTGAACGTCTAAGAAGAAAACATTTTACAGATACAAAAGCCCAGAGGGAGGGAGCCTGGAGCCACACAGGTAGACAAGAACCTACATTGTAGTAGCCCTTGGAGTTTAGTGTAACCAGTAATGGATAGAGGCTAGAGCACCAGATAAGACCTGGTACTGGGGAGAAAGGATTGGGGCTAAGGACACCTACAGCAAAGAGGACCCTTAGAGGACTACAACCTCAGTGAAAAATGGACTTAAAAATTCTACATCCACCAGCACAAGGACGCTTATCTCTGCTTATAGCTCTGAGTACAAAGAAAAGTATTTATGAGAAAGTGAAACCTCAGGCCTGTGCAAGGAGTTGAATAGTTGAATTTATCCTAATCACATGATGAGGAAAACCATAAGCTGAGAAATTAAGATAAAAAACTGATTCTACCCAAAACTATAAAAACTCTGTAAGAAAACCTAGGAAATACCACTCAGGACATAGGCGCGGGCAAAGATTTCATGACAAAGATGCCAAAAGCAATTGCAATGAAAGCAAAAATTGACAAATGGGATCCAATTAAACTAAAGAGCTCTGCACAGCAAAAGAAACTATCGTCAGAGTGAATAGACAACCTACAGAAAGGGAGAAATTTTTGCAATCTATGCATCTGGAAAAGGTCTAACATCCAGCATCTATAAGGAACTTAAACAAATTTACAAGAAAAAAACATTAAAAAGTGGGCAAAGGACACGAACAGATATTTCTCAAAAGAAGACATACATGTGGCCAACAAACATGAAAAAAAGCTCAACATCACTGATCATTAGAGAAATGCAAATCAAGACCACAATGAGATACTATCTCACGCCAGTCAGAGTGGTTATTATTAATAAGTCAAAAAACAACAGATGCTGGCAAGGCTGTGGAGAAAAAGCAACGGTTTTACACTGTTGGTGAGAGTGTAAATTAGTTCAATCACTGTGGAAGACAAGTGTGGCAATTCCTCAAAGACCTAGAGGCAGAAATATCATTCAACCTAGCAATCCCCTTACTGGGTATATACCCAAATATATATAAATCATTCTATTGTAAAGACACATGCACATGTATGTTCACTGCAGCACTATTCACAATAGCAAAGTCATGGAATCAAGCTAAATGCCCATCAGTGAGAGACTGGATAAAGACAGTGTGGTATATAAACACCATGAAATACTATGCAGCCATAAAAAGGAATGAGATCATGTCCTTTGCAGGGACATGGATGGAGTTGGAGGCCATTATCCTTAGCAAACTAACACAGGAACAGAAAACCAAATGTCGTATGTTCTCGCTTCTAAGTGGGAGCTAAATGATGAGAACATAAGGACACATAGGTGAACAACACACACTGGGGCCTGTTGGAGGGTGGGGGTGGGAGGAGGGAGGGGATCAGGAAGAATATTGGATGCTGGGCTTAATACCTGGGTAACAGTATGATCTTTGCAGCAAACCACCATGGCACACGTTTACCCATGTAACAAACCTGAACATCCGACACATGTACCCTTGAACTTAAGATAAAAGTTGGAAATTAAAACAAATAAACAGGTTCTAGGGGTGATACCTCAGGAGTATACGGCAGAAGCAGATGCAAAACCACTCTGAAAGGACTTTTCACCAATCCAGGCTACAAAGGATTTCCTTAGAAAAACAAGACCCATAATAAAATATTAGAACTGACAAGGAAATAAACAGTCCCCTATGAGGTAGAGTTAGCAGACACAATAAACCACGTGATTTTCAGCCCAAGAACTTGAGATAACAGAATAACAATCTTAAAGAAAATATAATATACATGATTTATCATGATTAAAGGCATAAAGGACTATATAGGAGCCATAAAAAAATACGACACTGTGAAAAAGAACAGGTAAATATAAAACAGTACAAATACACCTTCCAGAAAAAAACAGCCATGGAAACAAGTTTAATGGAACAACGGCACACTGGACACAGCTAAAGAGACTTTAAAATGAACTGGAAGACAGACCTGAGGAAATTACCCAAAATGTAGCAGAGAAAAATACAAGCATTTGTATTTTTTATATAAGATATTTTATAATCAGATTGAACCTTACAATGTTTTTCAGAAGATGAGGCACCACACTGAGTATCTGAGCCACTCTTATGTAAAAAGTGGTACTAGAACTGTACTGTGCAATATGGTAGCCTCTAGACACATGTTGTTACTGAGCATTTAAAACTGTGGTTAACTGAGAAACTAAATTTTAAATTACATTTACTTTTAATTCATTTAAATTAAAAATATTATACAGTCACATGCCACATAACCTTTTGCTTGGTGACAGACCACCATGTGATGGTGGTCCCTTGAGATTATAACGGAACTATACAATGGAGTAGGCTATACCACCTAGGTTTGGTACATAGATAACTTTATGATGTTCGGACAACGACATCGCCTAATGACACATTTCTTAGAACCTATTCCCATTGTTAAGCAACATGTGACTGCACTTGGTTTAGTTATTGGAAAACTTTGAAGTATGTTTGAAACAATTTGGGCACGTAAATCTACTTTGTATGAAAGATAAAATACTTTGATGAAAATGTAGTGTCTGAATTGAGATGTGCTGTAAGTGTAAAATATATACCAGATTTCAGACTCCATATAAAAAAACTAAAATATTAATTTTTAAAATAATTGAGTATATCTTGAGATAAAATTTTGGATATGTCAAAACATATTATTAAGTCCCTTTTAAACCTGGCTATTAGAAAATTTGAAATCACATATATGACGGACATATACCTATTGGACAGAAGTGTATTAGAACAAATAAAAAATGGAGAGCCGAGTTGCTCCCCCAGATCTAAAATGCTGGAGGCTGGAGAGTGGGGAATGAAACTCATCTGAAGACAGCTATTGCAGATAAAAGAAGCTGTAGAATCAAGAGTTTCACTTTCACTTACTGTCACTAAAAATAAAGTCACTCTAATGGCGTTGGCTGCAAGCCTGTGACTTCTTTTAAGTTCCAGATAAAATTGCAATTAGGTTGAGAAAGTTGTTTCCACAATTATTAAAGTGACTATGAATATGGAACATGTATATATAAATATACTATGCACATACATTATACACACACATACATGCACATATACACGTGTACAGTGCATATTTTTGACCAGCTAAATTTCTCTTTTACTTTACATGTCCCAAATAGTCTAGTTTCCCAAATGCCCAAGATAAATTCGGGACTCTACCTCAGTGGTTCTCATTTGAGGATCTTGCTAAAAGTGCTGACTTTGATTTGAAGGTCTGAGTTGGGAACAAAAATTCTACATTTAAAAAAAGCTGGCTGGGCGCAGTGGCGCATGCCTGTAATCCCATGAGGGAGGCTGAGGCAGGCAGATCACCTGAGGTCAGGAGTTCGAGACCAGCCTGACCAAGAGATGGAGAAACCCCATCTATACTAAATATGCAAAATTAGCTGGGCCGTGGTGGCGCATGCCTGTAATCCCAGCTACTTGGGAGGCTAAGGCAGGAGAATCACTTGAACCCGGGAGGTGGAGGTTGTGGTGAGCTGAGCTCGCACCATTGCACTCCAGCCTGGGGAACAAGACTGAAACTCTGTCTCAAAAAAACAAGCTTTCTAGTGATTAGATATGTATTTGTGTGTCTACATATATATATTAATATATACTTTAAATTTGAATCTTCAGTTAGTTCATTCATTTTACTCAGTGATCAAAGAAACATTTTACAACATGAATTTTGAGCCCAGAGCTGCAATAGACACTTTCCTTCCATTGGATCTTCTCTTCTTCTCAGGCCCTTCGTACTTGCCTTGTTTTTACTGTATTTCATCAATTATTTTACAATACACTAAGAAAGAATTGAATGCTGCCCATTAGACTATGACATTCATTTAACCATAGCCCTATTCAAAAATGTCAACATGTGAAAAATATGCATCTGTGATGATACATGGAATCAGTTTCCCCAGGTCTTACTTTGAGACCCACATTTAACACTGCTGATGGATACTGGGGCCTGGATGCCACTTTATACCCCTTCCCATACATGAATTCATGATGTCTCCCCCAAATAATCCCTACTTTCTTCTGAATTCTACATCTCAGTAAGCAACGCAAGCCCTAGGTAATTCAGATGCAGACAGTTCTCAGTCCATACCCTGAGAAACAGTGTTCTTCAAGGAAAGTCTCTATAATTGTTCTCAGTGTTGTGATATTTATGGTTACAATCTAAGGGTTTGCTAGCTCAAAGTCAATGTTTTCTTACAGGTATTTTATAAATATACCAAGGATACCAGCCAGCCCCACAATGTAGCCTCAAGAACTACTTAGAAAGGTAGCTGTGTAACACTACTCCCTGTTTTTGAATCTTAAAATTTGCTCCTTGTTTAGGACAAAATATTTCCGGCTTGTGACTCAATATAATATTCATTCTAGTAAATCTTTCACTAAAGCATCACTTTTATCCTAACTTTTAGGAAGGAAATCTGTCCTGGATATGACAGAAAGGCTGCAAAAAGGAAAAGGAGCCAGAAGGTAACCACCTAAGTCCAGTAACCACATGATCTTGAGACTTTTTATGCTGAAATATAACCCCACTCACTTATGCACTCTAAAATGTTGTGTAATCATGACTTAGTGCCACCACTAAATGAATATGGAATGTGTTACATTTAATGTGCTCTGAGGGTACTGCTGTGTATTTTATTATATAATCATAAACCCATTGATATACCTGAATAAACCACATCCACCTCTAAAGCATCATTTCTCTCCATATCCACTTAAAACTGCAAATGGCTTAATCTAGTGTCTCAATACACTTAAGACTTAAAAGGAGACTAAAGATGAACAAGATGAACATTTTGATAGCACTTTCTACAAAAAATGCTTTATTTAAAAATATGATTTTTTAAAAAAGGAGACAACTTTTATATACACTTACTTTAGAAACAGTCAAAAACACAACAAAATAAATTCAGATTTAGAAATGATGATTTATAACATACAATACTGGTGTGCTGAACAAGACAGTTTAAATGTATGATTCTTTTTGTCCCTTCACATTTCAATAATTCACATTTGTTAAAACTAGTGGTTGGGACTAAAGAAAAGGTCATATCTGAATCCTTTCCCCTTCAGAAATCTGTCACCCTTCTGGGCAGTTACAGAAATGGCAGCAGCTAGGCAGTGTTTGTATTTCTTTGGGTGCCTGCCTCTGTGTCAAAAAATCTCTCTCTGCTTTTATTAATTTTTCTATGAAATTTATTTTTATGTGGCTATAGGGCCTGGTCATATGTCCCAGGCCTTTTAAAATCTAAATTTCTAAAAATGGACACTCCGTAAGGGCAAGGAGCATACACTGCTGTGACCTCGCTGGACTCACAGTTTAATGCTCTCAGGTTATCAGCAAGAGACGTGATTCTGATCTTCCAGTTAGCACTCCGAAGAGCTATCAACCAATCTTTTTCAGCATGGTAGTGAAATATTTCAAACCATATTCAAACATCTAATATAGACTTATAATAAAACAGGAAAAATGGCTTGCCAAATTAAAGTGCTATGAGCTACTACATTCAAGAGGTTATCTTGATTTTCTTTTATTTTTTGAGATGGAGTCTCACTCTGTCGCCTAGGCTGGAGTGCAGAGGCATGATCTCAGCTCACTGCAACCTCTGCTCCTGGGTTCAAGCAATTCTCCCTGCCTCTCAGCCTTCTGAGTAGCTGGGACTACAGGTGCCCGCCACCAAGCCTGACTAATTTTTGTGTTTTTAGTAGAGCTGGGGTATTCCTATGTTGGCCAGGCTGGTCTAGAACTCTTGACCTCAGGTGATTCACCTGTCTCAGCCTCCCAAAGTGCTGGGATTACAGGCGTGTGCAACTGCGCCTGGCCTATCTTGATTTTATAATCTGATGTTTTAAAAACTATTTTTCACCATGGTCACCACTTCTCAAACTGGGGAACTCTAGCCATCTTCCGGGAGTGTCACTTTTTTTTTTTTTTCAGACATAGACATTTAAAAAATTTTTTAATCTTAAAAAGTCCTGTTGTATATATTCACAGGTAAAATAGGAATAATTTTAAAGATAAAACACATGACTTCAAAGAAATTACAATTTGACATCTTGGACTCTACCCATCGTACTTTATCTCCTCTGAGGAGGATTTCAGTAATTACAGCTGCGAAGCAATGACCTAGGAGATCTTGATTTCTCAAAGTGTAGCCAGGTCTTTACTGACAGTGAATGTAAATAAAATTCAAAGTCTTGGTGCATCCTCCTGAGTTCCATCTTCAGATATAATGTAATTCTCTGATTAAATATATACAGTCCTGTCTATACTGATCAGGAATTAAGTCAACGAAAGAACTCTGGACTGATTTTTATTTTTCATTGTTTATAATTAGAGGAATGCTGCAGTTAAGAAGATTACTGCTTTACAACTAAAAATACACAACATGTGTCATCAAAGGGAGTGGAACTCATGAAGCCGAAAGATTAGAACTTGACCCAGTGAAAACAATGGGGACAGTAACTGGGTGGTTTTTTTCCTTCTTCCAAATTTACATTAAATTATATCATCCCTATTCTTTACTGCCCTTTTGGCTGAAGAGGTAAATACATGGTATTTTTCTGAATAATTAATTACCTTACCTTCTCTAGAATCCCAAATCCACTAGGGATTCTTTCTTGACTCCAAAGGGATGCTTTCGGTATGTCATGGGTATAAACTCAAACTGCTTGCCAATTGTAACTACTTGTCAAATAGAAAGTCAATAGCCATTTTCTGTATAAATAACATTTATAAAGAACAAAATTAAGTTGCAAATGAAATTATGTCAAATTTACAGTTTCTTTTTTTAAACAATGGGTCAATGCCATCAACATTATCTGTAAATCAAGTTATCATCTGATACATTTAATAATTAAATACAGTTAAATATGACAATGGATCAAAAATGATCCTAGCTAGTTTAAGGATTAATCTAATTAATCCCACAATTTAATGAGACCATCCCAACCACATGTTATGACCTTAGAAGTTTCATGAGGATGCCACACTGCACCTATACACACTTTATCATGAGCTTTAAATCGACTGTAGAGTTTTGTGGTCTTCCAGTCCCAAATGTTTAATTTTCCATTTCCATCTCCTGAAATCACATAACTATAATGGGAAGAAAAATAAATTCAAATTATTCAAATACCTTAACCTGGTAAGGTGAATGAAGAATAGGGGAAGATACTCTCTTTTCACATTAACATTAAAAAAAATCCAATGCAAATATACAATACTCAGAATAACAGGTAGAACATGAAGCAGTCTACAATTTGAAATTCTATTTTAAAAAACCTCCCAACCAATCTAAGAGTAGAAAATTATTTTTAACTGGGAAGACTGGGAGTCCCAGGGGCCACAATGAATGAGGTTACACAATCAGTCTCTAGATAGTCAGAAACAGAGATTGGAGAACCAATTCCACATATAGCTAGGGAACACTTTTAGATCGATTCCATCATAGTAGCTCTACCACTTTCATAATTACTTTTTGGCTTTAATATCTTTTGAATACATCTAAGACTGAATCAGAGGTAGGCCCAATTACTAAGCTAAACATACAAAGTTACTGGGATTTCTAAATTACTTCTACCTATACATTTTAACTAAGAATCATGCTGTAGGCTTCACAAATCCAGTGTGACCTAGAAATATTCAAAAGCTGGATTAGAGGTTTCAGCACAGACAAGCTGTAGTGAAGCTGTAACTGCAACACTGTAATATACAATTAATTCTTCTGGTGTTCATTCAGTCATAGCAATACAGTGATTATAGCACTTCTAGTCTTGCTTAGAAAAGCAGAGAGAAAATAAGGCTTTGGTTATATTGACAGGGATTTAGGTGACTAAAGGGCATAAGCCTAAGTAATAGAAGGGAATATACTAAAGCAAGAACCTAAAAAAAGCAAAATGTAATTTTCCTAATTTGTTCTCACCTTTATAGTCAGCATTTTGAAAATGTTAACAGATTATCGAGTTTTCATAAAAATATATTATGTGAGAGTGATGTGTAAAGTGTTATTTGTACAACAACAGTTTATATCATATTTGAATACTAGAACGGATTAGAAGTCTTAAACTTACCTCATGTCTGGTGAAAAGTCCACCTGACAAGCGTAGCCTGCTACCATATGGCCCTTAAAAATTTTTTTCTTATTTAATCTAAATCTGTTCTGTGCTCCAAAAATTAAGATTTGGTTGTCCATTGATTGGCATGCTAGCCATTTTCCTGTAAATTCAATAAATGAGGTATTTTAGAGAAAGACTAAAACATCTTTTAAAACTTTTTATTTTTAATATGTTCACTGTGATTAATATAACTTTTGCTCCCAAATACTTTATAACACTAAAAAATAAATTTACTATACCACCTGTAAAGTGTTACAAATATGTCACTGGCAAGAGGTATTAATATATAAACTAAAGGCTTTTGCGTATACAATCCTATATCATTGAGCACTCTCATATAAAAGCTTTTTTTTTTTTTAAAAGAATAAGGAAATATAGAAATTCCAAGTTTCATGTTAAAGAAATAAGCTAAAAGTTATGAAATGAAATGAATTTATAGTAAGTATAGACAACAGAACTATGGGAAATAGGAGAAAGAGACTTATCTGTGGTAATTATGGAATAAAGAAAGATTAACTGGTGAGAAAGTCTAGGGTTATAAAATAAAACTATACAAAAAAAGAGGTAATTTTAAAAAATTATAGTAACTTTTTTAACAGCCACAGTGCTTTTCTCTACTTAGGATTCATCAAAGCCCCCAGAGCCTAAACTGCAGTGTCTATAGTCATGCGCCACTTAACAATCTTTCAGTCAATGATGGACCACACATATGACAGTGGTCTCATAAGATTATAGAGCCAAATTTTTACTGTATCTTTTCTATATTTAGATATGTTTCGATACACAAATGCTTACCACTGACTACATTATTCAGAACAGCAACATGCCATACAGGGGTAGAGCCTAGGAGCAACAGGCTATACCATACAGCCTGGGGTAAGTAGGCTATACCATCTAGATTTGTGTAAGTACTCTGTATGATGTTCATAAAATGACAAAATCACCTAATGCTGCATTTCTCACAAGTACCCTTGTTGTTAGGAATGCATGACTATACTTCCACCCTATATACAGTCATTCCTTGGTATCTGTTGGGAACTGGTTCCAGGATCTGCACTCCCTACCCAATACCAAAATCCACAGATGCTCAAGTCCCTTATATAAAATGGCATAGTATTTGCATATAACCTACACATATCTCCTGTATATATTAAATCACCTCTCGATTACTTATAATGCCTAATACAACATACATGCTTTGTACCTAGTTGCTATCCTGTGTTTTTTAATTTGTATTTTTAATTGTTATATTGTTATTTTTTACTGTTTGTTTTGTTGAATATTCTGGACTTGTGCTGGTTGAATACCAGGATGTGGTGCTCATGGACACGAAGGGCCAACAGTACATGTAAACATTACTAAGTAAGGAAATAGACTCAATGCCTGAGTGGGTAAATGGCCTTGTTCAAGATGGGCACAAAATTTGTAACAGGTGGTTTAAAAATAAGCTACGTGAAATGTAGATGCACAGTGATGAAGTATATAATCTAGCAATTATCAAAAAAGGATTCACTTAGGTTGCTTTTCTTATAAAAAAGATAGAGCATTTGACAACTATTACCATTTGCTTGTGTCAGAGGCCCTGATGAAACAGCAAACTCTTCCTTGCCCCATTATGTGAGTTGACAGTGGCCTCGATGACAATGTCCCCCAAATATCAGAACCCCCACTTTAAGACTCTCATGTAGAGCTATAATTACATCAGTATATTGTCAGTATATCTGTAGCACAAATGATCTTGTACTGAAGACAATGGATTAAACAATATTAAATAGATTTATCTTTTTAATTTTTGCCTGAGGAAATTTTTTATAGTGAATTGCTAAAGTGTTCTCATTATAAAGAATCAGACCAAAATTTCCTATCCCCTGAAAGAGATTACAATAAACCATTATTATTATTTTTTTTAGAGAGAAGGGTCTTGCTCTGTTGCCCAGGCTGGAGTATAGTCATGCACTCATAGTCAACCTCCTGACTCAAGCAAACTGCCCATCTCGGCCTCCCAAGTAGCTAGAACTACAAACGTGCACCACCACGCCAGTTGATTTTTAAAATTTTATTTTGTAGAGACGAGGTCTCTCTATGTTGCCCAGGCTAGTCTCAGACTCTTGGGGTCAAGTGATTCTCCTGCCTTGGCCAATCATTATTAAATAATGT
>NW_012110474.1:5073604-5075228 GCF_000951045.1 Mandrillus leucophaeus
AAAAAAGACAGAAAAGTAGGTGAGGTGACTTACATATGAAAGCCAGTAATTCTTTCTAATATTGTAAAGATTACCTTATACAAGTAATGGCACTGTGACAAACTTTCCCAAGAAGGAAGGGGCCAAAGTTCTTTTGAATACAGAAATCACACCGTATCTTAAAAGCTCATTTAAAAATACAACCTACACACTAACTCACCATTTGGAGACAAAGTCACTGCAGGCATTGAGTGCATACTGGGTTCTGCTATATACTTGAAATCCACAGGGATATCCCTAAAAATTTTAAATGGGATATCGGAATAAGCAATTTTTATAAAGTACCTTCTGAAGAATTATCTCTGGAACAAAGGAATAATATGCAAATAAAAGCAAACTCTTGAAATTATGTATTTAATAAATCTTTCATGAGACTTTCTGGAAGAAGAAAAATCACAAGATGACACTGTATTGCTTATGGTGAATCTTGTACTTCATAAATGACTTCCCATGATCATTATAACAGTGACAGTGATTTTGTTTTCTATTTGATTTAAACCTGGCCTTTATGTTAAAAAATCTGTTACTAAAAGTTCTTTAATAATGTACCATGGCAACGGGTACACTAAAATCTCAGAATTCATCACGATACAATTCATCCATGTAGCCAAAACCCATTTTTAGTCCAAAAGCTGTTGAAGTAAAAATAAATAAATCAATTAAAAATGTACCATGGTAGGGCAAAGCAAGATGTCTGAGGCAAGCCTAGGGGGAAGTGTTATTTTACCAGCCAGTCAACCTTAACTCGAGTGGGTGAGAGTGTTAAAGAGCCTGCAGCAATGCAGGAGGATGGCAGGCAAAGCTGTAGGGATCTGTGAGCTGGTCTAGCCCATCCAGAAATGATGATAAATTATGATAAATAAATGCTTGGTACCTGGACTATTTTCAGTTTACATGTAAAGCATTTCAAATGTGTTTGGTGAAGGAGAAAAAACATTAAAAAGAAAAAAAAAAAACTCACGTGAATGATACAAAGAATGAAAGAAAAAAAAATAAAAAACTAGCCACCTAAATTTAGAACCATCAAAAGTTCTAAGTGCCTTTTCATTTTCAATATTCTCCAAGCTAAAAATCCTTTTCTGAAAGGAGTTTTGGTCTTGTTGCTTTTCATGAAACCAGAAATATTTTTTACAGAGTAATGTGTGGGAAATGTAATTTGATGAGTAACACAGATTATACAGCAGCAATTTCAATTTCAAACCCTGTTTCAAGTTCCAATACTCTGGTTAACTGTAAAACAATAATAATGTGCCTTAATATAAGGATTTTCTCTATTTATCCATCCATCCAGCAGAAGGAGCAAATGACTAGAAGAAACTTCTATCAGGGTCGTGGTCAGAGGAAAACATTTTCAGGTATAACCTGAGGAATAACATCATTTGTCAGATCTCCAACCCTTTATACCTGTATGGTACCAATGAGAACTGACATTTAGAATGACTCAAATGTATTAAAAAGATCTGCGATCGAAAAAAGGCTTGTTTCTTCCTTCCTTGTACTTATTGTTAGTGGTTAGTTATTTTACAATATGAATTAAAACATGAGAATTTTCTAAATTAACCGTATTCCAGGTTCATATTGATCA
>NW_012110474.1:5076073-5077521 GCF_000951045.1 Mandrillus leucophaeus
AAAAAAAAAAAGTTGCTGAATATCTAATACAGTCTTTTATTCTCCTTTAGAACATAATACAGTTAGTTTGTATAGTTTTACTTAAGAAAGCCAAGTTTCCTTTTCTTGTATTATTATGGTACTCTAAGCAGGTACAGAGTATAAAAGTTTGGCAAACACCACTTGTCTGAAGGCCCCAGTGTTGCTAATTTTCCCAGAGAGGAGGTCAGCTGTCACTTTGCGGAGGTCAGGGCATCCCTTCCTCTCCTAAGCAAGTGGCCATCACTAGTAATTGCTCTTAGGGATGATTTATGCAGTGACGCACAGTTCCGGGGCTCCTGAGCTGGTTTTGCTTCCTACTTGTCTTTGTAGCAGGACAGACCCTCACATTTATTACTTTCTCACTAATCAAATCAAATACAAGTTATTACTACCTTCTCTCCTTACTAGTCCCCTCATTCATCTAACTATCCATCCACATGATCAAGAATTCAAGTTTTGTGAGGCCAGGAGTTTGTGACCAGCCCAGCAAACAGAGTGAGACCCTGTTTCTACAAAAGACTTAAAAATTAGCCTGGCATGGTGGCATGCACCCGTAGTCCCAGTCACTCAGGAGTCTAAGGGAGGAGGATCGCTTGAGCCCAGAGCCCAGTAGTACAAGGTTGCAGTAAGCTATGACTGCACCACTACATTTAGTCTAGGCAACAGAGTGAGATCCTGTCTCTTAAAACACAAAAAACAAGCTTTGGAATCAGTTTGATCAGAGTGTGAACTCTGGCTCTTTTGTGTCCTATATAACCTTGGGCAAATTACTTAAACTACATTAACTTCCTTATACATAAAATGGGAATAACAAATGTACCTATCTTATAAGATTGCTTTGCACACTAAATCAGATGGTTCAGGTGAAATGCTTAGCATAGTGACTGGCATATAGAAAGAGCTCAATCAGTGTAACATCATTGATAATTATACCAATAATGACTTCTTTAGAGATTCAGCACATATTGTGTGCCAGGCACTGTGTTGGGAACAGACAGTAAGCATGACTCATACTGTTCTTTCTCTCATGGTTAAGAACTTGTCAGGAAAGAGAACAAATAAACAAGCGCTTGAAGTATGCTAAAAGCTGTGGAAAGCCAATGACAGTGTGGGATGATAGAGAGGAGGCACCTAATCTTATCTGAGAACTGGTCAGAAAGGCTCTCATAGTAACGGTTAAACTGAAATCTGTTTTTTGTTGTTGTTTTTTTTTTGTTTTTGAGACGGAGTCCCGCTCTGTTGCCCAGGCTGGAGTGCAATGGTGCAATCTCGGCTCACTGTAACCTTCACCTCCCAGGTTTAAGCGATTCTCCTGCCTCAGCCTCCCAAGTACCTGGGATCACAGGTGCACACCACCACATCTAGAGATGGGGTTTTACCATGTTGGCCAGGTTGGTCTTGAACTCCTGACTTCGTGATCTACCCAC
>NW_012110474.1:5077941-5092745 GCF_000951045.1 Mandrillus leucophaeus
AGTTTAATAAAAATTCTTTGCTGACCAATGTTTTACTTTAGAACACCCACATACACATATCCTTAAGCCCTGTAATTGCTCGATTATTTAAATATTTACCAACTTCTTTTATACCACTCTACATTTAAACTTGAAAATATCTGAAGGTAGAAACATCAGAAAGTTTGAGTATGATCAAACTGTTAAAGTACATAAAACAAAACAGAACATGTATATGTATGTTTATTCTCCAGAGTCTGTGCAAATGATTTAAGGTGGTTCATATAAAACTTGGGGTCCATATTAGATACTCTGTAAAAAAACATTTCTGAAGTAAGAAAGATCTTAGCTGTAAGGTAGTCTCTAACACGGGCTATATGTTAAGACTACTGTCCACTACTTGGGGATAATCTGAAGGGGTGTAGTGGTGGTGGTGGTGAGTGTGGGAGAAACTACAATTAAATTACATTAAATGTTCAGTCACCCAGATTGTCCTGACAATGGTTAGGGACCTGCTCAGGTCCCCAAAGGGACTTAGGTATAAAGAGGAAACCACTGGCTGTGGTTCAAGGCTTTCCACTTGTTAAAGCAGAAAAACTTGTGGGGGATGGAAAGATAACACTTTTTAGTCCTTCCTAGGAGGACTCATGGCTGAGTTGTGCTTCATAACTGACTGGTTTCCATTCAGTCATTCATTTTAACAAAAAGGTTAGTAAGCATTTTTTGCAACTAAATTATAGAACACACAATGATATGTAATGAAACTAGTATATTGCTTAACTTTAGAAAAATATTTTTTTCCCTAGGAAAGTACAATTAACCAATATATGACTATATTCTATAAGTAAAACATTTGTACCAGAGTGATGATATGGGGTTACATGGTTTGGTTCTGTGTCCCCTCCCAAATCTCATCTTGAATTGTACTTCCATAATTCCCATGTATTGTGGGCGCGACCCTGTGGGAGATAATTGACTCATGGGGATGGTTTCTCCCATACTGTTCTCGCATGGTAGCGAATCAGTCACACAAGATCTGATGGTTTTATGAAGCGAAACCCCTTTCACTTGGCTCTTATTCTCTCTCTTGCTGCCGCCATGTAAGAAGTGCCTTTCTGGCCAGGCGCGGTGGCTCACGCCTGTAATTCCAGCACTTTGGGAGGCCGAGGTATGCGGATCACAAGGTCAGGAGATCAAGACCATCCTGGCTAACACAGTGAAACCCCGTCTCTACTAAAAATACAAAAAATGAGCTGGGTGTGGTGGCGGGCACCTGTAGTCCCAGCTACTCGGGAGGCTGAGGCAGGAGAATGGCATGAACCCCGAAGGCAGAGCCTGCAGTGAGCCGAGATCACGCTGGTGCACTCCAGCCTGTGCGACAGAGTGAGACTCCATCTCAAAAAAAAAAAAAAAGGGCCTTTCTCCTTCATCAATGGTTGTGGGGCCTCCCTAGCCATGTGGGACTTAAGTTCATTAAACCTTTCTTTTATAAATTGCTCAGTCTCACGTATGTCTTTATCAGTAGTGTGAAAACAGACTAATACATGGGGCATCTTTCAGTACTGAATAATCATAAAAAGTGGACATTAAAAAAAATTAAGATATACGCCACTACTTTCTTTGGGTGGTTCTAGGGCCACGATCTTATGCTCAGTCCCCCTCCTCCTTGCCAGTTATTTTACAGAGATGAATAAGGAACCTAATAAAGAATGTAAGACAGCAAAATACAAATCCAGCATCACTATAAGAAAAACAACTCAAGATACACATCCTTTGAAAAGACTATCCAAAGATTATTAATGGTAGCATGTTTAGATTTTAATCTCCACATTGTCAGTATTTACATAGTTAAAAGTTTGATTGGCAAGCCAGGATCACAGTTGCAAAAAATATTCAATGGTTCCATATTATCAGGCTTCATCTTTGTCGATACAATTTTTAACTGCTTGCTTTATATAAATCAGATTTTGTATTGATGGAAACTCACCATTCCCAAACTCTTAGGCTTTTATCATCAGATGTGCTCACAAATCTCCTATTCTCATCCACAAAAACGATGGTGTTGACAGCTCCCAAATGCCGATCATATTCCTGCACAATTTCTCCACTTCGAATGTCCCACTGTATATCAGGCAAGAAAAAAGGTAAAGACAGAAGTAGAGTGGATTTATGAAAGACCATAATTCTGGAAAGTGGAGAAGGAGAAGATCTTCAACATGATGTTTTTATAAATGTAAATTTTTCTAAGAATGGTGCATCAGCTGTCCCTAAAAGTAGCAAACATTAAATGAGTAATATTAGCTTATTAACTTATTCCATCCCCTTATACAACATAAAGCTTAGGAGTCTTAACAAAATACTGTGAAAAACTTACTTGCACAATCTTCTTATCAGACATCCCAGCCACAAAGAGATTTTGCTTATCTTCATCAGGATTGAATTTGACACAATAAGGTACTTTTCGGTTTGTAAATCTTGATATACACTGTCCTAAAACCAAAGACTCAAATTAAATAGGTAAAATAAATTTGACCACTTAAAGATGACTGTGAGATTAAGATCTAGAGGTCACCAGCTTAATAAATTTTGAAGAAGGGCTGCCTGCTTGCTCTTTACTGTAAACTACATTTGTTCTTTTTCACAGATTTTTAATGATTAAAAATAATTTTTTCAAAAGTAAATCTGCACTACCAATTGCAGAATAAATAAATTATAACTTCATTCATATAATGGAATAGTGCAAGCAATAAAAAAGATCAAACTATTGGTATAAGCCATGAGGGACTCTCAGACATTATGCTGGAGCTAGAAACAAAAGAGAAAAAATGGTATGATTTCATCTATAAGAAGTTTAAGAAGAGAAAAAATGAATCTGTGATGACAGAAGTGGTTACCATGGTTACCGGGAGTGGGAACAGACTGGAAAAGGGCATAAGAAACCTTTACTGAGTGCTGGAAATAGTCTATATCTTGATCTTGGTGGTAGACAACTGCATAGGTATGTTTACAAAAAAAAAAAAAAATCACTGAATATTTAGGCACTTCATACATTTTACTGTATGTATATTTTATCTTGATTTTTAAAAGAACCTGCAAAATGGTAGTCTCTCAGCCTTGGCTACACGGTACAATCATCTAGTCTATACACTGTACCAATTACGTAAATACCTCTGAAGGTGGGACTCAGGCATCAGTAACGTTAAAGCTCTTCAGATGATTATAATGTGTGGCCAGAACTGAGAACCACTGCTAAAGTGCTGAAGAACATGGGCTTTGGCATCAGAGAGAGCTTCGTTTGAAACCAAGTCTGCCACTTACTAGCTGTGTGACCCTGAAAAAGTTAGCTCTTTAAGCCTCAGTTTCTGTATCTATAATCTAATAATAGTACTTACCTCATAGGGATAAATTAAGATTGAAGGAGATACTGAATATCAATGCTTAGCAATTATGCCTATTAGATGACGTTTAATAAATATTAACTATTATCATTACCCTTCAAATACAGTAAGGGTAATGATAATAAGACAATAAGATAATAAGATGATTTTTCTAATTACATAAAATTATACTAGCCACAACATATTAATGTGAATCAATTAATAAGCAGCAATTAGTATGGCTGTGAATATATAAAACCAACTGGCCTGTGAAAGTTTAGACCTACATTTTAATCAATTTGTGCAAACACATTTAATTTTGTTCATTAGACATTTATTGCACTTCTGTTATGTGCAATGCACAGTGCGAGATGATGTAGGGGAACAGAAAGATCAATTAGATGGCCTATACAAGATTTTGACTTTGCTTATCTGTCAGTATGTTTGCTTTATAAACTCTGTCTGGTGGAAACAAGTTTCACAGTAAAAGAGCTACTTATGCTCAGTTTCAACTCTACAAATGTATTCTGTGATATTTGCTGACAGTGAATGGTAAGAGAATCAGCAGTTAGAGAAGGTGCCATTTGGCCACAGAAGACTACTCACACCATTTCATATATAAACGATAACTTGTAAGATGAATATGTATTAGCATAAGTGAACTCTTACCTGTCTCAGTGTCCCAGAGCTTAAGATACCTGTCATAGGCTGCGCTGAGGAACTGTGTTCCTGCAGTATTGAAGCAAATATCCCTAACAGCCTTACTGTGACCTAAAGGTGGAGTCAACAGAAACAGCAATGAGGTGAAGCATCATATCTTCTCTTAAAACATAAACACCATAAAGAGACATAGCACTAAGCAGTGGTTCTCAGCTGTGAGTCAAGATCACTGGAATGCCACTGCCTGATTTACTGACTTAGAATATGTTATGTGTGGGCTTCAGAATGTGGGCGTTTTTTTTCCTCTTGAAGAAGCTCCTCAGGTGATTCTGATGCATAACATCTTGGTTAAGAACCAAGAGAAAAGGTTTAACTTTTCTTTTAAGTCTGTCATAGCAATTTCTTAATATGCAGTACATAGAAGTGACGACTAGCTAGCCAAGAATTTATGAATGTAAAAGACCAATTATTGCCAGTGAAAGAAATGGCTGCTGGAATTTTGGAGGTTCACTCTCAGACTGTTCACCAGACTGCAAGTGAAAACAAAGTGACCTAAACCTAAAGCTCAGGAAACTGTAGCCCTTGTTCAATAATTGCATATTTCTGTGATCATATTACCAAATTTCATAGAAACTGATTCAGAATGTAGGAGACTTTCCAAAAACTATTATTAGCTTGCATTGGTTTTTTATTTTTGAGACAGGGTCTCACTCTGTTGCCCCGCCTGGAGTGCAGTGGCTGGATCTCAGCTAACTGTAAACTCAACCTCTCTGGCTCAAGCGATCCACCCACCTCAACTTCTCGAGTAGCTGGAATTACAGGTGCACATCACCACGCCTGGCTAATTTCTGTATTTCCTGTAGAGACAGGGTTTTGCCATGTTGCCCAGGCTAGCTTCTATTGTTTTAAGATGATGTTTTGACAATACACTAATTTTAAGGTGCTGATTACACTTTACTTAAAAATGAATATTGCCAGACCACTCAACTCTTAAAAGTTACAGGGAAAAATAAAATGTGGCTAAACAAAAGCAAAAATGTTCCACCCCACCATGACCAAGACACACACAATTGTGCAAAATGAGCACGGCACAAATTGTTAACCACATGCAGCAGCTCTAAACCATCACCTCCAGTGAACTCTCATCAGGAGGTATGTGTCATGGCAATTAGCCATCCTTTTCTACAGCCGGAGTCCCAGTCAGAGCTGCTATCATCTCCCTCAGGAGGAAAATTTCAGTTTTCCACAGAAAAACGGTCTGTCAGTACAGGGGAGACAGATGCAGACCAAATCCACTCTATCTGATGGAGACATTTTGTTCCCCTGTACACAGCTAAGAGCCCTCCACAAGTCTTCCTTTAGGCTGCGGTGTCATCTTAGGCAGAATCAATTTGTACAGGGAGGCCCTAAAATCATAAAGCACTGCCGAACAGACTCCCACTTTAATCTAAAAACAGAGCCACTAAGAGTCACACCGTTTCAATGTGGTACAGTTAAATCTGGAAAGAGTAACTAGCCTTCACATGAAATTTGACAAAGACAATAAACCTTTCTCTACCAAAAAGGCTAGCTTGTCACAAAGCTGTCCTCCCTTTGGCCTTCTTTCTTTCTTCAAGGAGTTCTCTCAATCTCATCCTTTTTTTATGCTTTAGCTGCCAATTCTCAGTCTCTCTTCAAAGCTCAACATTTGGCTATTTAATTGCTTACTGGACATTTTCACCTCAATATCCCAAAGGCAGCTCAAATTTGGTGTATCTAAAACCTCACCATCATCTTATGTTCCTTCGTGGTGAATGGCACATCATTCATCCAGTCTCATGGGAGTCACCCTAGATTCCTGTCTCACTGTGATCATTCACATGCCATTACTAAATCTCACTGACTTTAACTCTAATATGTCTTCTCTCTCTGCTGCTTTGGTTCAGACTCTCATCATCTCTAAACCAGACCTATGAAATAACTGTGTAATTCACTTCCCTTCCTCCAGGCTTGCCCTACCAAATCATCCTGCGTATTGCCATTTGATCTTCGTAAACTTCAAATCATGTTGCTTTCCGGAAAGAGCTCTTTAATGGTTCCCCAATGCCCTCACAACAGAGGCTAAACTCTTTATTAATGGCACAGGAGGTCTTCCACGCTCTGGTCCCTCTCTTGCTACTTTTCTCTGCTTTTGTTTCTCACCATCCCCCATACTCTGACAATCCTGAAATGTATGTGGATCCCCTCAGCAGCACACTGCCTCACGCTACTTTTGTTTTGCATCTGCTGCTCTTGCTTCCTAGTTCTCTTTCTTTGTCTAACTGGGGACACTGACTCCTCCTTCCAGATTCAGCTCAAGTCTATGAAGACTTCACTTCCTATCAGTGTAGTAAAATTACTGTCAATGATGTTATCTTACTTTAAAAATTCTTCCCAGATTTATGTTGGAGAGAAAAGAAGCATTACCAATAAATGTTCTCAGACAGCGCCGGTCTCCATAAACCTCCCATAGCTGGGGGAGAAAAAAAACAACACATAGAAATATTACATTTAATAAAGGTCTTTCAATCAATAACATCAGCCCTATGCTGGTTACGTGTGTGCATATCTGTGTGTGTAAACACACAGCTTCAATCATTAAATATTAAACACTGAATATCATTAAATATTGCTTGGTGCTGCCAGTTTGTGTTATATTATTTGGAACACACACACACACACACACACACACACACACACAGTCACACACACTCAAAACTAAAGAGTTTTAAAGATGTTTACATCAAAATATCAAGAAACTTAACTATAGATGGAGTTAATTCAAGTGAGTTTTCATTTTCATATTGCTCTTTTCTGTTTCATACATTTTCTAGGACGAAAAGTTTCTACTTTTGTAGCACTACAAACGACTTTTAAAGGAATTAAGTATTATTAAAACCGCCATGTATACCAACTTTTAAAGGAATTGTGTTATTAAAACCGCCACGTATATATTTGATACTGAAAGGCTTTTTTGTTTAGTTTTCTGAGGTAACAAGTATTACAGAAGCTATAAGAAAATGATGATCTAGACTAAAATAAAAGGTTCATAATTCTCAGCACATCTAAGGTAGATTAATACAATAGCTTCAAGGCTAGCTTTATTCTTGACTGCCTTGAATCCAATCCTCAACAATGTTACTAGTACTCTAAAATAGAAAGCATTTCCTTGCCACCAGTGCCAATATGACACAGTCTCAGTTACTGTAGCATACTAGGAAAGGACCTCTGAGACCTGGTTTCTTGCCCAGGACTGCAATCATTCCTTGTCTCTTAGATGTTATGCTCCAGCAAGCACAAAACTGTTATTTTCAGCACACACTATGCTGATTCATTCTCTTCACTCTTTTCAAGCAAACTCTACTCCTGTTTCCTTATCCTTTACTTATTTAACCTTCTTACTAAGGTATGCGTCCTCTTTGAAACCAGCGTATCTTGTGCTTACCTCTATAATGATCATTTATATCATAATAAAATGATCATCCTAAGGGGAGGGACAGTGCCTTTATAAGCTTTTACTTTCAGTCCCTTCCACATAATAGAATGTTTATAGAAGTCAACTAAATTGAATTCTATGCTTTTTTGGTTGGTCAAAGAAAAGACCAACATCTCAATTAACATGGCTTGTACCAAGTAAAAGTAAAATGGGGGTTTTTACTCCCAAATGTTGGCCTGTCATTTTAAGCTATTAGAGACAAATGCCTAAATGGTTGCTCTTATCAAAAGAAGTGGCCTTTTTCATTGTTAATATCCATGAATTATTTACAAATGATAAAATTTTAATGACTCAACTTTTGAAGCCCCAAGAGCTCTATAGCGTTGGTATTTATTGAACCATCATAATGGTCCAGACAAAGAGAAGACACAAAACCGGTAAGAACTATCCTTTCAGATTTAAACATTTTTTCAAGACATTCTGCATATTCAGGTTGAGATGCATTGGCAACCGAGTTTTTTCTACCACACATTCTACAACTGAACAGAAGCTAAAGATGGAGCTTCCCAAGACTAGAAAAGGTGAAAGAAGGGGCTGGGAGCAGTCCTGTTACTTGGTATCTACTAGTATTTAGAAGAAAATGGATGAATTACATTTTCTACTTTCTAAAAATAGGATTTCTATCATATGTCCTCTCTATTTCATAAGGTTTGGAGAAACAAATAAACTACTACATATACAAAATCTCTATAATGATTAGTGATTAAATATTTATATGTCCAAAGCCAACATGATTGGATTACATTCTCATCAGTTTTCTAGGCTTAAAAATCAGCCTAGCCACTGCAGGTGCCTGTAGTTCCAGCTATTTGGGAGGCTGAGGCAGGAGAATGGCGTGAACCCAGTAGGTGGAGCTTGCAGTGAATTAAGATCATGCCACTGCACTCCAGCCTGGGCGACACAGCAAGACTCCATCTTAAAAAAAAAAGGGGGGGGGGCCCTAGCTAATTGGACCACAGAGCCATATGGAATTTATGTTTGGAAGTAGTTCATAAATTGCTGCATTTACAGGATCTAAGAGAAAATAATTAGCTTCTAACTGCCTAACAAACCCAAATTTTTTAATAATTAACCAAACAGATTTAAACAAAGAACTAGCTTTGCAGCACTCCTACTCTGTTACTGAAAACTCACCTTAATTTTACAGTCCATGGAACAAGACAGCAATAAATGGCCAGAGAGAGGAAACAATCTGACTGCACTGACGCCCTATAAAAAGGTATTACAGTTATCAACCAGAAGCATTCAAAAGATCAGCTCAAATGAAGCATCAAGAAAAGACAGTATATATTAAGCAGCCTAATTTGCTATTTTTCATTCCAAAAATCACACCCCAGAATAACTTTCATTAGCATTCCAAGAGCAGACCTTACTGACACCAAGCTTTTGAAGATTTTTTTTTCTAACCTTTAATATTGCGTTCCTCACCCAATGGAATCCTGAGTCAATCAAATTGCTACTGCCCCCACTTCTCTTCCTTTTTTTACTTAGTCCCTTTGCTCTTTGCAAAGAGTTGGAAATTACAAGTTGGAATGGTGCATATGACAAAGAATATCAACATCAAAAATTTTCATGTACCTTATCTCTGCATTAGTTTAAAAATTACCATAGTTTATAAACCAGGGCGCATCTAGTCTCTGAAGTGTGATAACCACAGAGCTAAAGCAAAATTACTGAAACTAAGCAGGAGACTTGGTGCTAGTACCAGCCCATTACTCACTGATTTGGTGCCCAAAAGGAAGAAGATTGTAGCAGGAGCCTATGGGGAAAGGCCTGGCTATAAGGATGCAGAACACTAAATCATGAACGCTATATCATGGCCAATTCAGATGGCTTGAAGACTGATTAGTCACCTGTGATGGATGTGTGGGCACCTCCAAAGCCTAACCCAGAATTATATTCAATTTGACTTCCCTGCACCTTTACCAGAAACACTAAATGTTCCACATCAACAGCTAAAACTGTATGTTGGCTTCATTATAATAGCATTACAGCAAACAGAAACAACCAACTTGCTTACCTTCGTGTGTCCAGACCACACATGAATTTGTTTTTTGGGAAGATAACACTTCTCAGGTGGCATAGTTGACCGTAGATTAACACCAACATCCTGAGGTATGTGAAGATAGGACCTGCCTTGATAGTCATACATTTCTTTAACTGAAACAAAAAGGCAAAGAAAATCAATAAACAAATACAACTCATAGTCATGAAACCGATATTTTTAAAATCACATTTTTTTCACAGGGATATCTTCCATATTAAGGTTCAGGTAATAACACTCCAATGATGTAAAGATCAAGAGTCAGCTAAGATATAAGTGCTTAAAATAACTGCTATCATTTACAACTAGAGGTAGTATTTCGAAATTCCTAAATACCCAGAGATTATAGAACTTTAGATAAGATCTATACTTCTTTTCATCACTTACACATCTTAGTAATCTATAAAGACTTCACTGTGGCATAATTATAGCAAGGGAAGATAATACTTGGGCCTTGTGAGTCACTGGTAAAGAAGCAGAAGTAAAACAGGTTAAGAAGGAAGTTAAAACAAAACAAAATATATCAACTATCCTTTTCCCCTGCTTTCCTCTTTTATGCCCTTCCAGTTCCCTTTCATTTATCTTTTCCTGCTTTCATCACAAATTTTACAATAAGGTCACCTGTGAGAATTAAATGACATACTGTATATAAAGCAATTAGCAACATGCCTGGCACAGAGTAAGTACTCAATAAATGTTATTATATTATTGTTATTATAGTTTTGAGCACCATAGTACTGAATAGACTCCTTGGAGATAAAACTGAAGCTTGAAGAATGAAATATGGCTTCATCAAACCTAAATATCTGATGTAATATAACATTAGAATAAGCAACACTGTAAGCACTAAGTTATTCTTTACAGTTTTAGATAATCACTATGTAAGTTCCTAAAATATAACTAATTATTAACTAACAGGTACATTCTAGAATACTTATGATTTATTTTGGTGAATATGCATTTCCTTCTATAAGTCAAAATAAGTATGAGAGCCTTAATCTCCATCTTTTCACATGAAAATCCAAGTTTATTCTGAGTCTAGCTGAATAACGGTTATGAACTGTGTGGATACCTGAGTATTTGGCTTCATTAAAAACAGTTAAAATGACTGGGGCACTATTAATACACCAAAAGAGTCAACTTTATCTTACGAAAGAATAGACTGTGGACTATTCAAGTTTCTTCTTTATCTACCATTTAATAAAATTCATTAACACTTGGAAAAAAATTATCTGTGGCTATGATTAATCATGCTATTTTTTTCTCCTTTATCAGTGTACAGAAGTCTGCTGTAATTTCCTTGGGATACAAATTGTCTAACATAATTATACTCAACATAATGATTTTATGACAGCTGATAGTAAGGGTAATGATACTGTATGAACAGCTAACAGAGTAAATATGAAGGTTTTTCATAAAAATGAAGATGTATAAAAAATATGTTACCATGTAAGATTGTCTTCTCCTCCCCAGGTTTCTCTTCTTCCTGCTTTCCTTTTTTCTGCCTCTTTGCTGTGATTTCATCCAATTCTTTTTGTTCTTCCTAAGAAAATTAAGGAGTGAAATTTAAAGTGAATGTTCTAGAACCTCATTATACCTAAAGTTGGTGCTATAAATTATTTATTATGAGGTCTACATATCTGGTCCAAGTATGTTCCCAGGATAACAAGCTCAACACTTTTTTTTTTTTTTTTTTCTGAGACTGGCTCATGAAGACAGTGAGATTAGGAGGTGAGGAAGGGAATGGCAGAGCATTTACTTTACAAACTTTATAGTAGTTTTAAAAATACACATAGAGATAAAATTTGTTTAAAACTTTAAATAAATTCATAAATCAATAAAACTTCTAATCAATTCTAGTGTCATAGAAGGCTGATTTTGTAGTTACTATCTGAATGTCTAGTATCAGAAGAACAGCTACCATGGCAGCCTAATAGCAATATCAAGGAAATCTTTATGAAAATTGTTCAATATTGTAATTCAATAAAAAAGCATGAGAGAAAACAAATCAGCAAAAAAGGTAAATAAAAATATTTCAAAGAAAAATAAATTTTATTGTATATTTTCAATCAACTAAAGGCAGAAAAATTTTGATGAGTCATTTGGTTCTCTAAGGAAATCTCAAGTTTATTAACGTAGATCTCCTTCATAGAGATACAGCATATACCTGAACTGACAATTAAAAACATCAAAGCTTACTTCTGAAGGTTTGGCTACATCTTTTTCATCCACATATTTTGCCCATGGTCCCAAGAAACCATCAATATTGGATGCATCATTTTCTTTAAACTTTTTCCTCTTTTCTGTTTTCTTCTGACCAGTTTCAAATACAGTTAAACCTATGGTAACCAAAAAAAAAAAAAAAAAAAAAAAAGAGAGAGAGAGAGATATGTACATTTTCTAAAGAAATATGAACATATGTTTAATTTTGTTTTATATGGTTAAAGAAAGATGATTGTTCAAGTGACCACAGAGTCATTAAAAAACAAACAAGCTACATGAATCTACCACATACGCTGACTCATGCTACACAAAAAGGGATTCAACCTTCTGGGCAAAGATACTTAAAACTAATTCAATATTCTGCAAATTCTAATAGTGTATACTTGAAGAAGAGACCCAAATATGTGTTCCTACAATGGCACACAAGCCTTTTATCGAACCAAAAAGCCGTGTCAGTGGATTTGTATGACTTTCTGGAAAAAACTCAGGAACTCATTATGGCTAAATAATGATAAAGTGACCTTTGGAAGCAAGAATAAACTATAATTTATCATTTCAAAACTAAAACTAAATTACAGTAAGTACTTAATAACTTATCTTCACTTCACTTGTAATGCAAAAATGTAAATCAAACACGGTTTCACCAGAAGTGGTACTTCTTCCAAGTGACTTCAGTCTCAACTTCACCTCTAGTATCATTAACGTTAACAGTAAAAGAAAAGGAGAAGGAGGCTGTTTCTGGTTGAGATTTTGATTTGATTAATAGGAGGTGGCATACTGTGTATAGTCATTAACCTGGAAAAACAAAGGTTTGTGGAATCATAGCCACAAGTTAACTAAGAATCTAGCTACCTTTAGGTGGGACTTACAGAGGTCTAGCTTAAAGAAGAAATGTCTGCCTATAGTAATTCAGACTATGTTTTATAGCAAAAGCCTGTTAAAATTCTATTTTAACAATAATCTAGCTCATGTACAGAGAGCAGCCTGATCACATAGGGTCCACAGCTACTAAGCAGAAGTGTCCCATGCAACCAGCAAATTACTTTTTTAACTGCATTTTATGGATACTACTCTAATGGACTGATGAGCCTTGTGACAAGTTAGCGTTTAGCGTATGATGTTTTGTCTTATTGTAAGTACAAAATGAATATGAATACAAACATACATTAAAACACATATTCAAATTCAGCCTTCAAAGCTACTCTTCAAAGACAATCTTCACAGACTTACCAAATAAAGTATTTCTACTCTGTTAAAATGAAGCTTGACATAAATGTTGAGAAGTCAATTGCCAAAATTATCTATACATTAGTTATAATTTATTGAGTGATTTCTACAGTGTTGGCATGGTGCCAAGTATTCAAAATAACTCAAAGAGATATGTACTATTATTTTTTCTATAAGGTTACACAACTAGTAAGTGGCAAAAGCAAGCTCTAAACTGTAACATTTCTGAACTATATTGCTCTAAACTGTATTGCTCCATTGTTTCAACTTAAAAAATCCCAAAAAAACCAAGTGCTAAATACTATTTTTTACTGTCTAATTAAAGTCGCTCTGCAAGACACTAATTATAGATGTGTACATATTTGATATTAAATGTTTCAAATAAATTACCTTGATTTTTTTCAGCTTCTTCTACAGAACCAATATATTTAGCAGACACTTGATGATTATCTAATGAAGGGTCTAATGCATAACCTGAAAGGAAAAAAGTGAAAATTATTAACTCCATTTTGCTGTTTAAATTCATTTTATTATTATAATACAAATATACACATTTCACATTTTCTTTCCCAGATGTCAAAAATGATCTCTTTAACTCAGGACCAATCAGGACCAATCATTCTGCCCTGAGCTATATTGCTTCCTTTTTTTTTTTTTTTTTTTTTTGAGACAGGGTCTCACCCTGTTGCCCAGGCTGGAGTGCAATAGAACAATCTTGGCTCACCACAATCTCTACCTTCCAGGCTCAAGCAATTCTCCTGCCTCAGCCTCCAGAGTAGCTGGGATTACAGGCATGCATCATTACCTCTAGCTAACTTTTTAATTTTTTTGGAGAGATGGGGTTTCACCATGTTGGCCAGGCTGGTCTTGAACTACTGACCTCAAATGATCCACCGCCTCCGCCTGCCAAAGTGCTGGGATTACAGGCGTGAGCCACTGCTTTCGGCCCCTGAGCTATATTTCTATTTAGAACCCAAAGCTATATTTTTATATTTAGAACCATAATATGTTTCTTACAGGATGAATTTTGCACACTGACATTACATTACTAAGAGCCTCTCTGGCCAAGACATCAAACTTTAGTTTTAAATATTCTAAGAGCTTGAAAATACATGTACATGATGCATTTGGAAATCCAGAAACCATTTTCCTTTTCTTCTTGGTAATGGATATTGCAGGCAGGGCTAAGTTTATCAAATTATATAAATTATTAAATAATAAAAAAGGGTAAGAAGATTACACAAAATCTAGCTATTATTTTGAAAATACCATTCGCAGTAAGGACAGTCTTTCTTCCCAATCTTAATATATTTCTATTTCATCAATCATTCCTTATATTTCCTTAAGAGAAGGAAGGACGGATATCTACCAACATATGAATGCACTTCTTAAATTAATCATAGAGTATGTAGCTACATACAAATGTGGTCCTCCGTGGTCTATGGGAATTTAAGGAAAGAAAGTCTACCTAAGTTAGCTCAACTCAGTTTTTTTCTCAAGTGGGTGTGCTAGCACAATAAATGTTTGGTAACATTAGTCTGGTATACTCACAAGAGTGCTAGATCACTGATCAGTTTATGGCCTACAACTCATGTGTACAATAACAGAATACATAAAAAAGTACTAAGCCCATTTTTTTTAAAGGGTACATCCTAGTAGATAGACTTATTATTTTCATTTTTCATCCAAAGTAGTCCCAGCTACTTGGGAGGCTGAGGCAGGAGAATGGTGTGAACCCAGGAGGTGGAGCTTGCAGTGAGCTGAGATCGCACCACTGCAC
>NW_012110474.1:5094390-5096550 GCF_000951045.1 Mandrillus leucophaeus
TAAGGGGTGCAGCACACCAACATGGCACATGTATACATATGTAACAAACCTGCACGTTGTGCACATGTACCCTAGAACTTAAACTATAACTAAAAAAAAAAAAAAAGAAAAGAAAAAAAAAAGAAGAGTAACAGCGACAACACACAGGAGTCATGCTTTCTCAATGAAAACCTCAAATATATAAACTGATGCCCTGTTGTTTTCTTTTTTTTCCCTTTTCTAACAGAAAACTTAGTATACAGAAATAAAATCCTAAAAGTCTGAAAAAAAAAAAGAAATATAATATTTTGATTATCAAGTAAACAAAGGAAAAACAATCATACGGATCTTCGATGAAGAGAAATAGGGCTGGGCATGGTGGCTCAGGCCTGTAATCCCAGCACTATGGGAAGCCGAGGCAGGCAGATCACTTGAGGCCAGGAGTTTGAGACTGGTCTGGCCAATAGGGTAAAACCCCATCTCTACGGAAAAAAAAAAAAAAAAAAAATTAGCTAGGCGTGGTTATTCACGCCTGTAATTCCAGCTACTCAGGAAGCTGAGGCACGAGACTTGCCTGAACCCCAGGAGCAGCGGTTGCAGTGAGCAGAGATCCCACCACTGCACAGCCTGGGTGACAGAGTGAGACTCTTCTCAAAAAAAAAAGAGAAGTAGGACTTTTATACACTGTGGCGGTAGAGTAGGTTTAGAGAATTCTTTTGGAAAGCAATTTGATAATATATAGCACAAGCTTTTAAAACACATATTATTTTACCTACTTTTGGGAACTCATTAAGAAAATAATATAAAATAATATAAAACCTGTAAAGTTTTATGTACAAAAATATTCACTACCACATTTTAAAAAGCACTTTGTAGCATAACATATACATCACATTTTTAATAGTGAAAACTGGAACCAAACTGAAATCTAAGTGATACAAGTAATATATTTAAAAATTATATCTTTGTTCAGTAGATGATTTTTAAAAAATCATTTAAAAATGTTAATAAAGGATTTCAAATATTGAAGTTAAAACTCATGTTAATAATGACTATTGTGAGACTAAAAGTATTTATTTAAAATTCTATTTTCCACTTCTACAGGTGGGTGTACAGAAAATTCTAGATGAAAGTAGAACAAAAGGAAGAAACTTCATTGAGGAGCCCCAAGTAAGACTGGCAGGGAAGCAGACAGAAAACAAGATGAAATTCACGTAACCACTGAGGGACTGAGAAGTCAGGAGAAATACGATAAATGCAAGCTAAAAGCAAAACTGTAGAGTGAGTAACTCGGATGACACAGTAAATGAGACCATTTTCAGTGATAGGGACTCTACAGGTGGGCTCTATGAAAAACTAACTGTATTGCAGAATACAAATCTTCCAGAAATAATTCACTGGGATTCTAACAATCTTACAATATTGAAAAATGGGAAGAAAATTAAAATAAATGTTTGTACTATATTCCAGCAGTGATAGCCCAGGGTTATGAGATTGAGGTAAAACTGAATTCATGTGTCACCTCCTGTATGTCTGTTAGATAACACTACTACGAGGTGTAAGAAAGGTTTGCTCCCTTGCACTTTGCAAATGAGGGAAGGTGACAGAAAGGTCTCACAGCCTTATATTTCAGGTGGAAGGGTTAAAAAACAAGAACGACAGCAACAAAAGTTGATAGGAAGCTGGTATAGGAATTACTATCAGATGTCAGACAAGAACTTTCTATAAGAAAATTATAGGACAAACTAATAGAAGTCATATACTTGTTCACTGCCTGGGAGCAAAGAAAAAAGAGACAGTGTTAAAACTGAGGTTTAAAGAGACAGTTGTTAAAGCTTAGATAAGGCTGATCTTATTTATTAAGTTTACTTATTAAGTTTACTTGAACTTAATAAACTGTCTCTTTAAACCTCGGTTTAAACCTCGATCTTACTAAGTTTACTTGAACTTAATAAATAAAATCAATCTTATCTAAGATCTATCATAAAGGAGACAAACCAAAATTTTCTGAGTTTTGTAACTGGCCATTCCCTTTATTTTAGGCTGCCTAATATACTATAGCCCCAAATTTATTTTTTGTCTTTAACTCAATAGTTCAACCTGTGTCCTAGCTCTCTACTTCCTAGTGGGAGAGGCAAAAATCTCCCACTTTATTTTATTTTAGGCTGCCTAATATACTAT
>NW_012110474.1:5098361-5099875 GCF_000951045.1 Mandrillus leucophaeus
GGTGTGAACCCAGGAGGTGGAGCTTGCAGTGAGCTGAGATCGCACCACTGCACTCCAGCCTGGGCGACAAAGTGAGGCTCCATCTCAAAAAAAAAAAAGAATATAGGGAACTTCTTTTGGGGAACAAGAAAAAGATTCATCATGAAACATGCTCTTTAAACAAGCTAAGGACATAAGTGCTCAACTCACTCTCATGATATGCTAGAACAGAACCAACCACCTAGCTATTAGCTGATTTGCACATAGATTTTTTTTTCAGCATTAAAATATGTTCTCAGCCAGAGGAGAGAGCTTGGTGGCAGAAAATCAGCTTTGGAGTAGAATCTCTGAAATCACAGGTTCAAATCCCATAAGTTATTTTATCTTTAATCTCTTTGATGTACAGAATAGCGTTCTGTACATAACTATTTCCAAAAAATGAGACTTTTATAAGCTCATACCAAGTTAAAAGTTCCCATTTCAATAATAAAAAACATATCCGGCTAGAATGTAAATTTCTACTTTGAAAGGAGACTTAACATCTTCATAAATGGCATTTCGTGATGTGTCCAGAGGGGTGAAGGAGTAGACAGAGAGGGAAGAGGTATCCCTGGTCCTTGTCTCTGTGTAAGTACCATTCCCCAACTCATCTGGCCATAGTCTTGTAACTCAGAAAAATAAGTTATGCTTTCCTCTTGCTCCACATCCTCTGTGGTAAAAATCCTTACTGCCATACCACCAACCCCACTACTGCCTTCCACCCCCGGTGATTAAGAAACGATATTATTTTCCTTTTACAAATAAGAGTTAAATATTTGGCCTTATGTCTTACTACAAATCAGCCAGTGATAGAACAAGATCTAACTCTCACACTACTGAATTTCAGTCCAATTTGTTTTCTCACTATCTTGTGTCTCAAATAAGTGATTATTTCTGCACTTCTTAAATATTCTTATCTACCTTTCTGAAGCTTATTTTCCCTTTTATCTTTTTAATGGAGTTAACGTCTACTTCCTTCCCTTTGGTACTCTTATTTGAAATGGCTATCATATTGATTTTATTATTATACCCTTCAGATAATTAAACTAATAATAATTATTAAAACTAATTCCATTAGGTAAATGAAAGGGACTATAAACAATTTGCAAAACAATGGTCATAAATAAACGAAAAAACCTTCGACCTCACTGGTAGTCCAGAAAAATCAAGTTGCAGTGAAGAAATACAATATTTTAAGGATCTAGAACTAGAAATACCATTTGACCCAGCCATCCCATTACTGGGTATATACCCAAAGGATTATAAGTGATGCTGCTATAAAGACACACGCACACACATGTTTATTGCGGCACTATTCACAATAGCAAAGACTTGGAATCAACGAAAATGTCCATCAGTGACAGACTGGATTAAGAAAATGTGGCACATATACACTATGGAATACTATGCAGCCACAAAAAAGGATGAGTTCATGTCCTTTGTAGGGACATGGATGCAGCTGGAAATCATCATTCTCAGCAAATCGCAAGAACAGA
>NW_012110474.1:5105070-5107860 GCF_000951045.1 Mandrillus leucophaeus
GACAGCTAAAAATATGAGTTCACCTTCCCATTTACATAAATATTTAAGGATATCTATAAGAAGGCATACTATCCCTTTTGAAGGAATCCAATGAATTTTAAAAGCCAGAAGACAAAACAGATTAACACACACAGATCACACTTCTAATAAAGCCAAAATTGAAACTGTTTTAAGTCTTATTGCCTTACCATATGTTGCAAAAGTTCTCCTTTGCTGCTCAAACATGAAATCATTGATATGAGCTGGTTCCGCATATCCAGAAAGCATATTTCTAGGTGCGGCCATTTGCTGTGTCCTAAAGGGATTTTCTGGTCCAAACTGCAATGTCACCAGAAAAAAAATAAAAATGAAACATAAGAAAGAGACAAAAGTTCTGAGTATATGGAAGTTAGAATTACTGGAATAACTGTACAATTTTTTTCAACTATAAATCACCAAGGGCCTATTAACCTATCTGGGAACACATTAGCCTGATACGGTGCAGTGCAGCTGGGCAATGGCTGAATAGCACCATTTGTCAGCCCCTGGGACAGAAGGAGAGGAACCCCTCTCACTCAAATCTATATGTAGCTATTTATTTCAAGAGCTCAGTAGCCACATGTGGTTGTCAGGTACTACATTCGCATTATTGCAGAAGTTCTACTTCACAGTGATGCTCTAGATAACAGAGTTACTATAGTTTGCCCAAACCATGATTGCGGAAATTTGGGGTGACTTTTATATCAACAGCGGCACTGTGATATAATTTTTTTAAAAAATACATGTTTTCTTCCACTAGTTCCTCAAAGCGGGAGACTCAGAATACTCAATATTTACCACAGTGCCTGGCATATAGAAAGTACTAATGAAGGAAAGACTAATCAGAATTCCATTGCGGGTGGAGGATAGAAAAACAGACAACAAAATAAAGTGCTTGAAAAAGTCCCTAGGAAAAGACATTGCAAATGTCAATAAAATATCTCCATTCTGAAAAGTCACATTTTGAAGAGTCACATTACTTGTTTTATACTAAACAGTGCCATTATTATCTATTTGTTTATAATACTTTTGCGTTTCCAGAATGCTTTTCCAAATGCTATTTAATTTGATCTGTACATAAATTCTGACAAGTTAGGAAAGTATTCTCCTTCTCATGTTGCAAATGAAGAAAAAAACCCCAAAGGCAATGTATTTTACCTGCCCTAGGGTCAAGAGTTTTATTAATTGGCAGAACCAGGGCTAGAACAAACCATAGTCAAGCATTCTATTACATCATAAAGTTCCTTAAATGCACAATCAGAGCCTCGAAGTTTTAAAAAACTGGGTAAAAAATTATCAGAATATGTCAAGTGCTATTAATTTAATGCTATTATAAAAGGTACTGGGAAAATCCAACTCTTTTTTTTCGTTTGTTTGTTTTAAAATAAAGAATCAAATGAGCTTCCTACTTTGAAAAGGGCGAAAATAATAGGATATTTTTATTTGAACTCTGTAAGACCCACTGTCATGATGAATTATTTTGACATTAGAACACTGTAGGTCATTACCATTAGAAACCATCTCTTCTATGATACATTTCCAGAGCCACAAATAAAAATTACTCATCTTCGCTTAACCAGTACACTGTATTCTCTAGATATCAACATTATACTATGTATGAAAATCTGAATTTAAATATTAGCTGTGCCTTACATTTTTTTTGCTTTAGAAGAAAATAAATTGCTACAAGATTCCTATATATTGACAGCTTCCATTTATATGTTTAAAATGATTCAATTTTAAAATACCTGATTTATATACAAAGCTTTTATTAGTATATATTCTTAATTATAATGGATAGCGCAAGACTTTGCAGCCTATATTAGTCCTTCCTGTGCCTGCTGATGGGTGAAATATGTTGGGGAAAAAAATCTAGATTACTGAATGCTGGAAGTAGCAGTCAACTTCATTCAGTCATGAAATTTATTACAAAAACAGGAGCAGCCATAAAATTACAGATAACAAAATTATTTAAAAGTTTCCTAGATGCTCTACCCGGTACAGTCAGCTATCATCCACAGAGCAGCATCTGCTATTTCTGGACAGAGGTGGGGTGGAGGGGGCATGGTGGGGAATCTAAAATGATAAAAATCCCCACTGTCCTTAATTGTTACTCCCATCACATATAACAGATGACCAATCATTGTGCTTTAAGTAACTTTCCATTTAAAAAAAGGAGACTACAATTTCCATACTCTTATTTAATTCAGATTTTACTAAAAAAGAAAGAACAATTCTTCTACAGGCCATACATACCAAATTAGTTCCACTTTTTAAAGAAAAAGTGTAAAAGAACTGTGATTTCTATACAAAGACAGATCCATATATTAAAGCTATGTATTATATAAGGTACTACACCTAAAGCAATCTAAAAATTTACATGTGCCTATGTCTCATACAGATTTAAGCTGAGGCAACAAAAAAATCTAGTGATACAGGGAATTGGTGGGAGGAAGATTCATCTACTGGTAGCTATTGGAGCTGACCTCAAAGACACTGAATGTTAACAGAGGAAGGCAGAGAACACTATTTAGCAGGACTCAGCTCTTCCCAGTTACTCAAGATACGTCTCTCAGATGTTCTTGGTCCCTGTGAATATGCAACTCTTTCAGTTCTGGAACAACCATTTAAAAAATACAACAGAGCATATAGAAAACACACAAATCTGATTTGCAAACACTTTCAAGTTTTGGTAGTTAACTAAGTTTAAGAGTAAATTTGTGTTCAAGTGATTTTATAACAATATATAAGTAAATACATAACATAAATATG
>NW_012110474.1:5107910-5110710 GCF_000951045.1 Mandrillus leucophaeus
AAACACAACCCATTTCTGAAACCAGGTCTAAAGCCAGCTGAATAGTTTTAAATGCTTATTCTTCTTATAAGGTAATTTAAGAAGAAAAGTAGGTATCAGTATAAACTTACTTGGACTTTTTTTTTGTTTTGTTTTAAAGGAGACAAGAGAACTAAATTATTGCTTAAGGTCCTTCTAAAGTCGAAGACAGTAAGTTGTTAAAAGTCTCTTATTATAGGTTAGAATATAACAAAACCATGATGTAACAGTTTATTTTTATGTGCTGCACATTACTTTAGATTTACATGGGACCCCTTACACAAGCAAGGGGTATAATGTATTTGTAACCATTTTATTGGACTGGAAGTGTCATAGAACTGCTTTGGGCGATTTAAGTGGTATATAGTCTTGGCTGTGATTTTTGGTACATTCTAAGTCTATTACAATCTTACCATGGTGAAATATGATCTAACACATGATAATCCTTTATACAAGCAGTTTCCATGCACATTAAATTTTTAAAATCCCACCACTGACAGGATGTAATTATTTTACATAGTGAATTTGTGACTATTCTCTTTCCTGACACCCTTCAGTGATCAAGAGAAAGCATTTCCGAGATAAGATCTGAGAAACAGAGTAAAGTTAAATAGCCCATAATAAGATAAAAAAGTAATCTCTTAACACTATCTTTTCATTTGTCAACTTTAATAGCAATCTACATGTAATGGACATAAAATAACAAGTATCCATTACCCAGAATGCAACAACAAAGAGCATTCTGGTTAAGATCACGAATATTTCCAGTACTCAGAAATCACAGTGGATTTACAATGACAGCTAAAAATATGAGTTCACCTTCCCATTTACATAAATATTTAAGGATATCTATAAGAAGGCATACTATCCCTTTTGAAGGAATCCAATGAATTTTAAAAGCCAGAAGACAAAACAGATTAACACACACAGATCACACTTCTAATAAAGCCAAAATTGAAACTGTTTTAAGTCTTATTGCCTTACCATATGTTGCAAAAGTTCTCCTTTGCTGCTCAAACATGAAATCATTGATATGAGCTGGTTCCGCATATCCAGAAAGCATATTTCTAGGTGCGGCCATTTGCTGTGTCCTAAAGGGATTTTCTGGTCCAAACTGCAATGTCACCAGAAAAAAAATAAAAATGAAACATAAGAAAGAGACAAAAGTTCTGAGTATATGGAAGTTAGAATTACTGGAATAACTGTACAATTTTTTTCAACTATAAATCACCAAGGGCCTATTAACCTATCTGGGAACACATTAGCCTGATACGGTGCAGTGCAGCTGGGCAATGGCTGAATAGCACCATTTGTCAGCCCCTGGGACAGAAGGAGAGGAACCCCTCTCACTCAAATCTATATGTAGCTATTTATTTCAAGAGCTCAGTAGCCACATGTGGTTGTCAGGTACTACATTCGCATTATTGCAGAAGTTCTACTTCACAGTGATGCTCTAGATAACAGAGTTACTATAGTTTGCCCAAACCATGATTGCGGAAATTTGGGGTGACTTTTATATCAACAGCGGCACTGTGATATAATTTTTTTAAAAAATACATGTTTTCTTCCACTAGTTCCTCAAAGCGGGAGACTCAGAATACTCAATATTTACCACAGTGCCTGGCATATAGAAAGTACTAATGAAGGAAAGACTAATCAGAATTCCATTGCGGGTGGAGGATAGAAAAACAGACAACAAAATAAAGTGCTTGAAAAAGTCCCTAGGAAAAGACATTGCAAATGTCAATAAAATATCTCCATTCTGAAAAGTCACATTTTGAAGAGTCACATTACTTGTTTTATACTAAACAGTGCCATTATTATCTATTTGTTTATAATACTTTTGCGTTTCCAGAATGCTTTTCCAAATGCTATTTAATTTGATCTGTACATAAATTCTGACAAGTTAGGAAAGTATTCTCCTTCTCATGTTGCAAATGAAGAAAAAAACCCCAAAGGCAATGTATTTTACCTGCCCTAGGGTCAAGAGTTTTATTAATTGGCAGAACCAGGGCTAGAACAAACCATAGTCAAGCATTCTATTACATCATAAAGTTCCTTAAATGCACAATCAGAGCCTCGAAGTTTTAAAAAACTGGGTAAAAAATTATCAGAATATGTCAAGTGCTATTAATTTAATGCTATTATAAAAGGTACTGGGAAAATCCAACTCTTTTTTTTCGTTTGTTTGTTTTAAAATAAAGAATCAAATGAGCTTCCTACTTTGAAAAGGGCGAAAATAATAGGATATTTTTATTTGAACTCTGTAAGACCCACTGTCATGATGAATTATTTTGACATTAGAACACTGTAGGTCATTACCATTAGAAACCATCTCTTCTATGATACATTTCCAGAGCCACAAATAAAAATTACTCATCTTCGCTTAACCAGTACACTGTATTCTCTAGATATCAACATTATACTATGTATGAAAATCTGAATTTAAATATTAGCTGTGCCTTACATTTTTTTTGCTTTAGAAGAAAATAAATTGCTACAAGATTCCTATATATTGACAGCTTCCATTTATATGTTTAAAATGATTCAATTTTAAAATACCTGATTTATATACAAAGCTTTTATTAGTATATATTCTTAATTATAATGGATAGCGCAAGACTTTGCAGCCTATATTAGTCCTTCCTGTGCCTGCTGATGGGTGAAATATGTTGGGGAAAAAAATCTAGATTACTGAATGCTGGAAGTAGCAGTCAACTTCATTCAGTCATGAAATTTATTACAAAAACAGGAGCAGCCATAAAATTACAGATAACAAAAT
>NW_012110474.1:5116630-5133746 GCF_000951045.1 Mandrillus leucophaeus
TGGAATGGGATGGAGGGGTTTTGGATGATGTTGGTCAAAGGATATACAATTTCAGTTAGATAGGAGGAATAAGTTCAAGAGATCTATTGTACAACATGGCGACTACAGTTAATAATAACGTATTCTTGAAAACCACTAAGAGTAGATTTTAAGTGTTCTCATCACAAAAAATGATCAGTACATGAAGAAATGCATATGTTAATTAGCTTAATTTAGCCATTCTACAATGTGTACATATTTAAAAACACATTGTACATTGTAAATATATACAATTTTTGTTAACTAAAAAATTAATTAATTAAAAAGTATGTAAGTACTAATTCAAATCACTACCCCCAAAGTATGTATGATGTTCCCGAGGGAGGTAACTATCCTTAAACATCTGTCAACTGAATGAAGTAGTGGTTTACTTACAGGGTTAGGAGAAAAGCACTCTTAATTTGTGAAGATGCTGGTTGATAACTCTCAGAGATCTGATACTATAAGGATCTCAAAAATCTTCAGTAGGTAGAGTATTGGTGAGTCAGAATTTTAGCAGCATATTATAACATTGCAGGAATTAAGACAATTTATACTACTAAAAATGGGCTATATAAAATCATAGTTGTAAGTTCACATACAGAAAAATAACCTAAATTACGGAACAGATAGTAGTATACTAGATTGTTGTATATTTTTAATTCATATTTATTGTAGTCATTATTGTTCAAAAGATTTATGAACAAATTTTAAGGTGAGAAGAGTCTGTTAACTTAATTATTTCCTGCAAATTAAGAGAAGATCCCCACGATTCAATTTCATTGGTGGAATATGTCCATCTTATAAGACATAAAAATATTAGTATGAGAAAATTTCATTAGTGCTGGTTCTATGACCTTTGGCCTCAGTTTCCTCATCTACAAAATAAAAGATCTGAGCTATATGATTTCTAACAGTAACTGGTGTTTTTTTCCTCTTAACTTTTATATTTTTTTCTATTCTGAAGTACTACTATTTTAAAGAGTCTGGAATTCTTCCTGAGACTTACGGATTTTATGGGTTTAGAGAAGCTAATTAATACATTTTTGTCTAAGCAGATTTAAAAAGAACTGAGTGAAATGAAGAAATTACTAGACTAAAACAATGGCTACTATGTCTTCAAGTTCTATCCGTTATGTGAGAAAAATTATCTGTATAACCAGGTAGACTATTTGGGAAAAGTCCTTGGTCAGAAGAGAGAAACAGTATTTTATAAAATAAAATAAGCAACTGAGTAAATGTTCAGAAGTAGCAAAGTCAAAGGCAAAGGGGTATACCCTGCAAACTCCACAATGGCCTTCAAACTGGTCTTCCAGTTTTAGAGAGATAATTAAGACTGATCTGGACTCAAATCTCTAAATTTGCCACTTGTTGGCAGTATAACTTAAGACTTGGTTTCCTCGCTATAAAGTAAGGACACAGGTACTTACTTCGTAGGGTTGTAGTGAGGACTAAAGGAGATGAGGTATGCAAATCTTTCAGTAGGTACCTGGCATACAGTAATAAATGGTGGCTTTATTTCACTAATCTATATCCCTATTCTTTTCCATAATGCAAACTCATACCAAATAAACCTTAAAAATTCAGCTTTGATTATGCCACTCCCCTATTTAAGATCCTCACAAATCTACTTATCATTGACTAAATCAAAACTCTTCACCTTGGCCCCCAAAGCCTTGTGCAATGTTATACAAAGTACCATTCTAGTCTTATCTCTCGATTCTTTCTTCTGGTAAGGACTTGGGCATTCCTGTTCTGTAGATCTTTTATGATTTGGCTCATGCTGATCTCTTCTTGGAATCTCTCCTCATAAAAGCCTACCTAGTCACCAATGCCAATAATTAACATACACAACAATGATGACTACCATTTGTTAAATGCCTACTCTGTGCCAGAGAGATTTTTTTAACTATATCATACATTATCCGATGTATCTTTATACCTCAATAAAATAAAAATTATCTTCATTTTACCTACGAAAAAACTAAGAACTTCCAAGGTTACACAGGGCTAATAAGTATTCAGCTTAACTCCAAATCTCATGTTCTTGACCTGGATTGAATTGCTCAATTCAAATACTACTTCTTTCAGGGAACTTTTAAAAGAATTTACAACCAGATGCAATTTTTCCTTAAGCTTGAGTAGTACTTTAGAGGCATAATTAGAAACAGTCTGGTCTCTATCATTTAAAAAAAATTCATTTGCCCAAACCAACAAACAGCACATCCTCTCTGGGAAACACTAGCTTGAGGAGAGGGATTATATCTTGTTTCTAACAATGGATACTCAAAATACAGGAACTTAAAATTTAAACTGGTGAAGTTCCTAGTGATACTTTTCCAGACTTTGTCAAGTGATACACATCCCAGCCAAGTGATAACACATCCTGGTCATAGAAGACAAAAGTTCAAAATTTGTTTAGTTACAGAGGATTCATTTGGCAACCAGGAACAATTATAATTTTGCTTCCCTTTTAAGTCCTATCAGTCCTTTCTTACTTTGTAAAGAAGTATTGTAGTGCTCCTCACATAAACTAATTTATATATTTAATGTGAGGTTCTCCAACCCGAGGAAAAAGAACATTAAAGGACTGAAAATCCCACAAAGAGAATGACAGGCCTTTTGTCAATATCACCACAAAAAATTTTTAACTGGTCTTTTAAATTTTCCTTGAAAGTGTTGGAAACTAATTACATAGCAAAGTATTAGTTATGCATGAAATTTAAGAACTCATGAAAAAAGCAGGCTTCAGAGAAAATAATATGACATGAGAATGTTACATATTGGAATGCTTCCAAATTTTCTTATTTACCTAATTCAATGGCTCCATTTTATGAAAGTACTTTTCATTTTAAAAAATCATGAAACATATATTTACATATAATACACAACCTCTCTTCAGTGGGATGGCTAAAATGGTGTCAATAGATATGAGACAGCCTGTAGTCTGACAGGCTAGAAGGATTTAAGACACAATGGAATAAAAATTAAAATGTGCCATAGTGTCAGAGCATGGGAAGATTTTTGCTAAGCGCAGACCCAGTGAATCGCTGGAGCTCTGTCTAAACACAAGCACTAACATCTCTGGCTGTGCTACACATTTCAATGGTCATCTTTTAAGAGACTACAGAAATCTAGGCAGGGAAAGTACTATATGAAACAGCTCCATGACTCTCACATGTCACAAAAGGGCTAATTTATGCTACAAAATGAAAAACGTTACATCATTTTCCACCAAGATACCGTAAGATATAGCTCCTCAACTCCATCTTGAAAGTGTTTCTTAAAGATTCTGCTGTATTTCAACCGAAGCTGTATTTCTTCGTTTTATAATTACCATTTTCTGGTATCTCTATTTCATCAATCAAGCATTCTTTTCCATTTTAAAAGGCAAAATATCTAGAAATTTAATCTTTTCTGTAAACTTTCCTAAATGGATAATATTCAAAGACTTTCTTCAACGAACAATATTAGCTGTTTCTGCTTTTTTTTTTAATTGGGAGAGGAAAAAAAAACCCCAGTACTTTGTTTTATTCAGAGCAGGCTTCAAACACTGTGACTACTTTCTAGCAGTGTGTCAGTATGACATTTCAGGGGCATCTGTAACTAAATGTTTCATAATATACTACATATTGATGCTGGTAAGCCCCAATATTTTCCTTTATGGTTAATTATAATACTCCCTCATCAAGACTGAGGAAGATGTCAACTAAGTTCATATTTAAGAATCAGATTTCCTTTTTCAAAAGACATAGTTCCATGTTATCAGACATTTGTATGTAGACAGATAAGCAACTAGTGGATTTTTAAAAGTATTCTCACAAAAGCATACTACCTAAACTTGTGAAGAATAGAAAGATGTATTTTCTAAAAGCTTAAATAGTATGCTTATGTGAGAAAACCTTTAAAAATTCACTACTATACCTAATTATCTACTATGATTTAAATTCTTTAGCAAAACTCAGAACCTTAAATATGTTTTCTTACCTCAGGAGCAAACATGGTCTCATAGGTAGGATTATACTGAACTTCTTTGACAGCAGGGTCAAGGTGAACTCCAGTCTCCAAATCTTCCTAAAAAGAATACCAAATAAATATGAAAGATCTGATAAATGACTATTTTATTTTAGAAGCCACATTAAAGTCACACTAGCCATCTTTAACATCTATTTTATGGTTATAATGTATCATATGATTAATAATTCTAATCAAGATTAATAAAATTAATGTATACAGTTAGTGTTGGAGGTTAAAATATATAAAAAAATTTTTCTTTTTGAAATACTAACTTTATTAACACTTTAAAATTTTTAAATTTAAAACTAAATAAGTTAACATTACTCAAAGTCTTAAATTAGTTTAAGACATTCCAACTCTTCTTTGTTATTAACTCAAAAGACCCAAACCTCTACTGCCAAATTCAAAAGAGGTATTTCTTTTTGTATTCAGCAAACTGTATTAGATATGTAACCAAATTGCACTTGGTTGGGTACTGGACAGGAAACAAAAGGAAGTGACAGGGCCTGAATCTTCTAAATCTAAAGTCTTACGATCTCAGTTAATATTTCAAACATCTTAAATTCATTTCCCAGATTACTGAAAATAAAAATCTCATCTCCACTGACGAATCACTGGTAGTATAACTTTTGTATAACTCCACCACTTACAAATATTACAATTCTCAAATTGGTATCTTTAGCCTGGACCTCCCCTGATTTCTAGAGACTTGTATATCCAACCTTCAACTTGGCATCTCTTCTCCCAAGATATCTAACAGACATCTCAAACTTAATATATCCAAAAGAGAACTCGTGGCCTCCCCTCCCTCAATGAATCCTTCCAGGCTTCTCTTAGTTAATCGCAATTCCACCCTTACAGTTACTCAGGTGAAAATCTGAAGTTTTCCTTGATTCCTCTTTATTTTACACTTTATATCCAATCCATCATCAAATCTTGTACCTTCTACAAAAATCCAGAATTCAACCACTTCTGACATCCTCTACTGAAGTGGCTCAACTTAACATCTTGTATCTGGGTTTTTGGAGTAGCTTCTTACCTGGTCTCCCTGTTTTCTGTCCCTGACCACCTATAGCCTCACTTCCCACAGCAGATAGTATGATTCTTTCAAAATATTAGTCAGGTTATGCTACTCCTATGCTCTAAACCCCTCAGTAGCCTCCCTAGTCAGAGTAAAAGCCTAACAAAGGCCTGACAAGGTCCATTACCACTGGTTCTCAGGAAGTAGGCAGGTTCCCTAGAGTAGTTTTACAGGGTATTTTTGTTTTCCTCTGTTGTCCTGTCTGAACATTCACATATTAAAAACATATTTGATTATAAGTACCTTTCCTGTAATTACTGCACTTATGTTCTATTTTAAAAATTGTAAAGAAGTTATATATCATCTACAAATTATATTTCAATAAAGTTGGTATTATAACATTGTTGTCATAAAATGACTGGTTGAGAATTTCCCCTCCATGGTCAGCCCCCTGCCCCTACTAACTTCTGTCTTCATCTAGCACTATGCCTGTGCTCACTTTACCCCAGTCTCATTGGCTCATCTGCTATTCCTAGAATAGGCCAAGGAACAATCCTGCCTCGGGGTCTCTACACTTATTGTTATTTCCCTTTGGAATGAAATGTTTTCCCTGTGGATAGCCACACGATTGTTATCTCTCCTTTTAAGTCTCTGCTCAGTTTTTCTGCTTCCCCCTTACCTTGTTTTATTTTCCTCCATTATATTTATCCTCAATGGACATATATATTATCTCGCTCTCTCCACTAAAATGTAAACTACACAAGGTGGATTTTGCACACACAAATGTACAATCAAACCCTTGAACTATCCCTATCATATCACCATCTTTATTCTGCTGGCCTCTTGTTGATGGTAGGATATATCCCCTAACACAATGCAAAGACAATGCAAAGTAACATCACGCATTCTGCAAAATAGATGGGATTTCATGAAGTTGATATTGATGTTGGAGAAGCAGCAATGCCACAGATAAGTGAAGATCTGGTAGAGTTAGACTAGCTGATGACCAAAGACTAAAAAACCGACAAGAAAAATACCATAAACCTACATTCACTGTTCCAAAATTTGACCACTCTTAAAAACACTTTACCATGGCCCCTGTATCAAAACAGGCAACTTAGTTTCTCTACTTCTTAAAGATTCAGAGCCTATCAGGTCTCTTGAGCTTCTCTTCTCTCTAAACTGCCCATATCTTTGCCCTATCTTATCCTATCCTTTTCATGACTTCAATTACCACTCCCAATTTTTATCTGCAGCCTTAATCACACACCTAACTTTGGATCCACATATCCAACTGCCTACTAAATTTCATTATATGAATGTCCCACAGCATCAAACACTATGCTATGTCCAAAATAGAACTTACCATTCCCCCATGACTCCATCTTCACTAATAAATCAGGCACAGTCTTGCTGATTCTACCTGTGAATATTTCTCCAGCAATCTCACATTTACCCTCCCCTTTTTGCATCCCAGCTATACTGGCCTAGTTAGGGCTTCATTATATTTGCCCTGGCCTATTGTAATACTTCCTTATCTGCTTTAATACACCCTCACTTTTGCCATATTAGACTAATTGCTGATTTTTAAAAATAGCAAGCACTTTGATGCTTTCTGTGCTGCAGGCAATGTTACCGCCTTACATCTTAGGCAATGCCTTTATTATTTTATGTCGCCTTATTTTTCCTGATACCTTCCCTCCTCCTGCCTCAGGAAAACTGTTGTTTTTTTTGTTTGTTTGTGGTACTAAAAAAATGCTGTACTCTATTTGATAGTACTTGTGATATATTATTTGTTGCACATGGCTTTTACGTACATCATATATCCTCACTGCTCAGTAGAACACAGGGCATTCAGCACAAATTCAATAAATATTTGTTAAATTAAATTGAAGAAAAGCCAAATCCATAGAGAAATTAAGTAGGATAAGGCTGGCCAACAATCACTGGATTTGGCAATTATGTCATAAAAAACCTCTGCGAGAGTGACTTTGTTAGTAAGGACTATGGAAAGCCATCTGCAAGAGGCAGAGGTGTAAATGAGGATCTAGAAAAACACCGTATAAATCTGTACTGAAAATATTTGGTGATAAAAAACAGAACAGATGGGGTATCAGGTTGAAGGATTTTCAGGGTCAAGTTTTTCTTCTTCCTTAAGAAGAGACTAAGTCAAAGATGTGGTCAATCGTAGGCTAGAAGGCAGGTGACGGCAGGGAGAGACATATGACAAAAAGGACCAGATAAAGGTACAGTTGTCCTGGAAGAGGTAGGAGGGAATAAAATTCAGGACACAGTTGAAAGATTAGCCTCTGAAAAGAGGACTGCTCTCTTTGGGATGAAATAGAGATGACAAAGGTAAGAATGGGTGATAGATGACAGATGTTTGGAGATGTTGGGAATCATAATTGATCTCTTTATTTTCTTGGTGTAGTCAGGGCACAGGCATCTTTATAAAGCAAGCACGGAGCTCCAGATTCATTTATTCATTTCACAAATTTGATTCTGTGCCTACTATGTGCCAGGCACTGTCCTGGGCCCACAGAAATAGACAAAGATACCGGCCCTTGTGGAGTTTATATTGTAGCGGAGGCAACAGACAATAGACTATATAACACCTAAATAAGTTATACAGCTCTCTAGAAGAGGCTAAATAACATGAAGAAAAAGAATTTAACAACACTAATGTGCCAACACCAGAGTAGACACACTATTTCATATAATCTGTGAGGGTAAGTGTTAGTAGGATTAAGTCACTTAACCCGAGCTACTAATAGAATAAAAGGGAAGGGGAAGAGCTCAAAGTAACCACAATGAACAATGTTAAAGAGACCTAATTAGTGACAAATTAAACAATCACTGGCAGAGTAACTAGGTGTATCAGTCAGGGTTCTTGGTTGCAAGCAGCAGGCTGATTCAGCATTATAAAATCCTTATGAGTTTCTCTTAGAATTACCAGGAAGTGTGGAGAATAAGCTTTGACAAGTAGGCAGAAATAAAGGGTCAGTATACATTTAATAGATGAAATCGCAATTCAAAATTAATTATCACAGAACCCATCAAAATTAATCATCACAGAACCCATCCAGTGAGGATAATGACTGAACACTACTACTAAACTGCTATGGCTACCACTGGATGCTGCTATTGAAACTACTGGCCTGAGAAACTAGAAAACGTTGATTACCATTACCAATTTAAGTCCTCTTTCCTGGCTTCTTTGCGGATAAATTTCAGATTAGAAAGCTTAGGTTGGTGCATCTGTTTGGCTGAGCCCATCAGATACACCCACCCAACAGTCCTGAGCCTTAGCTGAAAGGGAGCTGAATGAGAATAATCTGGGTTTTCAGCTTCTGAAGATGGGTGATGAACAGGGATGTTCTTCACATTAAAACCCTTAAGAAAGGGGTTTCAAATGCTAGGCCACTGAAAAGATGACAAATATTATCTATATCACCCCAGAATGAACACTAGAATCTTCACTGATGAAAGATACTATCTTGCATACGGCCCAATAGCAAACTCAGTACTATAAAGTTAGCAGGTTACATACAAATTGCTTAAACTGCATAAAAGCTAAATTAAATGCTTTTCCCTCTTAATATTCAACTCCCAGTAACAAACTGCTTAAAATAACATGAGGCTTAGCCACATTCATACCTTCCCAAAGGATTTTATAGTGTACAGTTGCTAGAACCACTTTATAATATGGGATACGAGATCTTTCCAATTAAGGGTATTTAAAATATTCTAAATTGAAATTATTTTGAAGAGTATCATGACACATCAATTTTTAAATGCAAAGTACAATGTAAGAAATTACTGTTTATATAAGTAACACTGGCAGCCAATAAAAAATATAAGTAAGTCCCAGTCTGACTCCTGCTAAAATTATAGAACAAATTGAACAACCCTCAAGAAAATGAAGGGCTGTTATTTTACAAAAATTTAATTAGAAAACTTGGACAATACCACAACCTTGTTTTAACACCCATAGGAGTTCAATACCAATTAGGCATGCAATTGGAATTACCACAAAATAACAAATAATTTCTATTCAGTTTCAATTATCCACAAAAATTAAAATGCAGGAAGTGAAGGGCACCCTGTGGGCCAAATAAGTTTAAATAGTTTATCTTTTGTTGATTCAAAGTAATTTGAGAATAAAACTAGGTAATATTCACTTTTTAGTCTTTTCCACATTTCTTCCTGTGTCCAAATAAGAAAAGAGGCATAAAAACACCATGTAAACTATAAAGCAGATCACAAATATTATTATTATAAATTACTTATCAATTTATGGCACAGTTTTTTTTTTCATCCCAGGAAATAGAAATGACTAAACTTCCTAATAGAAGAATTTAGGTGAATGATATAAAAGAAGAGAAATTCAGATAAAGATATCCTCTGAGTTTGGCCCTTAACAGATTGCAGAGGAAGAAGTGGTCCATTTGAAGTTCACAAATACAAGAAACACCACTGTTTCTTGAAAAAAACTGAAAATATGCCTCAAAATTAGAGGCAGAATTTTTATTTTACTTTAGTTGGCTATGCTAAGGCAAAGAATACACTGGGGGAAAGTAACACAGTCACTGGTTGAAATGAGAGAAAGCCAGATCTGCTTTTGTTTTTCTAACCTTAAAGTCACTTAATAAGCAACTCTTGCAATCCAACAGGGTCCACTGCATGAATTCTAAAGTGCAAAACCTTACACTCTTGCATTCAAAAATTTTTATTTAGAAAATACTCATTGTCATACATATACCGGAGAACACAAATATGCATAATTGGAGTTCCAGAAGAGAAGAGAGAATAGGACTAAAATAATATGTGAAGTGATAAGAACTGACAACTGCTAAGAAATGTCCAAAGGTCCACATTCCAAACCAATTGATCCACAATGAAAGAAATCCAACAAATTCTGAACAGAAAAAATAAAAAGAAATCTATACACATGTATCCTATAATAAAACTAAAGAATGAAACCGTATCTCAAAAAAATTGGGGAGGGGGTCTTAAAAGGTGTCAAAAGAAAAAAGAAAATCACTTCCAAAGAGAAACAGCTACACTAACAGCTGATTTATCAGTAACAATGAAAATCAGAAAAGAGTAGAATATCTTAAAAGTGCTGAGAGAAAACTGCCAGCTAAGGAAACAACCCAGTGAAAATATCCTTTGAGAAATACAGTTAAATGAAAGCATTTTATTTATATATTTATTTATTTATGAGACAGCGTCTCACTCCATCTCCCAGGCTGGAGTGCAGTGGCGTGATTCTGGCTCACTGCATCCTCTGCCTCTTTGGCTCCAGCGATCTCCCTACCTTAGCCTCCCAAGTAGCTGGGAAGTGCACGCCACCATGCCCAGCTAATTTTTGTATTTTTTCTTGAGACAGGGTCTCTCCATGTTGCCCAGGCTAGTCTGGAACTCCTGGGCTCAGGCGATACGCCCGCCTCGCCCAGCCAAAACATTTTAAAAGACAAACTAAAACTGAAAGCATTTGCCACTAAATCCTCACTAAAGGACATTCTAAAGAATGTGCTACAGGCAGAAAGTGATACCTTGCATATGAGATGCAACAATCATCATCATTCACCATCATCTTGTGGAGGGTGTATGTGTATATGTAAGTGCATGCATATATACCAGACAACAATAGCTAAAGTAGGAGTACAGGGGATGTGAATAAAATTCAAGTGTTCTAAGGTTCTCGCATTGTTCAGTAGAAGGTAAAAGTACTGATCAAATGTGCTATGCTTTCCAGGGGTAACCACTTAAAGAACGGAAACTGACTGCATGACTTAAAACAAGTACAGGGACAGAATGTAATGATTTAAAAAATCCAAAAGAAAGGATGCCTAGCATACTAACTTTCTGCCTTTCCTTTTATCTGTGATATGTGTTTATGACTATACTTTTTAAAAAATTGCCATGGCTGCATCTCACATGTTCCGTTGCATAGTTGCTGAAGTGCAATGTCACAATTTTCAAATATGGAAATTTTATAGCTATCTTTTTGTGGTTAGTTTCTAGCTTAGATGCACTGTGGTCAGAGAATGCGGTAATAAGATTTTAAATCTGTTGAGACTTATTTTATGCTCCAGTTCAGGGGTGGCTAACTACAGTCTGTGGGCCAAATCCAGTCCACAGTCTGTTTTTTTGTATCAACAAGCTAAGGATGGTATTTGCATTTTTAAAGGCTTAAGAAAAAAAGATGAAGAAAAAGAAAGGGCGAAAGAGAGAAAGAAAGAAGTGACAGAAACTACACGGTGCCAGCACAGCCTGAAATATTTACTGTCTGGCCCTTTACTGAAGTTTGCCAATCCCTGGTCTAGCCCAGGGTCATTTAAAAAATGTTTCATTCTGTTTCAATGTTTCAAAATGTTTTCAGCGCCTGAAAAACATTGTGTTGCTGAGTGCCATGTTCCCTAAGACCTTTAGATGTAGTTTACTAATTTTTTCACATATTCTGTATCATTATTGATATTTTTTGCTTGTTCTATCAATTATTGAGAGGTATATAAAAATCTCCCACTGTAATTGTGTATTTGTCCATTTCTCTTTGTAGTTCTGTCAATTTTTGCTTAAATATTTTGAGCTTACATTGTTTTATCTCTCTCTGTGAACTGAACCTTCCATCGTGATGAAGTGACTCTTTTGTCTCCCGTAATGCTTTCTGCTTTAAAGTCTATTTTTATTGATGTTAACACAAACAGTGCTAGCTTTCTCTTGGTTAAAATTTGCCTGGTACATCCTTTTTATTTTTATTTTAGATCTTCCTGGAGGTGGTAGTCAGCATGGCAAGGCAAGAAAAATAAATAAAAGAAATAATGATTAAAAGAAAGAAAAAATACTGTCATATTTACAGCTGATATGGCTATGTAAGTAGTAAGATCAGTTGTAAGTAGTAAGATCAGTTAGAAAGTTAAATAAATGAAAACTACAATAGCATAAAAATAAGATACACCTAGAAATACCTCTAATAAAACTGTACAAGATTTTGATATGGAGACAATTACAAACTTCGGAAGAAAAAAAAAAAACTAAAAAAAGGCCTAAACAAATGAACGGACATAACATTATCTCTAAGTTGACCTATGACTCAATGTACTCCCAAACAAAATCCCAACTGGGTATTAGTAGAACTTTCCAAGTTAATTCTAAACTGTATATAGAATTACAGGGCCCAGAAGAGCCAGCCAAAACATTCTTGAACAACAAAAAAGGGCAAGGGAACTGCCCTATCACCTGTCAAGCCATATTATTAAGAATGTTCACACTACAGACAAAAATTAATTTCATACGGATTAATGACTTAAATGTGAATAGTTTTCCAGAGATAATACAAGAGAATATTTTCATGACTATGAGTTAAGGATTTCTCAAACAAGCAACAGGAACCACAATACATAAAGGAATAATTTGATAAGCGCAGACTATCTAAATAATTGTTTGTAAACAACAGGGAAAAGTGAGAGACAAGTCACAAAAAGAAAAAAATTTTGCAACACACACAATTGACAAAGGATAGTATCCAGAATATGTAAAGATCTCCTAAAAATCAAAAGGAAACGACAACCCAATAGTTGCTTTCAAAAGAAAAAAAAATTAAATCACCAATAACATATATGAAAAGATACTCAACTGCAGGAAAGAGCTCAGAAAAAACATGGATTAAAAATGCTGCATAAATGTATTCTCTGCCAAAATGCTTGCTATTAATCATAATATAATTAGTCAACTACAGATGAATATATTTGCATGCTTCACCTCTCCCTTGGTCATTTTCCAATTTTCCAATCATTTGCAGTCATTGTATTTACTATGCATAAATTTGTTTTCCCTTCATATAAACAAGTGTTGGTTCATAAACTAACAATGAGCAATGCCCTGTACTCTCTCATAGAACCCAGACCACTGGGTGGACTAGCCCCAGCTCTACTTCTAATGGACCTCTGGTACCTTATGCAACCTTTCCTCCGGGCTTTCCTTATTTATTCGTGATTGAACTAAGTGAGTTCTACACAAACACCTCCAACCCTGCCACTGCCTGTCCAGCTCTACATTTCTGATTCTTAATGTGCATACTTTTACAAGACTTTCTTTTTCATTCTATTCTCTTACCAAATATACTTCCCTAATCTTGTGTACTAGGCACCGGAGACACAAACGAATGGATACGTCTCTGGACCCCAGGGTCTCACAGTCCAGGGCAAAGAAAAAGATGAACAAGTCACGGCAATGTGCTAAGTGCTATAGTTAAGATATGATAAAGGGGCTAAGGTAGAATAGGAGGAAACACGCAGTGAGACTGAAGGACCATAGTGTTTGGAATGGGGGAAGGAGGCACTAGGCAAGGGATTTCCAGGCAGAAAGACTAGCGTGGGCAAAATCTTCAGAGGAAGAAAGAAAATTTGGCTTTCCGGGCTTTGTAAAGAGTTCAGCATGGGAGAATAGCAGCCCTCACATGCTACCAAAAAAACTTAGAAATTACCCACTGGACAATATGGTGTCTTTGGGCAGGGAAGTGATAGGACGCAAGTGGAATTTACAAAGATCATTCTAGGTGCCCTGTGGAGAAAAGAATGGGGTATAACACTGGGAGACAAGAAAGGAAGAAGTAGAAATATCAGTTAGAAAGCTACAACTGTCTGAAGAGAAATGATGAGAATCTGAACTAAGCAGTGGCAGCAGAAGAGAGAGGTTTGATGAATATCATTGAGTTAAAGTGGACAGGACCCACTCAAAAGAAGAGGCTGAAAGAGAAAGAAAAGAATAACTCCTGGGAGAAATAAGGAAGATATGAAGCCTGCACCAGTGAAAATAGTGAGGAAGGAGTTGATATGAGATAAATTAATGAAACAGAAATGTTAGAATCAATTGAATGACTAGCTTCAGGGGCTGAGGAAGAAGGAAGAGAAAAGGATACCTCCTTTGTTCTTGGCTTGAACTAGTGGGTGGATCGTGGGATCATAGATCAAAATGGGGAAAACAGAAATGGATTTTGAGGGAAAGAAAATAATTTTTCAACACACTGAACTGGAGGTGGCTGAGTGCCAACCTGCAAGAGACAAATGTACAATTACAGTGGGAGATTTTTATATACCTCTCAAGGTTGTAAGCTAGCAAGGAGGATAGAACTGGAAATAAAAGGATAGCAAGCATGTGGCACTGTTAAAAGGGCTTTACATCTTTTATGGCAATTCTTATAATTCTGTTAGATTGGTACTACTGTTATTCCTACTTTACAGATCAGTAAAAATTAGGTGCTGAGCATTTAAGCAACTTATCCAAGGTCCGGTGGGTAAGTGTTGGAGGCAGGATTTGAATTACAGTCTTAATTCCAGAGCCTGTGCTAACCATTTCACGGTGTTCACCTTGAGCTAGGAGCAGCACAGACTGAGGTTGAAGGTATGGAAGAATATGTGGAATGCAAAGAGGACCAAGAGCAGAGTCCTGGGAAACACCAGTATTGAAAAGGGAGAGTAAAATAATTGGAACAGAATACTGAGTAGAGCCCCATGGAAGCGAAACGGAGAGAAAGTTTCAAGAAAGAGGAACTAATGAACAGTGTCATTTGATGCAGACATTTAAGTCAGATGGCTGAACTTGACAACTGCAAGGCCTGGGACATCACTCACAGACAGTTTCCCAAGAGGGTAGGGCCAGACTGCATCGGGTTGAGGAGAAAATGAGATGAAGACGAAAAGAGAGCTCCAAAAAGCTGAGCTGTGAAAGGAGAAGACTCAGGAGGTTACTGGAGGGGCGTAAGTTTGGAAAGTTTTGTTTTGATAGGAAGTTAGGATTCTAAGCATTCTTTCATGCCAGATGCCCATTTTTAAAAAGTAAAATTCACAGACAGCTTGTTAAAAATCTGTAAAACACTTCTTAAGTCATTAAACTAGACTTGGGGACATGATACAAAGGAATTTTTGGACACCGCCTCCCATCTTCACATCTTGAGCTGATCACCTACCTCGGGCTCTACTGGGCCTACACTATCAATTGGTAGATGCTCTCGTCAGGCTCTAGACACATCAGCTTTTCCTCAGTTCTTCAAACACACTAAGCTCTTTGCCTTCTCAGGCTTGCCTGTCACCTTTGCCTGGAAACTCTTGCCTGAATCAGCTTCCTCCATTGAGATCATGCAGCTGTTTCTCAAATCCAAGGCCTTTTTCTCACTGTATTAACATACATAATCATAAAACATTTACTGCACTCTCACTAGTTACCAGGCTCTGTGCTATATGCTTTATTTGTGTAATTTCACTCAATTTTCACACTCATCTTCTCATGTAGACAGGTGTTCTGAAAATGATCTCCGCTTGTACAGGTGAGGAAAGAGAGAAGGCTGCATAACTTGCCCAAGTTCACATAAGTGGTGGTGCCAGGATTAGAACCTAGTTTTTCAAAAATAAAACAAATCGAGGCCACTGCTCACTTCAAGTGAAGGTACAATACTGTAGTTTGGGAAGTCCTGATCTAATTTTATTTATGTTCCGAGATTACATCTGCACTTTACAGGCTATGTCCCTAATTCACAAATTCAAATTTCACCCCCTCTTTCCACTTGCTTTCTGATGGCGGGAGGTAAGGGCAGAGAGCATCGGAGGGCTATTCCGAACTTCCAATTCTGCTTCTCCCGAGGATGCATGTGGGAAGGAGAAGAAATTCAAACGTTAGCAACTTATCTCTGAGCAATGAGGTAAGCCGGGACCTAACAAGCGGCTGGCAGTTTTGGAGCTGAAGCCAACAATTCCCACACCGCATCAGTAGCAAAGGTGCTTACCTTAACTGCCACCTCCGGAGCCGAGTCCACTGCCACTGCTAGAGACGGCTTGGCTGAAGGCGATTTAGTCAAGTGCATGAGGGAGTCGGCGGCTGGCAACGGACATCGACTGCTCTCACTGTCCGAGTCCGATTCGGACCCTGAACCCGAACCGTAGGAAGCGGCCAGAGCTGCAATCGCAGCCGACATGACGGCAACAAATCTTCTGCGGGGACCCTGTCAGGGCGGAAGAAGAGGAGGCTCCCAGGTCCTGACAGATTGCCATGGAACATATCATTAACTTTCTTTGCTAAGAAATAATTTCTTACATTTTAAAACAACAAGATAATTATTATTAGAATAACTACTGTCGAAATGAGAGCTTAAAAAAGTTTATCTAGGGAAAAAGAGAGAATTATAATAGCTTATAACTTTCAGGACCTAGTTGACTAAAGAATACGAGTTCCAAAATACCTTGAGGCCTCGCGGTCCTGCACTCCCAGCGTGCAGCGCGGCAGGAAACACCAGAGGGCACAATGGGAAGTGTAGTTTGGAACGAGGGGGCGGGACGGGGGCGGGTCCCTCCTTGACCCCGCCCCCGAATGGATGTTCCATTCAATTGGCTGTCATCTTCCCTCATTCCCTAGCCAAGCACTGTTCTCTCCGTCCCCCTCCCCCAAACTGAGGATTGGGCAATACCACAGAACCTCAGGAAAGGGGGGAAGAGCGAGCTTCGGCCCCACCGATGGAGGAGTGGGCGGAGGCTGGGTTTCCCACCTCGACTGCACCTGGGCACTCGAGGCTGAAGAGGAAAGTGAGAATCTGAAGTTTTGAGACCTCTGACTGGCCGGGAATAGCTCCTGGGGCAGGGGGCAAGGATGGGACCATAGCCGGAGAGAGTCCCGCGGTCCCCCCTGCTTCTGGCGCGGGTCCCTGCGTCCGGTTGTGGAGCGTCTCGCGCGGGGAGGGGGCGGGGGGAGCGGCAGCTCGCGGTGTTGTTCACTCGCGCGTCGAGCACACGGTGGGTCCGGCGGCCGGTGGGCGCCCCAGGCGGCGTTCCCAGTGGCCTGGCGCCTCGGCCGCTGTCCTGAGCGGGTTCCGCCCCAGAGCCCGACCCTCCTGGGGGCCCTAGGTGGAGTCCCGCGAGCCGAGGGGGACCGGCGACCGCTGCCGAAGCATGAAGAAGGGGTAAGCGAGAGCCCCCAAGATTTCACGGTGAGCGCGAGTCCCTGAGGAATTGCTTTTTTCGGGGAGGGGGTGCTGGGAGAGGAACTCTTCCTCACCGGCCGGAGCAG
>NW_012110474.1:5134018-5171886 GCF_000951045.1 Mandrillus leucophaeus
GCCCGGGCTTCCCTGCCCACCCGCGCCCACGGTCCGCCCCGTGCCTCTTTCCGGGGGAGGCGGTAGCCCCGGGCGACAGAGAAACCTCTGCTCGCTCTACGTGCGTGGAGCTCAGTAAAGCCGGCTCGTGCGTTTGCGTGTTTGCTCCGCGAGTCGGTGTCTAAAGACATAACGGTAAAGCGAGTGCAGGCATCCTTTTCTTGGTTGGAAGGGTAGGCGAAGCAGTGCTGTCGCTTCTGGTGCCCGTTCGTGGGGGCTGCCTCGGGCAGAGTTAGGGAGCCGCTCACTCAGCGCTCATGTCGGCAGGACTCGCCCATTGTGCCACCCAGATAATTATTCAACTATGCAGCATCCATTGCACCTTTCCCATTTTTCTTTTCCCCTTGCTACAGCATGCCCCCTAGCTTCGGTACTCTGACACCTTCTCTTGCACTTGCGGATGATGAACTGGAATAACGATGAAAGAAAGCACATCCTATCTCAACATACACGACCTGCCCTATAACCGATTAATTAATTGATCCCCAGCTAGACTAGGTGCTTAAATATGACTTACTCTAATCATTTCCTTTTCTGTATAATACGGTGTGCGGTGGATTCGACCTAAATTTTTTCTTTGGTGTTAGATTCACGGTTAGCTAAGGTCTTTTTTCACTAATTGATGTAATTGACTTACGGGTTATTCAATCCGTCTAATGTTCTTAAATTTAAACTTGCATGGTAGGTAACATTCATTTTTCTGATCATAGCACTATATCATGATTAAAAATGCAGTCTAAATTTGAACTCTCAGAAACAGTTTATCCTTTATGCTCTAAGTTTCTGTTAGGAAACATTTTTTTGTTTATATTGAATATTCGAATGAAGTATTTGATGTAAAATTTCGGAAGTTTTGAATAAGAAAAGTTTTGTATTTGTTTTTCAGTAACAGAATATGTCATTACTAATCGTTGCCTTCCATTGAATGGAAGAATTTAATATTTAAGGTGAGGATTTTAACCACCGTATCAGTCATTCCCTAATTTATCTGATTTTATTTTTTTTTCACTTTTGTCTTTGCAATATCTTGTATTTAATTATTTGTTTTAGAATCCAATTTTTTTTTTCTAACTTCGATCTACAAGTATGAGTAGGCTTCAGTTTTGCATGATCTACCTGAAGGATGAATTTTTTTTTTTGAAAATACAAGAAACAACTGTTGGTTACTTGATTTTTATGTTAAAAACTGTTTACATCTCATTATTTAAAAATAAATGATTCACTATCAGAAATAAGTGTTGTATTTTTATGATTTTCCTTTTCCATCTTGTTTACGCTTGTTGCATTAACCCGTCTGATAAAAGAGAATCACATATAAGCATTGCAGAGGCAGTTTTAAGGTACGGTAATTGTTTTATGGCACTTGGAAGTGGCGCACATATAATATAAGTTGATGGTGTAGGATTAGTTGCTTGGTTAGGAAATGACCTTGCAGTTTACAAAATGGACACCTTTGTGCCTTGATTTCCTTATATGTAAATGGAGATAATATTTAGTAGATAGTGTGCATAAATTCAGGAAAGGTGTGTTTTTGTAGTCCTTTTAAAGAAAATTTAAATAGCTGATGAATGATAAAAAAATTTCTGTGAAAAATACAATGAAAAAATGTCAGAATTTTCCTTGTCATGTTAGAATGGCTGATTAACATTGATTTTTGCTTTGGAGAGAGACGCCTCTGAATTGAAAAATGTTTCTCATCTATCAGTGGTTTTAAATAATTGCAGACATAAAGGTTATTACAGTTAATACCTACATGTAGTTAAACATATAGATAAAATAGTTAATAGTAAATAAAAATTATGACTTGATAATAAGAATATTGAATTAAGTTAGTGAAGAATAATATAGTCAAAAAATATTAAGGCCTTTTTTGTTAAAAATTTGCAGGTGTTACAATCCAGAATGCTTAGTTGTGATCATTTATAAGGTATGCTATAGTGTTACTTTATTACTCATGTTTGTAAATATCCATATATTCAGAGACAGTGTATTAGTATTGTACAAGACTATATTTAATTATACATTTTGCTTTATTTTAGGAATAACTTAAAATGTCTTTCCAAGTACTTGATTTTCATTATCACAGTACATAGTACCTTGTGATTTCCTTATTGGACTACTATCAAAAGATTATATTATTAGCACTTTTACCAAAACAGTGCTTTTGGTTACTTTGTGAGAAAACTTCATATAGATAAGACTATTAAAGTGTGTTTAAAGTTAACTATTGTATGGTTTCTTTTTTGAGAGTGATTGTTTTATAATGTTTTCTTGAATTAAAATTTAGCTGTCACTGTCACTTGGGTAAATGCAGTAAAGTCATGGTTTTTTTAGTTATTTGAGGAGAGGAACTGACCTGCAGCTTATTGTCATAAATCCAAAGTTGTCAGTATAGTGTTTAACAAATAGTAGGGGTTCAATTTTCTTTGTTGAACAAATAAAATGAATGTGTAAAGAATATCCATTGAATTAATATACTCAGTGAAACATTTTTAAAGATTTATCAAACATTTTAATTAATGAAACGTATAACTTTATCTCAGGAGAAAAGAGAAAAATGAATTTGGAGGTTCTTTGAACTCCATTTACCTGTTCAGATCTAATTCCATTACCTGTACACTTTTGAATTGGCACTAGATACTTAGCAGTCTTTGATTTATGAAATATTAGCAATTTTCTTCTTATAGCTCACTTTATGAAGATGTATGTCAGCATATTTTTTGTTTTCCCTACACTAGATAGAAGTGTGTTTGATTCTTTGTGACTTAACTTTTCTAGTGAAATAGTAATACAAAGATATATGTAAATTAAATCCTGTGCTAAATGCCTGAGTACCTAGTTGTTAAAAATAAATGACCCCTGAGGTGGAACTTTTTATAAAATTAAGAATCTTGTGTTTTTAGTTTATCACATTCAGCTTATAATTTTGTGAATTGGTAGTTCTAACTTACTACATGATTGATTATATTTTACAACTTGTAAAATGGTTTGGAACTTGGGTCTTATTTTCTCAGAAACGGTATGCTTAGTGGTTAGAGTCACAGACAGCCCACTACTTAAATAATAAAATACCTGAATTATAAGATTATGTTAATACTAAAAAAATCATAAAATTATGTTAATAATTAGCATAAGTATATTCAAATACCTATAATAATTTGTATGACAGTCTTTCTATGGGAAAAATAAGTTTCAGATCTGCCTTGAAATGCTAGGATCTGTAACTCTCATGTTAGACATGACAACATTAGGAACTTGTTCTCTTTCACCCAGTGGACTTGAAGAGGAGGCTGTTTCTCAGTTCAGTGAGTGGCATAGCCTTACATTATCTGGGACGAGAAGTTAGGGCATGACAGAAATTAGAAGGAAATGCAGTCTTCTGTGTGACTTTACTTATCAAGATATTTGATTATAAAATGAAAAGGTAGATGTCGATGACTTCTGAGGTGTGTTTTAGCTACAAATAAAATTCCAAGGCTTGATGTAACTTTGAAGCTTGATGTAATCCCACTTTTTTCTTGATAGTTCATTTTCCCTAATATTACAGCTTACGTATCTCTGTGAGGACATTTCTTTCTGGACCTACCTCTGAAAAAGAAAGTAGCCTCAATCCTTTCTCACATGCCTGTTCTCAGAAGCAATATTTTTTAGTCTCTTAAAGGTGTTATTTTTGTGATGGGTTTTACGTTTGTTTTAAGTTTTAAAATAAACTCCCAGCACTGTCAAAAAACAGGATTTTTCTTTTGTATTGTTTCCTTTGTTTCCTTATTTTGAGCTATTAGTAAAGTCAGGGTAGATTTTATTCATACTTTGGAGAATGATCATATCCAGTGAATCTCCATAGAATTTTTTTAATGAAAAAATGGAATGAGGTGATGAAGTGGGAGTATGAAGATACAAAGATGGGTTATTGCCCCATGAAGTATGGGGCACCCTGTATTTGTAGCAGCCTTACCTGAGGTGCAGTGAAGCTTTGGTATGGATGTCATGGGACTGAAGGCAGATTGAGAAAGTGAATCTATGAACTCCTTGAGGACGGTTTTGTTGTTAGTGTTTGGTTGTTTTGTTTTGCTTCATTTTTGTGTTCCTAGTGCCTGTTTTTGGTTTAAGCTAAATGGAATGAATTTTGATTGTATGCAATTACTACAGCATAAAAGAGAAGTCATTCTCTTCCTAGGTGGAAAGATCAGGGTGCTGTGAGGGAAGAGGTAAAAAAAACAGCTATTTTTGTCATATGCACTGGAGTATTTAATAGGTTTTTTTATTAACTCCTTATTTGGAGATCAGTGATATTAAAAAATAATGTGTAACATGGTCCAAAAGGAAAAGAAGTAACATTGTTTGCTTGCTATATGTACAAGACACTGTATAGGTACTATCACATTTATTGTTTCTCTTGTTTAGTTGCTACCATAGCCCTATGAGGATTTAATTGAAGAAAAAGGTTAACTGAATTGAACAGGTTGTTTGTTCTGCCTAGCAGAAGCCCAGATTCTCTCAGAACTGCTTTATCTCCCCTTTTACCGATAAGTTACTGTTGGAGTAGCTGTTTTAATAACTTGATAATAGCAGTTCTGCCTGCCTGCTACCGTCCCCTCATTTATAATTGGTTCATTTAGTGGATCCTCCTTGTTAAACCAATGATTCGTAGTTCATAATCAGCACATAATTATTGAGGGCCAAGTAGGTGCTAAAAAGGATAGGTCTCTATTCTCTTGGAGTTAACAGTATAGTAAAAAACAGGTGTTGAACAAAACATTTGTACTTAGAAATTTTGGTGAATGCTATAAAGGAAAAGAAGAGGGAACGGGATTTACATTGGGAGTTAGGGGAGGCTTCTTGGAGGCAAGATTAGTGGAAGTTAGCTAGGTGGGAAAGGAAGAGAATGCAAAGAACAGATGAAATAGTTAAAGCTTAGTATAAGGGGGATTGTGACTTGATAGGAGGTTGCGGAGGTAAACAGAAGCCAGACTATGCAGAGGGCCTACATGAGGCTTGGTTTAACAAAGTTAAGGATTTTAAGTCTCTTGGGGAAGGCCATGAAGAGTTTTAATCAGGTTAATTACTGGATCAGATCTGTCTTTTATAAAGATCACTTTGGCTTGGAAGGTGCCAGAGAGACCAATCACAATTCTGTTCATTTCAGTGGTTTATTGGCCTGATTTTAGACACTTGCACTAAGCCAAGTCACTCAGAACTTTTCCTGGATCCTCCATGCCCAGAGGTTGAATAATTTGTTTTCTCTTCAATTGCTGAAGCTGTGAGATACAAAACTCTGGAACTGTTAATGGCCTTGTTTCTTGCCCTGTGAGCTAGATAAGCTGGGGCTTCTAGAACAAAGAGTGCAAAGAAGCAGATGCACAGAGTCCTGACTGTATTCGAGTTCCTTTGTCCATGGTCCTGAGATTGGGTTCCAGAGACATCCTAGTTATCTTTGTCATAAGTCCTCCTTTTTGCATAAACTGTTAGAATTGTATTTGTGGTACTTGTCAACCAGCAAACTGAGTCCTCTCATAGATCAAGTAATTTGCTCAAGGTCACATGGCTAATAGAAACGGAGATGGAATTTGAACACAGATATGTGTGATTTCAAAGTCCCATTTTTTCCCTACTCCCTTATGCTGCAAAGGTACCATTTCTTAAACTAAAGGTCCTAAAGGAATTCTAAGGAGGTGGATTTCAGGTGTGGTGACATCTATTGGATGATGATGACAGCAAAGTGTTTTTTTTTTTTTTTTTTTTTAAATTTGGTGTGCTTGATAATAGTTAGTCCAGCATCTAGCCATTCTTTATTCCTAACCCCTAGCCAGGTGTACTCCAATAAAGTTACATTGATTAACTTATTTGAAAAGAAGAAAAGCTTATGGTATCAGGGCATGGATTAACTTGTTTGATTCATTTACCAGAAAATATCAAGTCTCTTATGTTTTCACCTTATGCTACAAAAGTAAGCTTGTTTTCTAGTCATTTTAATGGGAACATCTCTTGTCTTATTTTGCTGAATTTTCATAACATACATGTGCTAGAGGTTATGCCAGAGAATTGTGGAAAGGTTAAATGAAAAGGGAGGAACAGTGAAGCATTTTATATTATAGTCGAGGATGAAGACTAGCACTCATTTCTTAAAATTATTTTTATAGATTTAGAGGGTACAAGCTACATGGATATATTGCATAGGGGCAAAGCCTGGGCTTTTTAGTATAGTGTACATTGTACTCATTAAGTAATTTCTCATCCCTCACCCACCGTCTATCCTTCCACTCTTCAGAGTCTCCATTGTCTATTATTCCACTCTTTATGTCCATGTATACAAATTATTTAGCTCCCACTTATAAGTGAGAACATATGGTATTTGACTTTCTGTTTCTGAGTTAGTTCACTTTAGATAATGGTCTCTGGTTCCATCCATGTTGCTGCAAAAGAGATGATTTCATCCTTTTTAATGGCTGAGTAGTATTCCATTGTTTGTATTTAAATTTTCTTTAATCATCTGTCGATGGACACTTAGGTTGATTCCATATCTTTGCTATTTTGAATGATAGCACTCATTTTTTTAAAACCAGAATAAAAGCCCTGTGTGGTACATCATAATACATGACTACAAATTTATCAATTTTGTTGTTATTTTCAAAGAATCTTCATTTAGTTTCATTGATTTTTTTTTCTCTTGATTTCCTGTTTTCAATTTCATAGATTTCTGCCTTAATTATTCCATGATGTATATGTGCCACAGTTTCTTAATCCAATCTATCATTGATGGACATTTGGGTTAGTTCCAAGTCTTTGCTATTGTGAATAGTGCCACAATAAATATACGTTTCCTTTTGTCTTTATAGTAGCATGGTTTGTAATCCTTTGGGTATATACCCAGTAATGGGATCGCTGGGTCAAATGGTAATTCTAGTTCTAGATCCTTGAGGAATCGCCACACTGTCTTCCACAGTGGTTGAACTAATTTACACTCCCACCAACCTGTAAAAGCATTCCTATTTCTCTACATCCTCTCCAGCACCTGTTGTTTCCTGACTTTTTAGTGATTGCCATTCTAACTGGTGTGAGATGGTATCTCGTTGTGATTTTGATTTGCATTTCTCTGATGACCAGTGATGATGAGCATTTTTTCATGTGTCCATTGGCTGCAGAAATGTCTTCTTTTGAGAAGTGTCTGTTCATATCCTTTGCCCACTTTTTGATGGAGTTGTTTTTTTCTTGTAAATTTGTTTGAGTTCTTTGTAGATTCTGGATATTAGCCCTTTGTCGGAAGGGTAGATTGCAAATATTTTCTCCCATTCTGTAGGTTACCTGTTCACTCTGGTGGTAGTTTCTTTTGCCATGCAGAAGCTCTTTAGTTTAATTAGATCCCATTTGTCAATTTTGGCTTTTGTTGCCATTGCTTTTGATGTTTTAGTCATGAAGTCCTTGCCCATGCCTATGTCCTGAATGGTATTGCCTAGGTTTTCTTCTAGGGTTTTTATGGTTTTATAGATCCTTTCAGTTTTCTAATACAGACTTCATGATATTTTCAACTTAAAACAGGTTTATTGGGATGTATTCCCGTCATAAACTGTGGACCATCTGTATATACACTTGGTACCATAAATTCCAAGCACTGCTTTTCATGCATCCCACACATTTTGATAGATTGTATTTTCATTTTCACTTAATGCAAAGTATTAAGAAATTTCTCTTGAGACTTTGAACCATGTGTTATTTAGAAGTGTGATGTTTAATCTCCAAATGTTTTGAGATTTTCCCGTCTATCTTTCTGAGATTGCTTTCTAGTTTAATTGCATTGTGATCTGAGAGCATATACTCTGTTAGTTCTGTTCTTTTAAATTTTTTCAGGTGTGTTTTATGGCCCAGAATATAGTCTGTCTCAGTGAATGACTTATGTGAGCTTGAGAATAACGTGTATTCTGTTGTTGTTGGTTGAAGTACTATATAAATAGCAGTTAGATCCAGTTGATTGGTGGTGGTTAGTTCAACTGTATTGTTACTGATTTTTTGCCTTTCAGTTAATTACCGATAGAAGGATGTTGATATCTCCAGTTGTGATCATGAGTTCATATTTCCCCTGGTAGTTTTATCAGTTTTTTGCTCCACATTTTGATGCTCTGTTAGGTGCGTATACGTTAAGAATTGTTAGGTCTTGGAGAATTTGCCCCTTTGTCAGAATGCAATGCCTTTCTTTATCCCTGTTAATTTCCCTTGCTCAGAAACCTACTTTGTCTCAAATTGATATAGCTACTTCAGATTTGTTTTGATTCATGTTAGCATGGTATATCTTTCTCCATTTCTTTACTTTTAATCTATTTCTATATTTAAAGTGGGTTTCCTATATACAATATATAGTTAGGTCTTTTTTTTTTTTTTAATCTACTCTGTCTCTTACCTTTTAATTGGTATATTTAGACCATTCACATTTAAAGTGATTATTGATATAATTGTATTAAAATCTAATGTATTTGCAACTGTTTTTTATTCATTGCACTTGTTCTTTGTTTCATTAAAAAGAATAAGTTGGCTGGGCTGGTGGCTCACACCTGTAATCCCAACACTTTAGGAGGCTGAGTCAGGCCAGTCACTTGAGCCCAGGAGTTTGAGACCAGCCTGGGCAACATGGTGAAACCCTGTCTCTACAAAAAAATACAAAAATTAGCCAGGTGTGGTGGCATGCACCTGTAGTCCCAGCTACTTGGGAGGCTGAGGTAGGAGGATCACTTGAGCCTGGGAGGCGGAGTTTGCAGTGAGCCAAGATTGTGCACTATACTCCAGTCTGAGTGATGGAAGGAACCTCTGTTTCACCCCCTCCACCCCCCAAAAATGTCCTCTCTTTTTCTGCTTTCTCTGACTTTAATTGAGCACTTTGTATGGTTTCCTTTTCTCTCCTCTCTTAGCATATCAATTATACTTCTTTCTTTTTAAAATGTTTTGTAAGTGGTTGTCCTAGTTTGCCTCTCTTTTTGTATGATTACTGAGGAGAAATCCAATTTAATTTTTATCACTATCCCTCTATAGGTAAAGTGGTTTTTCTCTGTCTTTCAGAATTTTTCTTTGTCTTTGGTTTTCTGCAGTTTGAACATCACATGCCTACGTGTAGATTTTCTGGTATTTATCCTGCTTGATGCTCTCTGAGCTTCATGGATTTGCTGTTTGGTTTCTTAATTTTGGAAAAATTTTGAGCACCTGTATATGCTAGGCATTGTACTAAATATCTTATGTATGTGATTTAATCCTCATGACAACCCTGTGAAGAAGTATGATTCTCATTATTTGTGGTGGGAACTAAGTTTTAAATATAGACCACTACAGAATTTTTTTACAATAGTCACTAAAATTTAACTGCCTTGGGCTTACCCCTTAAGCTTCCTCTAGATGTAATGAAAAAATTGAATTATTTTGATTTACTTGTTAGGTCACAATACTGGAGGTGAGTGTTGGGGACTGATTTCAGAGTTCAAGTCGTGTGCAGTGTATCAGACTTGTGTACCATCAAAGGAGTTGAATGAAAATGGCTATATTGTGTCCTTTTGATGAGATGCAACTATTTTACCAGCAATTTGCATACATTTGAAAGTTGACTGAACCAATTAATGGAGAATCCAGTACTTTGCTTTAATTTAAAGATGATCTCAATTCTTAAGTGATTGGGTGCTGTTACTAGAAATAGAGAAGCCCAAACAATGAGTAGGTTTCCTTTTTGGGGAGAGTGGGGAATGATGGATAATGAATTTGATTTTGGATATTTTGAATTTGAATTAGTGAGATGTCCCTGTGGAGCTTTCTGGCAGACTGATAGCACAGGACTGTATATTGTCAGGACTGTTATGGTTGATTGTATAAGTTTGTGTAAGTAATTTAGAACCCTTAATGGTTAAAGATCTGGCAATGATGGATGATGAGGAGAAAGTGTAGAAAGAACTAGGTATAACAAAACTGTTGACTCCTAACATTGAGTAGAAAGAAAAAGGAGAGACAGAAGAGGATGCTGAAGGTGTGATCAAAGGATATAAGGTGTTGCATTCTTAATATGACTGTTCTCTTGGGACAGGGGATAAGGCCTTGTGGTCTGGCCAGATCTCCGAAGAGGAATGCGAGATGCTAGTGAGTAGGAAGGGAAGCAAAGAAAAAGTGTGTTGATAGTTTTGAAAGCAGAGAATGACAGGGTTGCAGGAACTTGGTAAGGACAAAGTTGTTTTATAATAATGAGGCAGTGAATGGATAGGGTAGAATATTTATGTCAGACAGAGACACTTCGGAGATGGAGATCTCATAGGTAGAGCTATTAAAAGAGTCTGTGCACAGACACTTGATGTGCTTAGTAGTAGAAGGAAAGGTGCTACTCCTCAGGACTGGAAGTACTGGCAGTGGAGCCCTCGAGAGATGGGGTTCAGTTTTTAAAGCCTTGCTCTTGTCTGTATACTTCTAACAGTTGCTCTAGGCTTGGCAAGTAGTAAAGCCACATCATTTGAAGTGAGAATCTTAGAGGGATGAAGTAGGTTATGTGTTACTACTGATTCCTGTATTTTAAAATGTATTCTTCTTGCTTGCAAAAACAAGTCTTTTTTATTGTGATAGAGGCAGTGCACAACTGCGTGCCTCATATACAGTAGATAGTGTTAACATCATAAAAATCACCATTTTCACTATCACAGAAGGAAATGAAATAGAGCATGTCTTTTAGTGGATTTGTACATACAGAACTTAATTTCATTCATTAGCATTCAAAAGAAAATGTAAATTTTTTGATAATGCTGTACTAAGTACAGAAAGATGACATTAATGACTTCTTATCAGTTAAACATGAATTTCAATATGTATTTCGTATAGTAGGGATGGATTTATGAGTTCCTCAACAATTTTAATTAAATTCATTAAATTCACTCATTATTAATGGTTATGTGAGAGGTCATGTTAGGAACAGAAAGTGCAGTGAAAATAGTATTTATTTTACTATTCTAATGAAATCTTTGAGGTATAAGAGATAATTGTTATAAAAGGGCTTTTGGAACAAGTCTATATTAATGTAAGATGCTACTGTTAAATTTTAAGACTAGGGAACTAGGACCGTAGACGAGATCATGATTTACATTTTTCATTAAATAATCAGTGTGGTATGTAAATGTTTCCAGTGTAATCAGTGACTAGAATAAACAAATATTTGTTTTGGTTATCATCAATTTAGCTTTATTACTTTGAATTTTAAGTGACTATACCAATAATATTGAACTTAAACTACAGAAAGATGGTGATGATTTATTGAAAATTAAGTCACTTATTTTTAATTATGTTGTTTCTATTTGAATTTGTTTTTCATTTGTAGCTGCCTCACCAAATATTAGTAGAATTATCTATAGTTGACCTTATTTGAGGGTTATGGTGAAACATGGAAGTTATAGATGTAGCTCATCTTAAGAAAACATAGTATGAATGAGATTACTAATGGAGTGAGTTTGGATAAAAATAAGAGAAAAGGTACAAGGACTAAGTCCTGGAGTCCTCAAAGAATTAGAGGTACAGAAGATAAAGAAAAGGATGCACTAGCAAAGGAGACTGAGAAGGAGGTGGGAGAAAAGCCAAGAACTTGAGGTACCCTGGAAGTCAACTTAAGCAGGTGTTTAAAGGAGTGAAACGCAGTCGAGTTGTATCAGATGCTGTTAATAGTTTGAGTGAGAAGAGGTCTGAGAATTAGCCGTTGGCTATAGCAGATAACTGACCGTGGTGAGATGGTTTGGCACAGTGCGGGGAATGAAAGCCTGAACAGGACAGATTTTAGTGAGAATTGGAAGAGAGAAATCAGATAACTCATTCAATAAATTTTGCCATAAAGGAGAACAGAAATTGGGAGAGGAGTGGCTGGAGGGAGAAGTGGGACCAAGAGAAGTTTTTGTTGGTGGCGGTGGTTGCTTTTTTTTTTTTTTTTTTTTTTAAGATGGGTGAAATCATAGCGTGTCTCTATGCCAGTGGAAGTGATTCAGAAGAGGGAAAAATGATGATACAGAAGAAAGGAAGGATAATTAATTCATGTTGTAATTCATATTGCTTAAATAGGATTTGGGAACTGGCCTAGAACTTTGCCACTGGGTGAAATGGTTTCTGTGGAGAAATTTTTGACTTTGACATAGACAAATTACAAATGCCTAATAACGCAATTCATCTATTGTTTTGTAGTTGTAGATTATCTTTATTGATGTGCACTGTACTCTTTTACATATTTTAAAGCTTATGTCTAATATTACTAAGTTTAAATCAGTTATTTTTTGTGACTAGGCCATAGCAAATAAGCATTTTATAGTATGTGATTATTGTCTTTAGTTGGAATAGTTAATGCTATTTGATTAAATGGATTTTTGAAAGCTTTACTGAAATACAGTTGACATGTAATAAACTGTACAATTGGATGAGTTTGGATTAATGCATACACTCTATCATGACATCAAAATAATGAACCCCCAAAAGTTTCCTAGTTATTTTTATAATACCTGCATCCTACCTCTCCCTTCTGCATCTACAAACCCTCACCCCTTCCCTAAGCAATGACTAATCTACTTTCTGTCACTGTAGGTTAGTTTGCATTTTCTAAAACTTTATATGTATGGAATCATGTAGTCTGCATATAGTATGCAACACAGTCATGTGTTGCTTGATGACAAGGATACGTTCTGAGAAATTGTTAGGCAATTTTGTCATTGTGTAAACATCATAGACTGTACTTACACAATTCTAGATTGTATAGCCTGCTACACACCTAGGGTACATGGTAGAGCCTATTGCTCCTAAGCTACAAACCTGTACAGCGTGTTACTGTACTGAATAATGTAGGCAGTTGTAACACGATTGTATTTATGAAGATATTAAACATCTAAATATAGAAAAGGTACAGTAAGTATGTGGTATTAATATAAGAGATTAAAAATGGTACACCTGTGTAAGGCACTTACTATGAATGGAGCTTACATGACTGGAAGTTGCTCTGGGTGACTCTGAGTGAGTGGTAAATGAATGGGAAGGCCTAGGACATTACTGTATGTGACTGTAGTTGTTATAAACACTGTATACTTAGGTTACAGTAAATTTATTATAAAAATTTCAGTAATAACCTTAACTTACTGTAACATTTTTGCTATATAAATGTTTAATTTTTTAACTTTGTGACTCTTGTAATGGCAGTTTAAAACACAGACTGTACAGCTGTACAAAAATATTTTCTTTCTTGATATTCTATAAGCCTTTTTTATTTTTAAAATTTTTAAAGCTTTTTTTTGGTTAAAAACTAATACTGAAACACACACCTTATCCTAGGCCTACACAGGGTCAGAATAATTGATACTACTGTCTTCCACCTCCACATCTTGTCCCACTAGAAGGCCTTCAGAGGCAGTAACTGGCATGGAGCTGTCATCTCCTATGATAACAGTGCCTTCTGGAATACCTTCTGAAAGAGCTGCCTGAGGCTCTTTCTAACTTTGTAAAATAAAAAAATATATAAGTAGAAGGAGTACAGTGTAAAATAATGATAAAAAGTATAGGATAGTAGATACATAAACCAGTAATGTAGTAGTTTATTCTCATTATCAAGTATTATGTAACTATACTTTTATGTAACTGGCAGCACAGTAGGGTTTTTTTTCAGTATCACCACAAATATGTGAGATGGCTGCCTTACCTATGATGGCTAACATCGTATGATGGCTACAGTGTTACTAGGTGATAGGAATTTTTTTTTAGTTCCCTTAGAACATTATGCGACTACCATCATATATGTAGTCCATCACTGACTGTAACTCATGACTGCAACTCCAGTTATTTTAAGATAGGGTAGCCATTTATCCTTGGAAGATTCTGCTTTAAGAAATACTTAAAAATTTTTTTCACACACAAAAAAAATGTTTTTGAGTTTTGTGTGCTATGTGCCAGGCTTTATGCTAATCATTGTATCTTATTTGATCTTCATAAACAGCCGGCCAAAGAAGGCAGGACTAGCTACAGAGGAATGGAGAAGTTAAGGTTCTTTGCACAGTTTGTAAATGGCAGAGCCAAGATTCAAACCCATCTGCTCTGTGGTCAGACTCTGTACTCCTAACTGCTATTTTGTCTACCTTTAACTGCTATTTTGTCTACTCTGCTAAATTTTACAGATTAAATACAACTAGCAATATTTTTGCTTGAGGACAGAGTAAATAAAAAATTGTCATCCGTTGCTACAGTATAAAATACCAATATTAGCTTATTATTTAAATGAATGTAACACTAAAACTGAAAGACCTTTCATTTCATGTTAACTTTCTGGTATCCCTGGTCATTTTTTGAGCCCTGCTTTCTATAAAATGAGTAAGCTAACTGTTCTCATTGTCTTCAGGATAGTCTTTGTAAAGACTATACTTTGGTGTGTAAATGTAATTTGGGGAATACCACTGATTTTTTAAAACATTTAAAATCTTTTCAGGGTAAAAGAGTTCAGAAATATTATGGTCAAAATGAGAACTCAGATTAGGAGAATTATTGTAGGGCTTTTTTTTTTTTTTTTTTTTTTTGGGTAAACTCTCTTCTTAGTCTTCTTTCTCCCTGGTTTGCTGATCGAAGACACTGTTTCTTTTTCATAAGCCTTCATCTGCTTTCCCATTTCCTTTATTCCCTAAATAATGTAGAATAAATGGCTTATCGTATTTTGGCTTGCTGTATCACTGATTTTTTTATGAATGGTTCTCTTTTCCCATCTATATCCTTGACATCTTTAAAATTTAACTTTGCACTACTGCATTTTTACCCCTTCTCCTTTTACAAAAACTGTACCTATCTATTTGACTTTCATTGTGCTTAGCTTCTTTTATTCCTGGAATTCATGCATCTTGCCAGGAACATAAAGGGAGCTAGAAAGGTGCACGAGAACTAAGGCTTCTAGAACCTTGTACTCAGACTTTATCGGGCATCTTGTTAAAAAGCAGGTTCTGATTCAGAAGATCAGGGGTGGTACCAAAATACACAGTTCTTACAAGTTCCTAGGTGATGTTGATGCTGCTGATGCTGGTTTAAGGACCACCTTTTGCATTATCACTGGTATAGAAGATCCATGTCAGAAGGAAGTAGTTAGAAAAAGTATTGCTTTATATAACAATATATTATAAAAAAAGAAAAAGTATTGCTTTGAAGGGAATACATTCTTAAATGATCATGTTTATAAAATAGATGAATTCAAAGGAGAGGCAAAAGGTCAGGTAGGTAGTTTGAGAAAAAACAGAAAGGCGACAGACATCTGAATAGAATACCTTCTTAGTTACTAATGTTGCTAGAACTCTCTTATGACATTTAAAAAATTGTGGTAAGATACACATGAATTAAAATTTACAATTTTAATCATTGGAAAGTATATAATTCAGTGGCATTAAGTACATTCACATCTTCCAACTTCTTTTTTTAAGATACTTTTATTTTTAGACCAGTTTTAGGTTCATAGCAAAATTAAGCAGAAAGTACAGAGAGTTCCCATATATTCTCTGACCCCACATGTGTATAGCCTATCAACATTCCGTATCAGAATAGTACATTTATTACAACTGATGAACTTACATTGATAAATCACTCAAAGTTAATACTTTATACCAGGGTTCGCTTTTGGTGTTTTACATTTGATGGGCTTTGATATGAGAAATGTGTAATTTCACCTATCTGCCATTTTAGTATAATACAGAATAATTTCAGTGCCCTAAAAATCTGTACTCTGCCAATTCATCCTCTCTCCTTTCCTGCCCCTGGAAACCACTATGCCTTTTCTATCATGTCATGTAGTTGGAATCATGTAGCCTTTTCAAATTGGCTTCTTTTGACTTAGTAATATGCATTTAAGGTTCCTCCCACATGTTATTTTCATGGCTTGATATTTCTTTTGAGCGCTGAATAATATTCCATTCTTTGGGTGTACCACACTTTATTTTACTTACCTACTTGAGGACATATTGGTTGGTTCCAAGTTTCAGCAGTTATGAATAAAACTGCTAAAATGTCGACGCTGAGATTTTTGTATGGGCGTAAGTTTTCACCTCATTGGGTAAATACCAAAGAATGTTTTTGCTGGATTGTATGGTAAGAGTTTGTTTCATTTTATAAGAAACTGCCAAACTGTCTTCCAATTATGCATTCTGAAGAGCAGCGAATGAGAGTTCTTGCTCTGCATTCTCTCCATCATTTGGTATTGCCAGTGTTTTAGATTTTGGCCATTCTAATAGGCATGTAGCAGTATCTCGTTTTAGTTTGCAATTTGCTAGTGACACCTGATGCATGACGTTGAGCATCTTTTCATATACTTATTTGCAGTCATGCAATCAGTGTATCTCTTTTGGTGAAGTATCTATTGAGTTGAGAACTTTTTCCCAATTTTTAATCAAGATGTTCATTTTCTTGTTGAATTTTAAGAGTTCTTTGTATATTCTGAATAACAGTCTTTTATTAGTCTTTTGCAAATATTTTCTCCCAGTTTGTAGATTGTTTTCTCATTCTCTCAACATTGTCTTAACAGAGCAGAACTTTTTAATTTTAATAAAGTCCAACTTACCAATTATTTTTCATGGATTGTGCGTTTGGTGTTGTATTTAAAATGTCATCTTCAAACCCAAAGTCATCGTGATTTTCTGCTGTGGTATCTTCTAGGAGCTTTCTAATTTTGGATTTTATGTTTAGATTTATAATCAGTTCTCAGTTCATTTTTGTGAAGTGTGTAAGGTCTGTATCTAGATTCAGTTTTTTGCATGTGGACGTCCAGTTCCAGCATCATTTGTTGAAAAGACTATCTTTTCTCATTTGTATTGTCTTTGCTCCTTTGTCAAAGATTAGTTGACTATTTGCACGGGTCTGTTTCTGGGCTCTCTATTCAGTTTTGTTGAACTGTTTTTCTATTTCTCCAAAACTACACTGTCTTGATTACCATAACTTTATAGTAAGTCTTGAAGTTGCATAGTGTCAGTCCTTCAATACTGTGTTGTCTATGCTGGGTCTTTTGACTCTCTGTAATAAACTTTAGAATCAGTTTGTTGATAGTCACAAAATAACTTGCTGGAATTTTTATTAGGATTGTGTTGAATCTACAGATGAAGTTGGGAAGAACTGACATCTTGACAATATTGAGTTTTCCTATCTGTTATGGACTGAATATGTCTCCATCCCCCACCCCGAAATTCATATGATGACATCCTAACAATGTGATAGTATTAGGAGATAGGACTTTGGGGAGATGATTAGATCATGAGAGTGGAGTCCTCATAAAAGAGTGCCTTTATGAAAAAGACCCCATAGCACTCTCTCGAGCTTTCTGCCATATGAGAACACAACAAGAAGTCTGCAACCTGGAACAGGACTCTCACTAGAACCTGACCATGCTAGCACCTTAGTCTCATAGAGTTCCAGCCTCCAGAACTGTAAGGAATAAATTTCTGTTGTTTGTAAGACTCCTGTTCTGTGGTACTTTGTTATGGCAGCCCCAAATAAGAAACTACCAACGAACATAGAGTATCTCTGTATTTATTTAATTCTTTGATTTCTTCCGTCAGAATTTTATAGTTTTTCTCGTGTAGATTTTGTACAAATTTTATGAGATTTATGCTTATTTCATTTTTGGGGCTTGCAACGTATGGTATTATGTTTTTAATTTCAGATATCACGTATTCATTGTTAAGATGTTGGGAAGCAGTTGACTTTTATATATTAATCTTGTATCCTGCAAACTTTCTGTAATTGCTTACTATTTCCAAGAGTTTTTTGGTTGATTCTTTCAGATAGACCATTATGTCATCTTTGAACACAGACAGTTTTATTTCTTCCCTCCCAGTCAGCATACTTTTATTTTCTTCTCCTCTATTAACTAGGACTTTTGGTGTGATACTGTAAGAGGGAACATCCTTTCCTTGTTCTTGACTTTAGCAGGAAAGGTTGTAGTTGCTTGCCATTAAGTATGATGTTAGCTGTAGGTTTTTTGTAAATCTTCTTTTCAAGTTGAGGAAGTTACCTTTTATTCCTAGTTTGCAGAGAGTTTTAGTAATGAACGGGCATTGGTTTTTGTCAAATGTTTTTCCAGTATCTTTTGATAAGATCATGCAAGCTTTTCTTCTTTAGCCTGTTGATATGATAAATTATATTAATTGATTTTTGCATGTAGAACCAGGCTTGCATATCTAGGATGACTATCACTTGGTCCTGGTATGTAATTATTTTTACACTTTGTTGGAATCGATTTGTTCATATTTTGTTGAGGATTTTTGCATTTTTGTTAATGAGAGATATTGGCATTTAGTCTTTTTTTTAAATCTTGTCTTTATCTAGTTTTGTATTAGGGTAATGTTAACCTTATAGAATGAGTCTGCTTCTGTCTTTTCCTTTATGCCTTTTGAAGCAAGAAATATGTTGTCTGCCTGACAAATCTTAATTTATACCTTGCTTATTTTGAGAATGCTGAATAATGAAAAAGTTAAGTTGTGATTAGGTCAGAGTCAACTCTCAGAAGAGTCTACCAAACAGGAGGAGAGGAGAAGCAGAATTTGTCTATGTTCTAGGACCTGTCCGAAAAAACAGAAAGTTTTTTATTCTTAAGTAATAATATTTGATATGTTGATATTATTTTTACTCTTTAAAAAGTACATTGCATGTATTTTCTTAAAATATATTCGCTGAAGTGCCCAGTTTATACTTCAGATATATCAGTGATACAGATAGAATTCTGAATTTTACCACTTGTACTCTTTCAGAATAGCTTAATAATAAACTTTAGATTTATTAAACTCATTTGGTGATAACAAGGTCCTCCATTTTGTTTTGTGTTAGACCTCTTTTCTTTATTTGCATATGTGGGTAATCATATTATTTGAATAATTTCTGTAAGGATTAGGTTCTTGCTGAAATTGTGGTCCTTTCGTAGAGGTCAGGTTAAGGCTGGGCCTTGGTTCTTCCTGTCATGTAGCTTGTTCATAGAGTACAAAGCAACATGGTTCATCATAGTAAGTAAGAAATCTGGAATGTAAACATAATTGTAATAATTCATTGTAAAAGGTATAATTTCTTCCCAGTTTTTTGCTGAATGGCAAGGAGTGGGGGATTCCTATTTGGTTCTTTAAAAAAAGCTATAGAAAGCAACATATACTATCAATTTTCTTCAGGGAAAACATAATACAGTGCGATAAATAAAGTCTCACATATCTTGACCATGTAAAAATATCTGGACAAGTAAAGTTTAATCTAGTAAAATGAGGTACTCTTGACTCAAGAATGGTCCACTGCTATCTAAGAGGCTCATGTGAGTATAATGAGCTTATTCAGGGGATCAGTATGTGGAAGAAAGAGGGATAGCCAAATTTATCCAACAGTTGGTAGGATTTTTGGATGAGTTTCATTGCTAGTTAAATGAAACTTTAGTTAGTACCTCCCTCCTAAGAACATATGTTTTCTTCTAAATAAGATGATGATAATGAGTAAAACGAGGTTAGTTGGTAGAAAATGTAATACGCTGTTTAGTACAGTTAAACAGTGCATCATGAGTAAAAGACTATAACATAAGTAAAAAGGTACTTAAAATATGTGTTGAATTAATGAATTTAGAATGCTGCTTTTTATCTTCTGAACTTAGAAGTTGGAGGAAGACACCTTGAGAGGACTTACTGATTTATTGAGCCTTAGTTTTTACAGCTAAAGATTTTCCAGTCAGATACATCTTTAGTAGCGATAGGTAACTTTTTTTTAATGAAAAAATGTTTCAGACTTTTGGGTAAGCAAGAATTGCATTTATTTCATCTAGGTAATTTGAAATTCATAATTGGTAGAGTGTGATTAATGAGGGTTTTGCTATAGTGATCCTCTCCTATTATAATTAAAAGTAATTGGCTAAACTTAAATTACTCCTTAGGCCTCATATTTCATTGTTCTAATTATTCAAGGAAAAAGGTAGGTTCTTTGAGTATGAGAAACAAGAAATAATAAATGTTGGATATTATTTTTGTTCTCAATTTTAAACAGTGTTGGAGAAATCAGCATGTTAAAACAACTGTTGATGATAGCTTTTGGAATAAAGTTGCAGTGGAAGCTACGGCTGCAAAATCTTTAAAATCTTCAAGATAAAATTAAGAAGTAATGTATCTCAGTAGCAACTCCTGATAGCAGGTGTCAATTTAAAGCTACTTCTCATTTCTGCTTCAAAAGTTATATACTAATAAAAGTGGAATGGTCTTGAAAGCATCTTCTACTTTTAAAAATTAAGTGTGTAGGGACAGGATTAGAAAACATTGTTGGTTTTACAATAGGTTTGGAACTAGCTCCTCAATTTTTTTTCATTTCAGTTAAAGGTGGCATACTCTCCTAGGCTCAAAACCTGTCTTATTCTGTATCTAACGATTTTTCTTCTCTTATTTCTGACTACCAACAGGCTAAAACCCAGATCCTCATCAATTCTTAAGTGGTAAATTATAGGTGCTCCTCAAAGAGTCCTATATCTGATTTTCCCATTATTTTTAGTCCGTCCAGCAGTTAGCTAACATATTATTCTTCCTTGGCTCGTAGTTTTCATTAGACACTTGATTTTAAATCAGCTATTTTTCTTACTATACTGTTTTATAAAATACTGTGATATAACAAGTATAACTAACATTTTAAATATAATTTTGTGTATGATGAAAGTGTATATTCTGTTTTTAAATTAGACTTATTCTAACTAGATAAAACTTTCAAGTTGGTATTTTTGAATGTAAAAGGGTATTTTATATACTAAATAGGAGTTGAAAAATTGGTGAAGCCATGGTTCTTTTAGAGCTGTGTTAAAGAAATAGATGCTTCCCAAGGTACAGGTTGATCATCCCTAATCCAAAATCTGAAATGTTCCAAAATCCGAAACATTTTGAGCACCAACATGACATCACAAGTGGAAAATTTCACATGTAGGTACTTAAAAACACTTTAATGCACAGAATTATTTAAAGTGTTACGTAAAATTGCCTGCAGGCCGTGTGTATAAGGTATATATGAAACATAATGAATTTCATGTTTAAACTTGGGTCCTATCCCCAAGAGATCTCATTACATGTGTGCAATATTCAGATGTTTTTGAAACTGGAAACACTTCCGGTCCCAAGCATTTCAGATAAGGGATGCTCAACTTCTAACTGTGGTCTTATGAATAGTGATGTTTATTTGGTTTGCTGGCCGTAGCCCGGCATTAGGCTCCAACAGGTACCATCTGGTGTCAGTTGGAGTTGCTATTTGAAGACCTCTTTCAGGTGCCAAAGATAAAATTAAAGGTGTGGAAAAAATATTGTAATGTCACTTCACTTCAGTGATAATGTTCCTTTTCTCAGATTCTGGCAGTGTCACACAGTTATCCCCTATATCAATGGTTCTCATCTTAAGTATACATGGAGCTTGGTCCAGAACCTTACTGTCTTTAACTCAACAGACTGTTTTCTGTTTTTGTTTTTGTTTCCTAATGCAGGGTTGACTCTAGCTACTAACCTGTGTATTATTTTTACTTATTTGCTCTTTTTTCTTTTCTTATGCTTGCATCTCCCAAATTTGCCTTCCCCAGTTTTCAAAGTAATCTGTAATTTTCTGTTCTTATTCAACCAATTCTGAATAGTCAAAACACAAAATGTTATTAGTTGCTATGGGACATACAGAGAAATATAAGATATGATCCCTGTCTTCAGGGAGCTTATGGTATGACTGAATAGACAAGATGTAAGCATGGAAAACTGAAATAGTGTAAGAAACAGTTCAAGAAAGATCACGATGCAGTAAATGGCTATTTGGTTAATAATAATAATTACTGGCATAGAGAATAGAACTCTGAATTCAGAGGAAGGACTAACTCACCATGAACTGGGTATATTAAGAAGGTTTTCATGGTGAAGGAAGGATTTGTTCTGGACATTGAAGGATTAATTGGATTGAGCTAGATAGGGAAGAAAGTAGACATCCATTCTAAATAGAATAGTAGCTGGTTCTAATCTTCACTCTTAACTCCAACATGAATCATATCTTTTTTTAAAAAAAATTACTATGCTTATGGAGTATAACATTGACTCAGACAAGTCACCTGAGTGAGTTATTCACTTATTTTATCTTAGGGTCAAAGAAGCTCATGTGAGGGTTCCTCATTCCCTAAAATTCCCGTTTTATATGATATAAGATGGTAAACAAGAAGGCACTTTGGAAATAATGTAGTCCAACCTGTAATCTAGTAAAAACATCTCTTCTAGGGGTAAATAATTTCCTTATTAGAAATGTCTGATATAAAAATATTTTTTTCTGTTCAAATTAAATGTCTTCTCATCACTTTAAGCTATTGATCCTAGATTTGCTCTCAAAGAACTCTCTTAACTTCATTCCAAACCAGGAAATGATAATGGCAAAACAGTTTAACCAAATCTACCTTTTTAGTTTCTGTTCCAGTTTGTGCTTATAGCAGATAAAAAGCATACTTAGGTGTATGTTGTGATGGTATATTGATATATCGAGGCCAAAAATAATGCTTAAGAGTTATTGAATTAATAAGAGCCCTGATACTTAGGGAGAACTATAGATTAAGTAAATCTATATTGATTTACTCTATAGACAAAACTGAAAATATGTAAAGAGTCTGGTTATTTCGGGGTATTAGGAGCACCTGGTTCATTACTTTTGCATGCCCTAGCTGGAAGTCATCCACTGTGAAGGTATCTCTTTCAAAAGTATCTATTTCATTAATACTAGCTATCCTATGTATAATTTCAGCATATTATATCCTTTTATGTCTTATTTGGCGTTAGGATGTTCTTAGCAGAATTTTTTACGTGTGCCTGACTTTCACCAAGGACGAATTTACATAAGATCCAGGCTTTGGATCCTTTTAGTCTTTGCATTTCAATTTTTATCCAAATTCTCTGATTTTTTTTTTTTAGTGCAATAAAGGTATAAACCATGGCTGAAAAATATTTAAAATCTTCAAATGACTCTTGCAATATTTCGAAGTTTGTGGTATGTTTGTTTGTTCCCATATAAAGTAAATTATCAATCAAAGGTAATTATATTCAGGTGTATAGTTTGGATAATTTTATTAATAGAAAAGTTTATAATCTTTATAATCATGTTTATTAAAATGTTTATGATAATGGATAAATTGTGAAGTGTAGGGAACAACTTTTTTTTTTTTTTTTTTTTGAGACGGAGTCTCGCTGTGTCGCCCAGGCTGGAGTGCAGTGGCCGGATCTCAGCTCACTGCAAGCTCCGCCTCCTGGGTTTTTACGCCATTCTCCTGCCTCAGCCTCCCGAGTAGCCGGGACTACAGGCGCCCGCCACCTCGCCCGGCTAGTTTTTCGTATTTTTTAGTAGAGACGGGGTTTCACCGTGTTAGCCAGGATGGTCTCGAACTCCTGACCTCATGATCCGCCCATCTCGGCCTCCCAAAGTGCTGGGATTACAGGCTTGAGCCACCGCGCCCGGCCAGGGAACAACTATTTTTATCCTCATTGCTTCTGTATGGAAATTCAATCAAGTGAAATTTTGTGGAACTTTCTTTTTATATCTTTCTCTTAAGGTACCTTTTTATAATATGCAATTACTGTCCTGGCTCAAACCATGCATGTATTAATATATTTTAGGTATTACCTTTAGAATTCTTTTCTAAAGGAAATCAATAAATTACTTGCTTCATCCTCTTCCACTTTGATATTAAAAGTTATTTTTAAGTCCTGTGTTTCTATATGATATTGTTAGGTACTTTAGAATGTTCTTTAGGAGTGTTCATTCACATCATTGTAATTCATATGATATTGTATTATATTAGGTGTATAGACCACAAAATAAAAACATTGAAAATTATGTTGGAAAAAAGTAAACTTAGAAAAAACAGACTTAAGTCTTTGCCTGTCAGTCCATCTTCCTTGTCATCATTCAAATAGTTTGTCGAACCTCACTTCCTCTAACATTTTTTCAGGTATAGAAAAGGAGAGTTCACAACTTCTCCTGAAATTTACTTTTGGAACTCAAAGGAATCCCTCTAATTTTCACTCCAAATGTATCCTCAACTCTTCCTCTCCCTACTTAAAACAAACTTATATATATTATTGTCACATTTAAATATAAGCGCAGTCCCTCTTATCAAATGTTTTATAATATTCTGTTCATTCTAATTGAGTTTGTTTAAATCCAGGTTTATAGCATAAACCTCAAATTACCACACACACACACAAATCCAAGTTTTCCTATTGTTGGCTTTTTTTTTTTTTTTCCTGAGATGGGTCTTGCTGTGTCATCCAGGCTGGAATGTAGCAGCACATTGTAGAAACCAGCTCTCACTATGTTACCCAAGCTGGTCTCGAACTTCTGAGCTCAAGCAGTCCTCCCACCTCAGCCTCCCAAAGTGGGATTACAGGTGTGAACCACTGTGCCCAGCCTTGTGTTAGCTTTAAGCAGGATAGAAAAATGCATATTAAAATTATGAGCTACCACTGTACATGCACTAGATTGACTGAAATTAAAAAGGTTGACTATACCAAGTTTGGGTGAGAATGTAGTGAGAAATCAACATAGATAGATTTAATCTTTGGCTTCTTTTAAATATTAGGGCTCTTACTAAATCAGTCTTAAGCTTTCTTTTTGGACATTGTACAGCTAGTTATTCTTTTTATTTGCCATAAGGTCAAACTGGAACAGAAACCAGAACGGTAGATTTGGTTTAACTATTTTGCCATTATTGTTTCCTGGCTCCCTATCTTCACCTAGAACTCTATTGGTGGAAATGTAAAATGGTTAAACTGCTTTGGAAAGCAATTTTGTAGTTTTTTACAAAGCTAAACATATAACCCAACCATTCCACTCCTAAGTATTTACCCAAGAAAAACAAAAACATCCACACAGAGACTTGTATAAAATGTTCATAAGTTACTTTATTTATAATAATCAAAACCGGAATATTACCCAAATTTCCATAAACAAGTGCAACAACATGGATGAATCTGAAGCATCTCAATCATTAGGCTGAACAGAAGAAGGCAGACAATAGTTACTACTCTGTGAATCCATTTATATAGAATTCAGCAAGCAAATTAATCTACGGTAACAGAAAGGTCAGTGGTCCTTGGAAACATGAGGGGAGGAAGGGATTACAACGGGGCACAGAGAAAATCTGGGGGATGATTGTGATGATTTCACAGTATTAAGCCATGTTAAAACTGTTTTAAACCTAATCAAATTTTATACCAGTATGTGCAGTGCATTAGTTTTCTATCACTGCTTAATGAATTACTACATATTTAGCAGGCTAAAACATCTCTGTTAATTATCTTACAGTCCTGTAGGTCAGAAGTATGAGTAGACTTGGCTGGGTTATCTGCATAGGGACTCAGAAGTCCAAAATTATGGCAGTGACAGCTACATTTCTTTTCTGTTGGCTCTGGGGAACAATCAGCTTACAAGCTCATTCAGGTTCCTTGTAGTTGTACAATCTTAAGCTTCCCTTTTCATATCTAATAAGTACAGAGGCAGATTCTATTTTTCCTGATGGTTATAATTCTTCAATGAATTGTGAATTGTTTCTCTTGGACTGTGAAGACAAAATGAAATTTTGGAAGAATTTTGATAATACAGACATATATGAAATAATAACAGAATCCCAATTTAAGGAGAGTAGTTAGCCAGAGTAAGTTTTTTGTTGGATTTAATATTATTGTTCCTGGTGTCCAGGTTCTTGTCTTCTTCCTGGGTGTCAGAAAAAGGTTTCTAGCTCCTAGAACTGCTTTCAGGTTCCCTCCATCTTTAAGCCAGCAGTAGCTGCCACATCTCCCTCATGCTTCAAATCTTTGCCTCCTTTCTCTGCTGTCAGCTGGAGAAAGCTTCACTTTCAAAGGTCTCATGTGTTTAGATTAAGCCCACCCATATAATCTCCCGATTTTAAGGTCAGCTGATAATTGACCATAATTATATCTTTAAAACCTCTTTTAACATGTAATATAATCATAGGAATAGTGCTAGGGACTGGATATCATGCGGCCATCTTAGAATTCTGCCTGCCACATGCTGTATGTTGTGCCTCACTTAATACCTCAATAAAATCTGTATGTTTTTTTCCCCCAAAAAACAGGACAAAAAGATATAATAATATGGGCATGTAATGGGATGGTTGTGACACCCAAATAAGATGTGAGTTGATTTTTCTCACTGATTTGATTTGGCATAGCATTTCTATGTCCAAATGGGGAAATAGAACTAAGATAATAATATACTTCCCACTTTCTCTATATTTTTTATTTTCTTTCATCTGTGATGTTAAGAAACAGTACAAAGGTGAGGATGTAGCTAAAAATCAAACATAATAGAGGTGATTTTGTAAGTTTTTAAAGTTCATTCAAAATTGTGATTAATGTTGTGATTTTATGTATGTCTACAAAGTAGTATTTAAAAATTACTATTTCTTTATTAAACTTGTACAAGAGATGAATCAATGTAAGTGTGCATTTTGTTGATCCTATTGTTTAGACCAATCTTGGAATTCTTGAGTTTATAGAATTCTCGTATTACAGGATGTAGGAAATAACTGTTTTTGTGACATGTAGGATGCTTTACCTCCACATTGTTTATTTCCTAAAAAGGATTCAATCAAGAGTAATACATTTAATATTTTATTATTTTTATTTATGACCAAAGGTTTTAGAAATTAAAAATTTTAGTAGACTAGATGAAACTTTAGAATGAAATGTGGTTAGTCTTGCTTCGATCCTCAAATTACTTGTGTGTAATACCAAGTGTTACCGAGAATGTCAAACAGCTGGAACTCTCATAAGTTGCTGATGGGGGTATAAATTAGTTCAAGCACTTTGAAAACTATTTGACAATATTAACTAAAGCTGTATGTATGTATGCGTGTATATACCCTATAACCCAGTGGTTTACTCTCTTTAGTCATTCCACATTTACTCCATAATACACATTAAAATCTCTTTAAGATCAAATGTTTGTCATCTTTTACTCTTTTTTTTTTTTGAGACAGATTTCACTCTTGTTACCCAAGCTGGAGTGCAATGATGTGATCTCAGCTCACTGCAACCTTCGTTTCCCAGATTCAAGTGATTTTCCTGCCTCAGCCTTCCAAGTAGCTGGGATTACAGGCTTGTGCCACCGAGCCTGGCTTGTTTTTTGTATTTTTAGTAGAAACGGGGGTCTTACTATGTTAGCCTGGCTGGTCTCGAACTCCTGACGTAAGGTGATCCACCCGCCTCAGCCTCCCAAAGCACTGGGATTATAGGCATGAGCCACCGTGCCCAGCCCTTTTACTCCTTTTTAAGAAGACTTATTTGTTCCTCATTGACTACCAAAGTTCAAAATCTTCAATTTGATTACTTTTTAAAAAATCGTTTATTCCTACTTCTGTTTTCCTTTCAAGCAAGTGTCCTTATTTTTCCTCTCTTATTCTCGACTTAAAATATCCTCTGTCCATGCCATTTTGTTTGTGATGGACGTCAGTGCTGTCCAATACAACTTTCTGCAGTGGAGGTGGTGTTCTGTAACTACCCTGTCCAGTATGGCTATTGAGCACTTGAAATGTGGCTAGTGTGACTGAGGAACTGATTTTTAAATTATTTACTTCGTTTTAATTTAGCCACCTGTGGCTAGCTAGTTAACTTATTGGATGCAACGGTCTGAATTACTGCCTTTCTTTAACCTCTTTGGCTTGTTTTGATTTCATTCTCTCAAATGCATAATAATTTACCTTAGTCTACTTTAGACCTTAGCTATATGTTCATTTTTATTGTTTTACATTTTTTGTTACATATTTTTGCTTCCTGATTATTTTGTAAGCTTCTGGTTGGTGAAGCTATTTTACTTTTCTATTCCTTTCACTTTCTATATTTTAACTATAATATGTAATCTGTAAATATTTATTGAAGGAAGTAGTCATCTGGGAATTGAGGAACATTATTTGGAGCTTCAAAATACCATTGAAAATCTTTTAGGGTATTGTGAAATTTGGGAGGCCAATTTGTCAAGAATACAAAATAGATTTAAAAACAGTAACAAGGCCGGGCATAGTGGCTCACACCTGTAATAGGAGGCTGAGGCAGGAGGATTGCTTGAGCTCAGGAGTTCGACACCAGCCTGGGCAGGCAAGATAGGGAGACCCCGTCTCTGCAAAATAATAATAATAAATAATAAATCATAATAATAGTAACAGATTAAGAGGGTGGGAGGGGGCTGAGGGATAAAAGACTACATATTGGGTACAGTGTACACTGCTCAGGTGATGGGTACACCCTAATCCCAGAAATCACTACTAAATCACTTATCTATGTACCCTGGAAACTTGAAACAAAAAATTAAAATATGTATACTGACAGAAATACAGTAGAGAAAGCAGTAGATGCAAAATCTGAAAACAAAATCTAGTCTCATCTCTGCCATTAATTTTGTGAACTTAGAGAAGTTTCTTACCTTTTTCAGGTAAGTTTACTAATCTACAAAAATGAGATATGAATTAGTCGGTGTTTCAATATCTCTTCCAGGTTGAGATTCCTTTTCTTTTTGTTTCTTTCCTCTTTTTTTTTTTTTTTTTTTACAGAGTCCCCCTGTTCCATGCTGTCTTCTACAGAACTACAGAAAGAAGATGACATTTCATGTGAATTGTGGGGCATTGGAAGGTGAAATGCTAGAAATACTGTGTTTACCCTGGCTCTCTAGTCTAGAAGTCAGGTGGACTGAAGTTACAGGGCATAGAGAATGACAACGATGTAGGGGGAACAAAGCAATTAAGTAAATCTAAGATTTCTCCTTGGGACTGAAATAGGTAAAGTGGGCATATGCCATATAGAATAACGAAATATAAGGGAAAAAATGAAAAGGGAAAAAAAAGGAAAGCCTCTAAATGTTCTCTTGCTTTCGCAATTAATTTTGGCTTTAAAACTCATCATTCTCCCACTACCCTGTCCCAAATACCATTACTCTCTCCATGAGCCCAGTTACTTGGTTGTACACATTACTAGAGTTAGTCATAAATCTTTTCCTAATCCCATAGACTTTGTGGATAGGGAGTCATATATTGATATAATTGATCTGCTTTAGAAATAATTTTCAGTTTTTGGCTGACTGTCGAAAGTTTCTTAAGCCAAGAACTTGTGCTTCACCCCTTCTGGTGATCCAATCAATCATCAGCCTGTTTCCTTCTACCTCCAGGATGTATCTTGAGTTGACATGCTCCTGTATCACTGTCACATAGTCCAAGTGACTACCATCTCTGTCACTAAACTACTTTATTCATCTTCTGTCTGGTACACCTGCATTTATTCTGCCATTCCGCGCTACCCAAGTCTCCATAGAGCAATTAGAATGAATAGTCATTCCTGATCTTGGCACTCCTTTGCTTAAAACCTTTCAAAGGTTTTCCATTAGGACAACATAGAAAATTGTCAGTATGACCTTCAAGGTCCTACCTAATCTAACCCCTGCTAACCCTGGAGTCTCTCATTGCACTTCACCCATGATGGCCTGCTGTCATTATTATTCCCTGTTCACCTTTCATTCTAAGAATGAAAACACATGCACAAGCTTCAGTTTTCCCAGCTTAGCTAGCTGAGCTAATAATCCTTTTGTTCTTAATTTAAATGTTACTTCCTTAAGGAAACAGGTCCCTTTTATAGTGTCCCCTACTTTTACTTCATTACACTTATAAGTGTAATTAGATACTAGATTCTAGGAAATACATGGGGAATTGTTTTGTTTTGCTCACCCCTTTATCTTTAGCACTTGGCACACAGTACTTGCTTCACTGATGTTCAGTAAATGGTTGATGAGGTGAATGAATCAATGGATGGTAGTGTGTCAGTACTGCCATTTTTCATATAAAGTACAACATATTTGATAGGTATATGTTTTTAGAAATATTTTCAATATGAAGAACACAGTCTTGTTTTTCTAGTAGCTTAATTCTGCGTTTGTGGTTTAGATGCCTCAAACTTCAATTTTAACATCTTTTAAACCACTAAAAATAAACTTGGTGGTTGGGTGCAGTGGCTCATGCCTGTAATCCTAGCACTTTGAAAGGCTAAGGCGGGAGGATTACTTGAGCCCAGGAGTTTGAGGCCAGCCTGGGCAACATGGCAAAACCTCGTCTCTTCAAAAAATTTAAAAATTAGCCAGGTGTGATGGCACACCCTGTCGTCCCAGTTACTTGGGAGACTGAGGGTAGGAGGATCGCTTGAGCCAGGGAGATCGAAGCTGTAGTGAGTTGTGGTCATTCCACTGCATTCCAGTTTGGGTGACAGCATGAGACTTTGTCCCAAAAGAAAAATAATACAGTAATAACCTTGGTGCAATATTATGCTTGTATAGTGATTTGTCAAGTAAGTTTCAGTAGTGGTTATATTAATTTAAAGGAAGTAATATTTTCTTTGAGAGTAACATGGAATCACATAAGAAAATACTACTATTTAGTGGATTTTATTACTAACATGACTATACAGAGTCTTCTTTCCACTCTATAGGTGTCTAATACTATTAATTATTTCATTAGCATACAGTTTTCTTGACTGTATCAGAAATGTTGGTGTTATGAATTGCTGAGTATGTAGGTTATTTCTTCATTTCCTTTTTGCTTTAGTTTGCTTAGCAATGTGTTATTTTCAACTTTAGTAGCCTATCAAAATTTAATGCTGTGCTGTTGTGACTTCAGGTGACATAATTTTTTTTTTTTTTTTTTTGAGACGGAGTCTCGCACTGTTGCCCAGGCTGGAGTGCAGTGGCATGATCTCAGCTCACTGCAAGCTCCGCCTCCCGGATTCATGCCATTCTCCTGCCTCAGCCTCCTGAGTTGCTGGTACTACAGGCGTCCGCCACCATGCCCGGCTAATTTTTTGTATTTTTAGTAGAGACAGGGTTTCACCATGTTAGCCAGGATGGTCTTGATCTCCTGACCTGATGATCCACCCTCCTCGGCCTCCCAAAGTGCCGGGATTATAGGCATGAGCCACCACACCTAGCCTCAGGTGACATAGTTATTTATATATTTATTTTTGGTAAAGATAACACTGTTTTTTGGGCAGTTTTTTTTAAAGCAAGAGCCAGAGTACCTCAGAGCAAATAACTGGAGATGTTCAGCATGATGAATAGTTCTTTAGTCCTGTGAGTACCTAAATTGGTTTTATCATTTTCCTATGAATCTCCTTTAGACATTCATGAGTAGTGAGTAGTTTTAAAGTTTGCTGCTCACAACAAAGGGAGAAATTTATGATTTCTATATATTTCTGAGGTCGTTTTGCACAAGAAGCGCAAGCTTCTATTTCACTAGTAAGTGAAGTTATTTTTAACTTCAGTTTTTTAGTTTACAGTAGTGAAACAGTTTGAGATAATGTGCATTATAGATTTAGGGAAAGGTAAGTTATAAAATTCTGTTTCTGATGTACTTCTAAACAATAACCTTTTAAATTTATTTTATATTAAATCACTGTTTAAAGACCTATGGTTTTGTATAATTGAAATATGGTTTTAAAATTAGATATATTTTTTAATGTGCAGTTCTTCATGCATTCTTATTTAGAATTTTTATATTTAATAATATCTGCCACAATTATATTTCGTCATTGGCATAGGAATTTGTTAAGGAAATTATTTCTATGAAGAGCAAAGCTCTATTTAAACATTCTCATACTCAAATTATTTCACTGGTCAATTGTGCAAAATTAAGTGACTTCTATTCTTAAGAACGGAGGACATAAGTATTTGCCCTCCCCAAAGTTCTTAACGTATTTGAAACATTGAAATTGTTTTTATTACAATACTTACTTTAACCTGTTCCTTTAGATCACATAATATAATCCTTTAGTTTGAATAAGTATTTAATACTATATTATGAAAATTGAAAATTGTATTTCTATAACATATAATTTTTTAATATCATTTTAAAAATACTGAAACACCTTTAAATGATCATAAATTATTTCATTGACCATGAATGTAAAGAATCACTTGTCATTGATGAGGTAATAAAATACTTTTCTTATGTTCTTTATATAACCCATAAAGCAATTATTAACTATTAATATAATTATTTTTGTGACATCTTAAAATAGGCAGCTATTTTATTTTCCTCTGAATTGTTAACTACAAGGAGTCCTTTAAACATTTTAAATAAACTTTACTGGCCATTTTTGAGTTCTGAAATCAGAATTTAGATAGTGTACTTTTCTGATTTCTAAATTTGTAAAATCATGACATCTGATCTTGGGTTATTTTTAATACTTTATATATTGCTTATACTCATCCATGTATGTGCCTCATTTTGAATCAAGAGAAGGCATTCTTAAAGTAACAGAATATATTATTAATATTAGTAGTAGTCATCAAAATAAACTTTCAATTTAGAATTCTGTCAAACATTTTGCTATGGTTAGATTTCAGTAGTTTCGTTTTCCTTGCCTTCCTAAAAGAGGGCTTTCAATATAAGATATTGTGATATCTTATAAACAGTATTGTGGCTCATTTTATTTTTAATGTTAAAATCTATATCAGGATTTAAAAGTATACCCATGAAAAGGTTTTTTTTTTTTTAAATTAAAAACATTATTAAGATTTTAGCTAAGTTATTTGTTCTTCAAAATTATTTTAAAATCTTTTTAGGAGATAAATTCTTTAGTTTACATACTCTTTGATGTTTGCTTCAGCAGTTGACAGTTTAATTGATAAGAACATAGGAAAATAAGAGAAGAAACCTGGGAATTGCTTTAGTTTTTTTTTTACATCATTGGGAAACCAAATTACTTTTGGAACCACTTGTGTTATATAATAGTTGGGAAATTCAAAAATTGGTTATTTTATGTTTTAGCACAGTATAATTTAGCCCTTTTTAATAAAAGTTTCCCCTTATTAAGCAAATTAGGCACTGATCGATTAAAAGATGTTAAAATATATGTAATTGGTTCATTCTATGCAATGTTTAAATTCTTAAACAGTGTATTATTTGCAGTATTAAAAATACTGAGATGAATTTGATTTTATATTTGCTTGATAATTAAATCATACCTGTTAGCATTTAGAGTTTCTTCTGGTTTTTGATTTTTTAAAAATTACTTTCTAGCCTGACAAAGGATTCCATGAAAAAGATGGTGTTGGGATTGCTCTAAAATGGGAATCAGGCAGTTTTCTCAGGATTTAGGAGATAAAGTTATTAGGCTTTTTTTTACTTTCTGCCAGTAAGATTTTGATAGTTGAGTTAGATAAATGACATTAGAAATCACCAAGGAATAAGGTAGAGAAATAAGAAAATGAGTTTGGTGTTGAAACTGAAGTACAAAGAAAGGATGAGGAAAGGTTTTCTTTCTAAAAAGCTTTTGCATCGTCCCTAAAGGCACTATTTTAATCACAATGAAAGCCATTTTTCTTTTGAGATTTGGATAATGTTTCAAAAGTAGTTTGTATGCTGTACATTCCTTTCATCAAAATGTGTGTGATTGCTATACCCTAGAACTCAGAGCTAGCCCGTAAAGATGAAGAAATGAATAAGATACGATCCATCCTTGCTTTTTCTTAGGGGAGTGAAAGAAGCAAGCCTATGTTTCCACAATACATTTGTAAGATATTATTTTTCTCAAATGTATTTCTTTTCCATGCACATACAAAAAAGCAACTCCTTAGAATCATGATTAAATAGTTGCTTTAGAAAAGTGCATGTGTGAGGCGGGCGGATCACGAGGTTGGGAGTTCAGAACCAGCCTGACATGGCGAAACCCTGTCTCTACTAAAAATACAAAAATTAGCCGAGCGTGGCGGCACGCTCCTGTAATCCCAGCTACTCAGGAGACTGAGGCAGGAAATTGTTTGAACCTGGGATGCGGAGGTTGCAGTGAGCCGAGATCGTGCCATTGCATTCCAGCCTGGGTGGCAGAGCGAGTCTCTGACTCAAAAAAAAAAAAAAAAGTGTATGTGTGTCTATCTTCCTGCAGCAACCTATTTTTTCTTTTTTGGCTCCCTTAAAGCTTGTGATTTTGTTATTTCTTCCATTTATGTATTGATTAACTGTTGAGCATCTTCTGTGTTCTAGATCTTGGAGATACAAGTTGAGTAAGGCAAGATTTTTGCCTTCTAAAAGCTGACATTCAGGCATGGACGTGTAAACAAATAAGTACAGTATAGTAAAGTATAATTGGTAGTAAGTAGGTAGATGCACTTGTGGATCCAAGTTGAGGGCATCAAAGAGTAGATGGTTCCATTTACCTGAGGGATTCAGTTAGTCTTCAGAAAAGAGTTGCTGCCTGAGTCTAGTCTTGAACGATTGTATATTCTCTATTGAGAATAAAAAGTGAAATACATCCCAGGCAGAGAGCAGCATGAGGAAAGGCAGGACTATAAAACAGCAAGATGTATTTAGAGTAATTAGAGTATAATGTAGGAGTGTAGTGAGAAATGAGGGTAGAAGTGAGGAGGGGAGGCTAAATCCTGAAGACCTCGTATGTTATGTTTGGACTTTACCCTGACAACAAGGAACCAAGGAAGGGTTTGATTTTGCAGAAGGACATTTCCAGATTCAAATTTTTTATAATACAATAGTCCGCCTCTCATTCATGCTTTTGCTTTCTGTGGTTTTAGTTACCAGTGGTCAACCATGGCCCAAAAATATTAAATGGAAAATTCCAGAAAAAAAGTTCATAAGTTTTAAATTGCACATCATTCTGAGTAGCATGATGAAATCTTGTGCCATCCTGCCTGGAATGCGATTCATCCTTTTGTCCAGCAGATCCACACTGTATATGCTTCCTTCTCATTAGTCATCGACATCCTCAGCTCCTGACTTTCAACCATTGACATTGTCATGTCTGCTTCTGACATAGCCTTACACTATGTCACAGTGCCTATGTCATTCACCTCAGTTCATCTCATCCTGTAGGCATTTTATCATTTCACACCATCACAAGAAGGGTGAGTTCAGTATTGTGAATTGAAGAAACACACTCAATGTGTTTTTCCTCTGCTCTCACACCACAGTAACAATCAACACAGAATACTTGTGTGATCAGCCAAGCAAGCAATTAATTCTTCAGCAGACTCTGGCTGGGTGTCCTTCAATTCAGTTCTGACACTATCTACCTGGAGATAGTGTCAGATCCCACAGATTGAGGGTTCAGTCCCACAAGACTGCCCCTTCTTGAGATACCAGTTGCAAGTTCAGGCCTCTGGAACTTCTGTTCCTACCCACTTCAAGTTAGGTTCCCATTTCTCCCCCTTTGGGTTTGATTAGTTTGCTGGAGTGGCTCACAGAACTCAGGGAAGTACTTACACTTACCCATTTATTATAAAGGGTATTACAAGAACACATAAGAATGCATGGGGCAAGGTATAGGGGAAGAGGTGTAGAGCATCCATGCCTTTCCAGGAACCTCCATGTGTTTAGCTCTCTGGAAGCTCTCCAAACCCATCCTCATGAGTGTTTAGGGAGGCTTCATTACATAGACATAATTGAATAAACCTTTGGCCATTGGTGTCAACTTAACATTCGGCCTATTTCCCCTCCCTGGATGTTAGGGGGATGGGGCTAAAAGTCCCAACCCTCTAGTCATGCATTGGTCTTTCAGGTGACCAGCCCCCATCCTACAAAGAAGTAACACTTTGGAGATTCTAAGGAATTTAGAAGTTGTATCCCAGAAAACTGGGTGGAAAACCAACCAAATAAATATTTCACAATATTACAAGTACAATTAGATGTTTTGAGAGAGAGCAAGAGGCCACATTCATGCAACTTTTGTTATAGTATATTATTGTAATTGTTCTATTATTAGTTATTGGGTTATCCTCTTACTGTGTCTAATTTATAAGTTAAATGTTACAGATATGTATAGGAAAAAACATAGTATGCATAGGCTCAGTACTATTTGTGGTTTCAGGCACCCACTGGAGGTCTTGGAATGTGTCCTCCATGGATTGGAGTGGATCTGCTCTGTTATTAAAGCAGTGGTGTGGGATGGGTTGAATTGGTGGGAGTGGTGTGGTATAGATGGAATGGCAAGGAGAAAATATAAGACTGGAGGAAGAAAGTCTGTCAACCTGAGATAATCAAAAGGATCAGAATCCAGTTTAAAGAGTTTATTCAAGCAAAAAGCTGGGAATAGCCATTTAGGAGATGCAGACTCCTGAGAAATGGAGTCAGTGCTCTGAAGTTAAAAGTTAAGGTTTTGCTTATGAAGGCAACAGCAGCCCATATGTAGCAGCTGCTGCAAAGATGCTGGCTGCAACGGGGGAGGAGCGGTCAGGGCTGGGAACAGGTGGGAGCCCTGTGCTCTACCAAGTTGGTGGGGTGGGAGCTCTGTGCTTCTGGGCACAACTGCAGCCACCCAGCCACGGGCTCTGGTCCTGGCCATCCCTGTGCTCTTGGGGACCTGGGAAGCCTCCTTGCCCCCACAGGCTTGGAAGTGCCTGCTCCCATTCTCTGGCCTCTCCCCCATCCCGGCACCTGCTCCAGGGCAGAGCAAAGTTGTGACTAAGCCCAGGTAGTGTCACAACCTGGCAAAGTGTGTGTGCACTCAAGACAGTACTGACACACCAACCCCTGCCACTGTGAGCCCCTCCAGACTTTGAGTGCCTATGAGCGTGGGAGGAAAATGGAAGTGGGGGCTGAGGGCAGCTCAGCTCAGGCCTGCAGGCACCCCTCAGCATGAACAGCATGGGTGCCATGGACAGCATGTTGACGGTGACAGGAGGCAGACAGGCTCCTGGGTAGAAAGGGGTGGGTCCTGGGTGAAACCCCATCTTCAAGCCGGGAAATGCCTGAAGCCTGGGGGCTGGGCTCTCAGTTCTGTGTACCAGAGTGAGAACTTATGGTGCCTTTTCCAAGCCTACCCATGGCTGCCTATGGACCAATCAGCATGCACTTCCTACTTTCAGAGCCCATAAAAACTTCAAACTCAGCCAGATTCACACAGACGTTAGGACTACCAGCTGCAGGAAGGAACTACCCACTTTGGGTCTTCTCAACTCATTGGGACAATCTCCTTGTGAAGAAGAGCTACCCACTCCTGGTCTCTTCTCTGCTGAGAACTAGACACTCATTGGGATGACTGTCTGTGGAAAGGAGCTACCCACTTCGAGTGTCCTGAGAGCTCTTCTGTCACTCAATGAAGCTCCTCTCCATGTGCTTCATTCTTCCCAGACGTGGGACAAGAACTTTGGACCTGCTGAATGGCAGGACTGGAAGAGCTGTAACACAGAGCTGAAACATGATCCCCACTTGCCACGTTGCAGGCAATGAGAAGAAGAGAAGAGAGAAGGAGAAAAGAGCTGCGGCCCTTTGGAGATCCCAGATCTAGGAGCTTCCTAAGCCAGGGCTGTGACACCCTTTTTGGGGCTCTGCAGTTCCTGGTGTCTCCAAGCTTCTGGTCACCACAGTGTTCCCTGGTTCCTGCTGTGGAAGCCACTTGTGGTATACCTAGTCCAGCCGCAGCCTCTCAGGGAGCCAGCACCTGTGCCAGAACCTGGAGCTGCCTGCCCCACTGCAGCCAGCATGCTTGGCTATGTGCAGTGGCCAGACCCTGTGCTCGCTCACACACGCTTTGCCACTCTGTGCTTGGCTTACCCTTGGCAGGTATGGGATCTAGGCTGGTAGTGTGAGCTGAGCGCAGCCTGCCAGGCTGAGTGAGCGGAACATGCCCAGCAGCCCTGAGCAAAACTCAGGCACAGGTGCCACTGGCCACAGAGGTTTCCAGCTGGAAAAGCAACACCCTAAGGATCCTGTGATACTTACATAGGAGGAAAACAGAAATTTAATAGGATTGCAACTTTTTTTAATAGAAGGCTGGTTTATGAGTTACAGTAATTAGTTACAGTTTGTTTTCTTTTCCACCTGGCTTTTCTTTCCT
>NW_012110474.1:5179121-5179860 GCF_000951045.1 Mandrillus leucophaeus
TGACCAAGAACCCAAAAACAAGTGCAACAAAAACAAAGATAAATAGATAAGACTTAAACTAAAAAGCTTCTACACCACAGCAGAGTAAACAGACAACCCACAGAGTAGGAGAAAATCTTCACATTCTGTACATCTGACAATGGATTAATATCCAGAATCTACAAGGAACTCAAACAAAAATCAGTAAGAAAAAAATCCCATCAGAAAGTAATCTAAGGACATCAATAGACAATTCTCCAAAGAAGATATACAAGTGGCCAAAAACGTCAAAAAATGGTCACCATCACTAATAATCAGGGAAATGCAAATCAAAACCACAATGTGATACCACCTTGCTCCTGCAAGAATGGCCATCAATAAAAAAATCAAAAAACAATAGCTGTTGTTGTGGATGTAGTGAAAAAGCATTTTCACACTGCTGGTGGGAATGTAAACTAGTACAAACGCTACGGAAAACAATGTGGAGATTCCTTAAAGAGCCAAAAGTAGATCTACCGTTTGACCCAGCGGTCCCACTATTGGATATCTACCCAGAAGAAGTCATTATACAAAGAAGTCATTATACAAAAAAGATACTTGCGCTTGCATGTTTATAGCAGCACAATTTGTAATTGCAAAAATATGGACGTATATAGCATGTATATAGCACAATTTGTAATTGCAAAAATATGGATGTATATAGCATGTATATAGCAGCACAATTTGTAATTGCAAAAATATGGATGTATATAGCATGTAT
>NW_012110474.1:5181655-5184233 GCF_000951045.1 Mandrillus leucophaeus
TTTTTTAATAGAAGGCTGGTTTATGAGTTACAGTAATTAGTTACAGTTTGTTTTCTTTTCCACCTGGCTTTTCTTTCCTTTACAGCTGTTTTTAACATTTAACATTTCTTATGTGCCAAGCATGTACCGGGCACCAGGGATACTGTAAAACACATGAAACCTGCTTTATGACTAATAAAGGAGACAGAAATCAATCATGAAGATACATAATTACAAACTGAGACAAGTGTCATAAGGAAAATTTAGAGGTTGCTGTGAGAAAATTTTAGCAGGAGGACCACATCTCATTGAGACTGGGGGATCAGGGAGTGTTATCATTGGAGCTAGAATTTGAAGAACAAGTAGGAGTAGGGCAAGTAGAATATTTTGGGCAGAAAGAACATTAGCTTTATACCAATAAAAGTATTCAAAGGTTAACAGACTAAGTTAAAGAAAAAGCAAAAGGCAGCAGCTAACTGTATTCTGTGAAGAGACGTGTCTAAAACAAAGATGGAAGAAGGTTGAAAGGAAAAGCTCTATTATGCAAAGACAACCGAAGGAGCTGGTATGGCTACAAAAAATAGACTTTTAAGCAAAAACCATATTATTAGAGATAGAGGAAACTTGATAATGGTAAATATACCTAATAACGTAGTCTTGAAATATATATATCATATGGAGGATTTAACAACTCTGTAGTCATAGTGGGCAGTCTTAACATGTCTCTCTGATAGACCAGGAGACAAAAATCAGTAAAGCTATAGAAGATGTAGGTACATTAGCAAATGTAACTAATGGACATACGTAGACCACTGCAACCACCAATAACAAAATGTATATTATTTTTCAGTATCCCTGGAATGTTTACAAAAATTGACTATTTTGGACAATAAAGTAAGTGTAAATACATTTTAAAAGGATCAAATGATACAAAATGTATTTTCTGACCACAATGTTCTTATTCTAGAAATTAATACAAAAGCAAAAAACTTTTCAAGGACATTACATTAAGATAATGGACCGTTTTGGCCGGGCGTGGTAGCTCACGCCTGTAATCCCAGCACTTTGGGAGGCTGAGGTGGGCTGATCATGAGGTCAGGAGATAGAGACCATCCTGGCGACAGTGAAACCCCATCTCTACTAAAAATACAAAAAAATTAGCCGGGCATGGTGGCGGGCACCTGTAGTCCCAGCTACTTGGGAGGCTGAGGCAGGAGAATGGTGTGAACCCTGGAGGCGGAGCTTACAGTAAGCTGAGATTTCGCCACTTCACTCCAGCCTGAGCAACAGAGCGAGACTCCGTCTCAAAAGAATAAAAAATAAAAAAAAAAATGGACCGTTTTCTCTCATGAATGTAAATGCAAAAAACTAATCATATTAACAAACCAAAACTATACTTGATCTTAGCCAAAAGGCCAAAAAGTGATGACAAACCAAAACTAAATCCAGTAATCAATAAAAAACAGATAATCTTCCTATTTTGAGGTCAGCTGATTAGAAATCTTAACTCCATCGACTACCTTAATTCTAAGCCCTTTGCCGTATAATATAAATATTCATAGATTCAGGGGAATAAGATCATGGGTAGCTTTGGGAGACCATTATTCTCCCTACCACATACATCTCATCCAATTAGGTTTATTCCAAGGATGCGGGGTTGTTTACCAACAATAACAACAAAAAAACCCAGTCAATATAATTCACTACACTAACAGAGTAAGAGTCACATGATTATCATAATAAATGTAGGACAAACATTTGATAGCATGATTTTTTAAAATCTTGGGCAGCTAGTAATAGGAACTTCCTTAGTCCTAGCCAGAGCAATCCGACAAGAAAGAAAGGGCATCCAGATCAGTAAAGAGGAAGTCGAACTCTCGCTGTTCACCAATGATATGATCATATACCTAGAAAACCCTGAAGAGTCATCCAAAAAGCTAGAACTGATAAATGAATTCAGCAAAGTTTCAGGATACAAAATTAATGTGCACAAATTAGTAGCACTGCTATATGCCAATAGTGACCAAACTGAGAATCAAATCCAGAAACTAACCCCTTTTAAAATAGCTACTACAAATAAAATACTTAGAAATACTTAGAAATATACCTAACCAAGGGGTGGAAGACCTCTACAAGGAAAACTACAAAACACTGCTGAAAGAAATCATAGAAAACACAAACAAAATGGAAACACATCACATGCTTATGGGTGGGTAGAATCAGTACTGTGAAAATGACCATGCTGCCAAAAGCAATCTACAAAATACAATTTCCATCAAAATACTGCTGTCATTTTTCACAGAACTAGGAAAAAACTCCCAAATTCATATGGAACCACAAAAGGGCCTGCATAACTAAAGCCAGACTAAGCAAAAAGAAGAAATCTGGAGGCATCACATTACCTTACTTCAGACTATACTATAAGGCCATACTCACCAAAACAACATGGTACTGGTATAAAAATAGGCACATAGGCCAGGTGCGGTGGCTCACATCTGTAATCCCTGCACTTTGGAAGGTTGAGGCAGGCAGATCACCTGAGGTCAGGAGTTTGAGACCAGCCTGAACAACAGGGTGAAACCCTGTCTCTACTAAAAAA
>NW_012110474.1:5186498-5187374 GCF_000951045.1 Mandrillus leucophaeus
TTTTTTAATAGAAGGCTGGTTTATGAGTTACAGTAATTAGTTACAGTTTGTTTTCTTTTCCACCTGGCTTTTCTTTCCTTTACAGCTGTTTTTAAATTTCCTTTCTGATTTTAAAGAGTATACTTAACATTCCATCTTATGACAGTGTGATAGCCACAAAGTCTGTGTGTGAGAAAGGTCAGAGGGAAGTTAATCCATGATGAAGATCAGCAGTGAAGAGGGAAGAGGTCTTCCCTGGGGTCCTTTCGTCATGTGCAACATTTTACAAAACAGTGTAGGTAAGGAAGGAGGCCAATATATAATCAGAGAAACAAAGGTAACAGCTGCACAAGTTACAGCTGCCTGTCACGTGACTGAGGTCCCGTAATCACGTTCCTTTAAGGTGCAAAATAGAGTCCAACAGCTTAGATTTTGAATTACCTGTTTTCATAAGTCTAACCAAGTGAGAGAGGACTATGGTTTGAATTAAAGTAGTAGCAGTTAGAATAGAAAAGGATTATCAGAACATGAGAGATGTTAATGATAGAATTAATAAGGCTTGATCCTCTTTGGATATAGAGAAGAGACTGCAATGGTATGGCAGAATTGAAGATGATGCCTAGATTTGAAGAGGAAAATGTAAGGAATTTGGCTTTGAATATTTTGAATTTAGTAAGTTTTATGGAACTTCCAAGTAAAAATTTCTAGGAGTCAGTTGCATAGGCATATCTGCAGCTTAGGAGAGAGGTTTGAACTCGAATTAAGAAACTTTGAGTTATTCACATATTTAATAACAGAAATGTAATAGGATTGCAACTTTTTTTAATAGAAGGCTGGTTTATGAGTTACAGTAATTAGTTACAGTTTGTTTTCTTTTCCACCTGGCTTTTCTTTCCT
>NW_012110474.1:5191129-5203711 GCF_000951045.1 Mandrillus leucophaeus
ATAGCATGTATATAGCAGCACAATTTGTAATTGCAAAAATATGGATGTATATAGCATGTATATAGCAGCACAATTTGTAATTGCAAAAATATGGAACCAGCCCAAATGCCCATCAGTCAACAAGTGGATAAAGAAAAGTGAGTGAGAACACACGATGTTTGGTATCCCATGGTGTGTGTGTATTCCATGGTGTGTGTGTGTGTGTGTGTATGTATGTATGTGTACATACACACACACACCATGGTGTATATACACCATATATTCCATGGTGTGTATGTGTGTATATATATATACACACCATGGAATGCACACACCCTGGGATACTACACAGCCATAAAAAAGAACGAAATAATGACATTCATAGCAAGCTGGATGGAATTGGAGACTATTACTGTAAGCTATGAGGATGCAAAGGCATAAGAATGATACAATGGACTTTGGGGACTTGGGGGAAAGGGTGAGAGGATGGTGAGGCATAAAAGACTACCTATTGGGTACAGTATTCCCTGCTTGGGTGATGGGTGCACCAAAATCTCAAAAATCACCATTAAAGAACTTATACATGCAACCAAATACCACCTGTTCCCCAAAAAAACCTATTAAAATAATAATAAAGGAACTTCCTTAATCTATTAAAAGGTGTCTATAAAACAAAATAACCACAAAAAATCCGTATTACAGACACCTTGTGAAATGTTGAAGGCTTTTCCACTTGCGTTGAAAAAGACAAGGATGTTTGCCATCATCCTTATGTATATGAAATACATATTTCACATTGTTTTAGAGATTATAGCTAGTGTGGTAAGGCAAGAAAAAGAAATAAAAGATGTAAGATGGATTAGAATGGAGGAAATAGTCACTATTCACATATGATTGTGTGCATTTAAAAATCCAAAATAATTGCAGATAAGTTAGAGATTAGGAAGGTCTCAGGATATAGGGTCAATATTAAAAAATCAATTTGTTTTCTGTAAAATACAACAATATATATTGTGGTTCCAGTGTTATAAAGACATCTACATACAAATAAATAAGGATTTATAAGACTTCTCCTTAGAAAAGTATAAAACATTAAGAGACTTTTAAAAATCCTGAAATAGTTGGAGCAATATATTATGTTCGTGGATAGAAAGAAATGATAAATATTAGTACTTCCCAATATGATAGGTTTAATACAGCTCCAGTCAAATTCCCAATAGTTAGAGGGTGTGTGTGTGTGTGTGTGTGTGTGTGTGTGTGTGTGTGTTATGTGTGACTTGATAATCTTATTCTAAAAATTTACATGGAAATACACAGTGTCAAGAATAAACAGAACATTTTTGGAGAACAGGATTGGAGAGCTTGCCCTATTGTGTATCAAGACTTACTATAAGCCAGGTGCAGTGACTCAAGCCTGTAATTCTAGCACTTTGGGAGTCTGAGGCAGTTCGATTGTCTGAGCTTAGGAGTTTGAGTCCAGCCTGGACAACATAGCAGAACCGCATCTCCTAAAAATACAAAAAAATAGCCGGGTGTTGTGGCACATGCCTGTAGTCCCACCTACTCAGGAGGCTGAGGCAGGAGAATCGCTTGAACCCAGGAGTGGAAGGTTGCAGTGAACCAAGATTACACTACTGTACTCCAGCCTGAGCAACAGAGTGAGGCTCTGTCTCTTAAAAAAACAAAAACAAAAACAAAAAAACAAAACAAAACAAGAAAAACTTCATATAAAGCCTGATTAAGTCAGTTTGTCATTAGCTCTAGGTTAGTCAAAAAGAGCAGTGGAATAGTACATAGCTCAAAATCTAATTTAAAAATACGTAGAAACTTGATTTATGACAAAAGTGCCACTGCAGAGCAATAGAGAAATACTAGGGTTTTCAATGAGTGGTGCTGAGATAGTATATAAGAAACGCAACTACTACATCACACCATTCACAAAAGTAATTCCACATCAATTACAGATTAAAAGTATTAGCAAAACAAAGCTAAGATATAAAGCGAAAGGTCATATTTATGATCTTGGTATAGAAAAAGATTTTAGAAACCATGCTTTTGTTCTAAACTTGAAAAGATTGAGAATATCCTTCCCACGTTGAGTGTAAAAACTTCTGTTCATTAAAAGACATCACTAAGAAAGTGGAATAGCAAGTGAAAGAAGAGATTCACATCACTTACAACCTTCAAATGGCTCATATCTAGTGTTTCTGCAAATCAGCCCTAACACAACAAATGGCCAAAAATGGACAAAAGGATTGAACAGCCACTTCCCAAGAGAAAAATCCAAAAGATCAAGAAACATGAAAAGGTGCTTAAATTCAATAATTGGGAAACACAAATTAAAACTCTAACAAATGGCCACAACATACACTCAAGAACAGCTAGAATTTAAAAACCGACAGTGTCAAGTGTTATGAGGATGTGGAGCAGCAGCAGCCTCTTAACAGCTAAAAGTAACGTGTTGGTACAGTCTCTGGAACAGTTTGGCATCATTTCCTAAAGATGAAGTTGTGTGTATCCTTAACTTGGCTATTCTTGTCCTGAAGTATATTCACAATAGAAATGTGTACACTAAGACACATGTACGTGAATGATCAGTGTAGTGCTCTTCATAATAGCTTCAAACTGGAAACAACTCATTAACATTAGAATGGGTAAATAAATTGTAATGTCATGTAGTGGACTATTATACAGCAATGAAAATGAGCAACCTGCACAGAGCAATATGGATGAATATTACAATGTGGAATGAAAAAGGCAAGGTTTAAAATAATATGTATTATATTAGTCTATATAAACTTCAAAAAGCTGTCAAAACCTATAGTGTTTAAAGTTGCTTGTGTAAGTTGTAAAAAGAAAAAGAAAAAGAAATGCTTTTTATAAAAAGAATAAAGGTTACCTGTCTTGGGGAGGTAAGCAAGGATGATTGGGAAGAGGACCAAAGTGGAAGGGTTCTGGCAATTGGTACAGGCAATGTTTTATTTCTTAATGGGGTTACATGAGAGTTTGGTTAAATTTTTGAGGTGTACAATTTTGTATGCTTTTTTTCTCTACATTTCATGTTGCAGACTTTTAGAATGGATTAAAAATGTAGAGAGAATGCTTAACAAATAGGTCAGAGGAAACAAATTTATGCAAAAGTTTTTTAAAGCATGTTGATAAGTAACATTTAACTGCAATTAGGCTTCTTTTTGTTTGTTTTTTGAGACAGAGTTTCACTCTTGTTGCCCAGGGCTAGAGTGCAATGGCATGATCTCGGCTCACTGCAACCTCCACCTCCCAGGTTCAAGCGATTCTCCTGCCTCAGCCTCCCTAGTAGCTGGGATTATATGCATGTGCCACCACGCCCGGCCAATTTTGTATTTTTAGTAAAGACAGAGTTTCTCCATGTTGGTCAGGCTGGTCTCGAACTCCCGACCTCAAGTGATCTGCCCGCCTTGGCCCCCCAAAGTGCTGGGATTACAGGCATGAGCCACCGCGCCCGACCCGCAATTAGGTTTATCCCAAACTTCTCATTTGTTAGTCATTAAAGCTCAGTAATTAATAAATTGTTTCCTTTGGTAACCATTGTTCACTGATAGGTAAGTACAGTCATTCGTTTCTCACTTTGCACAGTAGTTCAGGACTGTAAAAAATGACAGTATAAGTTGAAACCATGAAAAACGATCTTAATAAAAATGGGGAAAGTTACAATGTTTTATGTACACTCTAAAAATTTTTGTCAAGACAGTAAAACCTCTTATATTGTTGGTTTAAATGTATAGGGAAATTTAAAAGTATTTATTTAGCACAATGTCATTTAAGATATTGGAGTCAAGTAGAATTAGTGTTTTATTTTTTTGTAAAAAACACTTATCAAAGGCAGTTTGAGCAGTTCTTGTTGTGTAACCTACAATAGCAGAACTAGCAGAGTGAGCATCTTTTCTGTGCCTTGGCAAATTGTCGTACTCCTTTCTTTTAAATTAGGATTAGCTTCCAACATTTTATCTTTTGCGCTTTCACTGTCACGAAGTAGCTCCAAGAGTTTCCTAAATGTGAAGGCTTTTTTGCTAGTGTCACTTCTTTTGGAACATATTCCTTCTTTTTGTCACAGCCACACTCCTCATTTAGGTCTGTAGGTTTGCCTTCACTAAGTTCCTCAGGCTGCATATCTAGAAGCTCTCGAACAGTGGCGGTGGCAACATTTCCACAGTCAGCTGCTTCATCTGTTACTACACTTATGTTGGATTTGAATTTCATTTCCAGTGTCATCATTTTTTTTGTTTTTTTTTTTTGTTTGTTTTTTGCTGCGCTTCTGTCTTTGTTGGCCAATTCCTGCTTTCATGTACCTATTTAGTAGAATTTCATGTAGATTTAGCACTGGAAGGCAAGAAGGCAACAGATGCATGCTTTGCTGTCTGTGGGTGAATTGACTAACAGATGAGGTGTAACCAATCATCTGCTGACTTTGAAAGAAGTGGTGATTGGTCACTGATCATGAGGTACAGCTCTTATTAACAGTGATTTGTGGACTACAGCAGCAGTCTCCTTGTTTTTGGCACAAGGGACTAGTTTCGTGGAAGACAATTTTTCCACGGGCCGGGGACGGAGGGTATGTGTAGTGGGGGATGGTTTCAAGATGAAACTGTACCACCTCAGATTGTCAGGCATTAGGCTTTAATTAGATTCTCATAAGGAGCGTGCAACCTAGATCCCTCACATATGCAGTTCACAATAGGCCTCCTGCTCCTATGATAATCTAATGCCGCCACTGATCTGACAGGAAGTAGAACTCAGGCAGTAATGCTTGCTCACCCACCTCTCACCTCCTGCTGCACAGCCCGGTTCCTGACAGGCGTCTGTTCCTGACAGACCACCGTTACTGCTCTGCAGCCCGGGGGTTGGGGAGTGCTAGACTAGAGCACTAGAAATGAAGTTTGTATTTGTGCAATTACAGTTAATATACTGTAGTAAGTGAAATTTGAATCATGGTGTTGGGCAGTGTTGTTACTTAACTAAACTCGAGTCACTCAAATTTGTGCATATGGGAAGCATGCAAAGTGAGAGCAGCCTGTAATTCAAAGACGGTTGAACTTTTTGATCAGTTAAATAAAGATTTGGTAGATTCCGATAAGATTTCAAGTGCAGAGCTACTTGGAGTATTTGATCTGAGCTGTTGAACACCTGATACATTTTATGTGATAATGTCAATTTGATGTTACTCTCACAGCTTCTTTAATCCTTTTATGCACTTCCTTAGAGAGAACATCTCACACTAACTCTCTAGAACAAAATCCATATTACAGTAAATAAAAACAGTGTTTTTAGGAGAATAATAGTGATGATGATTGTAAATTCACCATGTAGCAGCTGACATTGAAAGCAAGTTTTTAAAAACTGTTTTGTATAATGTTGATATTCTACTAATTGAAAGTTAAATCAATTTTGATTATTTTAGTTGGGTAATTTCATTTTTACTGTCTTCATACAAGCAAAGACAGTTGGCCCTTGAACAGCCTAGAGGTTAGGGGCACCAACCCTCTGCATTGCCGAAAATCTGTGTATAACTTCTGACTTTCCAAAAACTTAACTACTTATAGCCTACTATTGACCAGAAGCCTTACCAAGAACATAAACTGTTGTTTGACATATTTTGTATATGTATTATATGCTGCATTCTTACAGTAAAATAAACCAGAGAAAAGAAAATGTTATTTAAAAAATTATAAGATAAAGTACATTAACTGTTAAGTGGAAGTGTATCATTATAAAGGTCTTCATCCTTGTCATTTTCACATTGAGTAGACTGAGGAGGAAGAGGAGGGGTTTGTCCTGCTGTCTCAGGGGAGGCAGAGAGGGAAGAAAATCCACCTGTAAGTGGACCCATGCAGTTCAAACGCATGTTGTTCAAGGGTCAACGGTGCTTTGTTCTTCAGTGTGAAAAATAGAGTCTCATTCTGTGTTGGCTGAAATTTAATATTGTTCATTTATTTTTTATTTCCTACAGGTGAACTGGCACAAAGGTTAATCTCAAGATGCCACTAGTGAAAAGAAACATCGATCCTAGGCACTTGTGCCACACAGCACTGCCTAGAGGCATTAAGAATGAACTGGAATGTGTAACCAATATTTCCTTGGCAAATATAATTAGACAACTAAGTAGCCTAAGTAAGTATATATCAATTAAAAATATACTCACAAACCTGAATGTTATGCTTTAGAGTATTAAGAAGTTGTGCTTCTGATTAATTTGGGAGTGTGGTTTGGTGAGAAGAGTACAAAATTATCCTGAAAAATATAGTCACATGAGTATGATTATTGAGTTTTAGAATAATATCTTCTTCTTCTGCATGATGTTTCTTCTGGGAAAGGAAAATACGGACAGAATCTCTAGAAACAGTATCACATGATGAATTAAAATTATTGAGATTGTTTTAAAAATATATAATCTGTGAAAGGACCAGAGTTGTATTTTTGCTTGGTTATTATCACTATTTACTCTGTTTAAAGGCCTCAACTATTTGTGTTTTCAAACACTAGTATCCATCTCCTTATATATATATTTAATCAGTTTAGGGAAATATTTTTATATTAGCAAAGATCTAAAGTGAAAGGTATGGGGTCGTTACTAGTCAGAGGAGTAGGCTAGTCAAGTGGTTGTCTAAGAGACATTAGGATATAAGTCAGGAATCTGATATGCAATGTGGTGTGAAAACAGCAAGTGAACCTGGCCTCTGGCAGAAGTCAAGCAGGTTGGCCAGAGAATAAAGGCCAGTGAAAGAGGCAGATTAGAGAAAAGGAGACAGGCAATATGTTCTCATTACAAATTTACAGAATAGAGCAACTTGGTTAAAGAATTAAACAAATTATTTTCTTCTTTTTTTTTTTTTTGCTTTATAAAACAAATTATTTTCTAATCTGTTTAATCAGAAAAATGTAAAAATAAATCTGGTCTGTCTTTTACATTGAAGGATTAGCTTTTTCATAAGACATTGATATTTCATTTTAAAGGTAAAACAAGGTGTTCCTGGCAGAGATAGTATCTTCCAAGTGGTCCTAGATTTATCTCATCAGCCATATAAATTCTGATAAGCAGGCTTGGGTTTTCTTTTCCTTTCAACTTTTGTCCTTTCTTTTATAATTGAGTACTTAGCACAAGAGGTTGTTAATCTAATTTGGTTCCAGTAAGAAAGTTTAGGCATACATCTGTAGCGAGAGCAACCTAAAAAGTTAAATTTGAATATTCTCTGTGAGAGTACTAGTTTTTTGCATTACCTGTGAAATAGTAAGAATAAATAAAAGGCTATTTTATTTTAATTTTGTTTTAAGTATATTCCTTCTTCCATTCGGTGATTATTTTTTTCAGTTTAGTGAATCACTAAAATATTGTATTGTTTACTTGAGACTAATTTTAAAAAGTGTTAGAGTTTTCAGATTAAATATGATTAACTATATTGTTTAAAGATTTTTGCATATTTTTTGTGACCTAGCATGGATTGATTCAAATATAACATGATGTCATATAAAATTTGTTTTATATACATTATGTACATACATAAGTATATAAACAAGTTAATATTAAAATTCATGTTAAGAAATAGAAATGGCATTAGTAATTTTGTATAAAATATTTCTTAAAATTAAGATGAATTCTGGATCCAGTACAGGCATCTTATTTTAGGTATATACCCAATATAGAATTTAGAACTAATATTATGATTAAGGGTGATAATTTGCAGTACTAACTCATTTGTTACAAAACTTAAAGATGAAAAGTTAAGGAATTTTTAAGTCTATATAGTCTATATAAGCAACATCTATCAGCAGGCACATGGTTATGCTGTAGCCAAACTCTGAAAATTATAAATACCTAGTAACAATATAACTAAATTAGATGTTGGATGCTTCACTTTTAGAATCAGAGACCTGGAAGGCATCATTTAAGCAGTTCGTAGAGATTCAGAAAGAAAGAGAAAACCCATAAAATACTGTAGCAAGGTGTGACAATAGTTTACCGCCCTGAAATTAACTTCTCTGGCAGCTTTCCCACCTGACATAGTTGAGAATCTGGAATTAAATTTAAAAGGCCTCTAGATAGCCAGAATAAATAAACTCACGCACTAAAGACCATGCACATAAAATAACCAATTGATCCTTCTCTCAAAACCTGTTTACTTTTACTTTGATAGTTCAAACAGATTTGATGATGTGGTTTTCAAACAGTTATGCTTCAGAGGATAAAAGGAGGAAGCATGGGAGGAGATACTAGAAGGAGGCATCACTGAACCCAACCAAAAGGAGGTAGTTTACAGGAAAGGACAAAGTGATGTAAGGGAAGATGCAACATAAAAACTGGAAAGAAGCCATTTAATGTAAAGCAAATATCTTTATCCATTTCAAGGCTGTTTCTGCCTAGGATAATATTTGATTTTCATAATTCATGCCCATGAGTCCCTAAGAAAAAATTAAATTATATTTAATTTTATTTTCCATGTAAGAAGAGGGAAGCTTAGAATACATTTCACAAGTTTCCATCCAAAATAGTTAAAATAACAATTGATGTATTAGATAATCTCTGAATTACTTAGAAAACTTGGCTATCCAAAATGTTTCTAGATAATGGAGATTTTCACTTTGGTGCTATTATTAGTACAAAAAGTGCTTGAGAGTATAGCAATGTAAGTAAACTGTGGGGATCTACATGGCTTAGGGCTGGATGTCTTCCTGACCCTTTCCTCACAAAAATGTACTTCCTTTTTTTATTTTTTTGAAACAGAGTCTTGCTCTGTCACCCAGGCTGGAGTGCAGTGGTGCAATCTTGGCTCACTACAACCTCCACCTCCCAGGTTTAAGCAATTCTTGTACCCCAGCCACCCAAGCAGCTGGGATTACAGGCAAGTGCCATCATGCCTGGCTAATTTTTGTATTATTTTTAGTAGAAATGGGGTTTTGCTGTGTTGGCCAGGCTGGCCTTGAACTTCTGGCCTCTAGTGATCCGCCCACCTTGGCCTCCCAAAATGCTGAGATTACAGGCATGAGCCACCATACCCAGCCAGTACATCTGTTTTTTAAGAGATTTTTCCTAGTAGAACGTAATTCTGTTTATATTAGGTAATTACCACAAACCTATAATTCACTTTGTGTCAATTTCGTCTTGCTCATTTTATTGCTTTCTTAATGATGCAAGATTTTTTACTCCTTAGCTGAGCTAGGTCCGGGTTCTTGTCTCATGACGAGGAAGAATTAGGCACACAGATACTCGAAGAGTGAATGGAGTAGAATTTATTAAGAGAAAGGAAAGCTCTCAGCAAAGATAGGGGTCCTGAAAGCAGGTTCCAGGTTGCCCCCTCACAGTTGAATACAAGGGCATATGTCCCCTCACAGTGGAATACAAGGGCATACATATATATATAGAAGCTGATGGGGCTGGGTTCCCTATTTGTATAAGGCACAAATTACTGGTGGCTTCACCACATTCTCCCAGTGCACATATAGGCCCTTAGTTCGCTGTGGGCATGTTTAGGCAAGCCCCCTGTGCAAGTTCCCTTATCTGCCCAAAGCATCTGGTGTAAGCACTTGTAGGGTGGGTCAGAGAGTCTCTCGGGACCCTTCCCTTACTGTCTGCCTAAAGCAAGCGAGCTAACTCCTTTCATTAACAACCATTGGGATTCTGCATACCTAAGGGATCTCTTCCCCTGGCTTTTCTCTTATTGAGTATAGTCAGTTCTTATTGCCAAGATTAGTCTTTTTCATCTCTGTATCTATACCTAGCATTTGTATCCCTACCAATTGTTGAATAAATGAATAACTTTATACCTGCTTTTTCTTCCATTTGGGTTGCTTCCCCTATCTGCCAGAGAGACTGTCTCTGGAAGTATCTTGATCACCGAGTAACTTTTGACACCTGAAAGTGAGGTACTTCTATCTCTGCTGTGTTGCTGTTACCTTATATTAAGAGCTGCCTGTTATTGAGCTCCTCTGTATTAGGTGCACTTCAAGTATCTTTGCTTACTTCTTTTAGAGACAGATATTTTTATTCCTATTTTACAGATAAGGAAATTGATACCAAGGTCTCACAGTGAATAGAGCAAATATTTGGACTTATTTATTAAATTGCTTTAAATATTTGTTTAAATGTCTGGTTCTCCCTCTGTTCAAAATTCAGTAATGACAGGGATCTTCTTCCAGTTATTTTGTTTTACTCTTTTCAGTAATAAGAACTTACACAACTAGAGGAATACAGTGATTTTAGATTTATGATTTTTTTTTTCAGAAATTGTAACAAGAGAGTATAAAAGATCTCCTAAATTTCTGAATCTGTATTTTGGGCATACCTGAGACAAGTCATTTACTAGGTCTTTGATGAATCTTGGGTTCTTCCATTTGGCCTAAAATTTATTTCTAGCTAATACAAATGCTGATTATATAGCTGATTATATATAAATGCTGATTATATATAAATGCTACAGTCTACATATAAATGCTTTCAGATTGACAGGCATATTATTTGCATATATATTTGCATCATAATCTTCTCTAACCCTCATCAGGTGGACAGATATAGATAAAGCAAGTAATTTCCATTTTAACATTTAACAGGAAGTAGTAGAACAAGGTTTAAAAGCAGGCTTCCCACAGTATCTCTTCCCCTCCCCCACCCACTTTGTCATGGCTGGGTGACTTTAGGGTTTAAAGTTTAAAATACAGTTGGCCCTTGAACAATGTAGGGGTTAAGGGCACAGATCCTCAGTGAAGCCAGAAATTTGCATATAACTTTTGACTCCCCCAAAACTTAACTGTCTATAGCCTACTGTTGACCAGAAGCCTTACCGAGAACATAAACTGTTGCTTAACATGTATATTTTATGTTGTATGTATAGTAGTATACTATATTCCTACAATAAGGTAAGCTAGAGAAAAGAATATATTATTAAGAAAACCATAAGAAAAAATGTACTTACTGTTCATTAAATGGAAGTCATAAAAGTCTTAATCCTCATTATCTTCACATTGAGTAGGCCAAAGAGGAGAAGGAAAAGGAGGAGTTTGTTTTGCTGTCTCAGGAGTAGCGGAGGCAGAGAGGTGGAGGAGGTAGAAGTAGTAGAGATGGGCACACTGTTGTAACTTTACAAAAGCACATCTTGGTTTCTTTTTTGCTTCTTCATTTCTCTAAAAATGTTTTTATATGGTACCAATCCTCCTTTTATTTGCTTTAGTTTCGGTACCTGTATCACAGAAGGGTTCATGTTGTAAAATAAATCAAAAGTAGTCTTGGATAAGTGGAACCCTTTTGACAGATTCTCTAATGTTAATTTGTTTTCTGACACTACTTCTTCTATGTCGTCTTTTTTTGGGGGAGTGATTCCATTTTTTTAAATCTGAGATTTGCTCCTTTATTTTTTATTTGCTCTTATGCTTTAAGTTCTAGGGTACATGTGCACGATGTGCAGGTTTGTTACATAGGTATACATGTGCCATGGTGGTTCGCTGCACCCATCAACTCGTCATTTACATTAGGTATTTTTCCTAATGCTGTCCCTCCCCCAGGCCCCCACCCTCCGACAGACGCCAGTGTGTGATGTTCCCTACTGTGTGTCCATGTGTTCTCGTTGTTCAGTTCCCACCTATGAGTGAGAACATCTGGTGTATGGTTTTCCAACCTTCTGATAGTTTGGTTAGAATGATGGTTTCCAGCTTTATCCATGTCCCTGCAAAGGACATTAACTCTTCTTTTTTTAGGGATGCATAGTATTCCATGGTGTATATGTACCACATTTTCTTAATCCAGTCTATCATTGATGGACGTTTGGGTTGGTTCCAAATCTTTGCTATTGTGAATAGTGCTGCAATAAACATAATGTGTACATGTGTCTTTATAGTAGCATGATTTGTAATCCTTTGGGTATGTAATCCCAGTAATGGGATCACTGGGTCAAATGGTGTTTCTAGTTCTAGATCCTTGAGGAATAGCCACACTGTCTTCCACAGTGGTTGAACTAATTTACACTCCCACCGACAGTGTAAAAGTGTTCCTATTTCTCAACATCCTCTCCAGCATCTGTTGTTTCCTGACTTTTTAATGATCACCATTCTAACTGGCATGAGATAGTATCTCACTGGGGTTTTGATTTGCATTTCTCTGATGACCAGGGATGATGAGCATTTTTTCATATGTCTCTTGGCTGTGTAAATGTCTTCTTTTGAGAAGTGTCTGTTTATATCCTTTGCCCACTTTTTGATGGATTTTCTTTTTTTTCTTGTAAATTTAAGTTCTTTGTAGATTCTGGATATTAGCCGTTTGTCAGATGGGTAGATTGCAAAGATTTTCTCCCATTCTATAGGTTGCCTGTTCACTCTGATGATAGTTTCTTTTGATGTGCAGAAGCTCTTTAGTTTATTTAGATCCCATTTGTCTATTTTGGCTTTTGTTGCCATTGCTTTTGGTGTTTTAGTCGTGAAGTGTTTGCCCATGCTTATGTCCTGAATGGTATTGCCTAGGTTTGCTGCTAGGGTTTTTATGGTGTTAGGTCTTACATTTAAATCTTTAATCCATCTTGAGTTAATTTTTGTATAAAGTGTAAGGAAGGGGTCCGTTTTCAATTTACTACATATGGCTAGCCAGTT
>NW_012110474.1:5205105-5286001 GCF_000951045.1 Mandrillus leucophaeus
GGATTCATCTTCTTCCTGGTTTAGTCTTGGGAGGGTGTATGTGTCCAGGAATTTATCCATTTCTTCTAGATTTTCTAGTTTATTTGCATAGAGGTGTTTATAGTATTCAGCTGAGATGGCTAAGGGAGGTTCTGTATTTTACAGAGGGCCGTCGGACTGACTGGAGTGCAAACTCTCCAAGGCACATTTTTATGATGATGACAGTGTAAGAGAGAGAACAGAAGCACTCAAGGCTTAGGATCTGGACTGGCACACTCCCACTTCCTTCCACTATTTCATTATTTCCTTGACTGACACTGTTACAAACCCTGTGAGGTCATGCAAAACATTTGGACACAGTTTTCTAAAATTTTATGAATTTGTTGTCTTGGGCTTGATGGTTTTCTTGGCTTTTTCAGTAACAACTATGACATCTTTGATGATACAATCCCTCCAGACTTTCGTGATGTTCTCTGTTGGGATTCTCTTCCATAGTGTTGACAGTCTTCCATAGAATACTGTCTGTAATGAGTCTTAAATGTCCTTATGACCTCCTGACGTAGAGGCTGAATTAGAGCTGTCATGTTTGCGGGCAAGTGGACGACTTTGACACCTTCATTGTGAAACTCATGGAGTTCTGAGTGGCCAGGGATGTTGTACAGTTATCACAAAAATTTTAAAAGACAGTCCCTTAGTGGCAAGGTACTTCCTGACTTCAGGGACAAAATGTCGATGGGACCAATCCAGAAAAAGGATTCTCATTGTCCATGCTTTTTTATTGCCTTGCCTTCTTCTTTTGGCCTTCTTTTCCCTTCAAGGCTTGAGGTTAGCAGCTTTATAGATAAGGGCAGTTCTGATGATAAGCCCAACTGCATTTGCACAAAACAGTAAAGTTAGCATGTCCCTTCCTGCCTTAAATCCTGGTGTTCACTTTTTCTTACTAATAAATGTCCTCTGTGGCATTTTTTTTCTTCTCTGGAATAAGACATTCTCATCTGCATTAAAACTCTGTTCAGGCAGATATTGTTTCTACTCAATTTTTTTCTTTTTCTGTTTTGTTTTGTTTTGTTTGTTTGTTTCTTTGTTTTGAGAGAAAGAGAGAGAAGGTCTCACTTTGTCACCCAGGCTGGGCTGGAGTACAGTGGCATGATCACAACTCACAGTAGCCTTGACCTCCCAGGCTCAAGTGATCCTCCTGCCTCACCTCCCCAAGTAGCTGGTACTACAGGCACATACCATCGTGCCCCGCTAATTTCTGTATTTTTGGTTGATATGGGGTTTCACCATGTTGTTCAGGCTGGTCTCAAACTCCTGAGCTCAAGCAATCTGCCCACCTCAGCCTTTCAGAGTTCTGGGATTGCAGACAGTCATGCCTGGCCAATTATTATTATTTTTTTTTTCAAGCAGCATACATGGAAACCAATTATTTTCTTAATGGCATCTGGGAACTGATCTGCTGCCTCTTGGCTGACAAAAGCTGCACCTTCTCTTGTTGTGACATTTTTAAGGCCAAACCACTTTCTAAAAGTATCAAACCATCCTTTGCTGCCATTAAATTTTCCAGGTTTAGATCCTTTACCTTCCTTTTGCTTTAAGTTGTAGTATAAGGACTTCACTTTTTCTCAAATCATGTTAGAGTCTATGTGTAGACTTTTCTTGTAACAGCCATGCACCCACAAAAAGTGCATTTCGATACAAGATTAAAAGGTATTCACAAAAAAGTACAAGGTTTTTGTGTCTGCTGATGTAGCTGCAGCAATGGCTTCATGATTTTCCTTTTCTTTTTTTATAATTGCCCTTAAGTTTGATTCATTTATCTTGAAATACTAAGCAACCACAGCTGTAGACCTCAAGCTGTGGTTCATATCAAGCAAATCAACTTTTTCTTGTAATTTTATGACTTTCCTGTACTTGAGAGTACTTCCAGCATCACTGGTGGCACTTTGAATGAGTCTCACAATGTATTCAAAGTTTACAGTATTGCATAAAACATGGTGAAAAATATGCAAGAACCATGAGAGATTACTTCCTACTCTCATATACAATTTATGGAGAGAGAACTGCTCAAACAGCATTTTAAGTGGATACAACACTAGCGCTAACTGCAATATCAACAGAGGGTGGCTATAAAATTATTACAGTAATACAGTATTACTACACTTAAATTTATTGTTATGATTTAGTACTATTAGGTTGGCAAAAACCGCAATTACATTTGCACCAACCTAATACATCTTTACATTTCTTTATGTTTCTCTTGACTGTGAGTGGCACTGTGTATGTTTGTGTTTTGTGTGTAAATTTTGATATGTTTTAACTTTTTATAATAGATTTCTGTATATTTTGTGGTAGTAAATAAAATACACTCATATTTACATATATTTTATGCATTCATAATGTATCTTTAAAATATTTTTAAATTTTTAAATATTTTTAGGCTATGTGGTTTATCTGCAAATTTTTTCAAATTGTCTCAAATCTCTGAAATTTTCAATGTAATTATTGAAAAATATCCACATGTAAGTGGACTGGCACAGTTAAATGATTTTGTTCAAGGGTCAACTGTAATTCCAAATAAATGCCAAATTCAACAGGACACCAGTTTTAATATTACATTGTTCAATATTTATCTCTGATCACAAAGTATCTGAGGCAAATATCATGCTAGATTTCTACTGCTTGCAAAGATAAAAACTCAGTGCTCTGGATATTAAATTTTATGATATATGTTTCATTTTTGCTTAGGTAAATATGCTGAAGATATATTTGGAGAATTATTCAATGAAGCACATAGTTTTTCCTTCAGAGTCAACTCATTGCAAGAACGTGTGGACCGTTTATCTGTTAGTGTTACACAGCTTGATCCAAAGGAAGAAGAATGTAAGCTTATTAATATTGTATTTTTTTCTGTGTATATATTTTAAGTTAGATGAGATGAATGATATATTTAAGAACAATATTAATCATGAATGTATTACAGATCATACCCATGTCCTTTGGTGTACATATTGTAATAAATCAGTGAATTATCTAAAAATGCCATCGGTATGACTCTCCTGGCTTTTCTTTTCTACTGTTTTAAATCTCTTCTTTTTGTACACTAAACAGCTCCTAATTTTGGCATAAATAAGTCATTTTAACCAAATATTTTCCTCCATTCTCTTCATTCTCTTTCTCTTTTCTCCGTTATAATTTATTTGTATACTTTTGTCTTAGAAATAAAAACTATTAGAAAATTACCTGAAATCTTTAGGTTTGACTCTTCAAGAATGTAACTACTTTTTTTTTTGAGACAGAGTCTCACTCTGTCACCTAGGCTGGAGTGCAGTGGTGCGATCTCAGCTCACTGCAACCTCCACCTCCCAGGTTCAAGTGATTCTCCTTCCTCAGCATCCTGAGTAACTGGGATTACAGGTGCCTGCCCCCATGCCTGGCTAATTTTTTTATTTTTAGTAGAGATGGGGTTTTGCCATGTTGGTCAGGCTGGTCTCGAACTCCTGACCTTGTGATCTGCCTGCCTCGGCCTTCCGAAGTGTTGGGATTACAGGCGTGAGCCACCGCACCCGGGCACATAACTGCTTTTAATATGCTTTTTTATGTGCATATTGCTAAAGTCTTACTAGTTATTTAACTGAATGCAACTTCCTACTTTAAATGAACATTTCAAAAACAAATTGCCAGTATGTAGGGTGTAAACATTCTATACCAAGATATTAAATCAGGAATAATCAGGTAAGGAAGCCACCCTATAAGCTAAAATAACTGTAGAAACTTCAGTGGTAAAATCATGTTTTATGCCTTGATAGAATACGTTCAATGCCAATGTTTCCTAAATGCCTCTTTTTGTTTGTTTTACAAAAAGAAATGTAATACTAAGAACATAATTTGCACTTATCTACCACAGAGAATTGTTTAATGGAATTTCTTACACTCTCTTCAAAATATGTTTGTTGCATTAAATAATATATATACAAATTATATAATAGATATAATTTTTAGTATAAATGCAAATTATATAATAGATCTGAACTTTAACAATAAAAATACTAAAGGATGTCACTGGAAAGAACAAAAATATAATGTAATGACGGATGTCTTAGTGATGGAACCAGCTATTTTTGAAATAATCTAATGTGTAAATAAGGAGAGGTAAATACTTGGCACACTAGATTTCTACCACTTGTAAAATGTAAACTCAGAGCTCTGGATACAAGAAAAAAAGGAAATAATACTTAAAAAATAGCTTTATTAAGATATATTTCACAACCTACCTATACTTTGCAGTTCACCCATTTAAAGTTGAAGTGTACAGTTCAGTGTTTTTTAGTATATTCAAGTTATGCAACCATCACCACAATCAATTTTACAGTATTTGTATCACTTCAGAAAGAAGCCCTGTACTCATTAGCAGTCACTCTGTTTCCCCTTCAGCTCAACCCCTAGCAATCACTGATCTTTCTGTCTGTATGGATTTGCCTGTATGGATTTGTCTGTATGGATCTGTCTGTATGGATATTTCATATGAATGAATAGTACAATATGTGGTCTTTTGTGACTGACTTCTTTCGTTTAGCATAATGTTTTCAAGGTTAATTCATATAATGTGTATTTATATTTCTCTGATGGCTAATGATGTTGAACATCTTTTCATGTGCTTATAGGCCATTTGTATATCTTCTTTGGAGAAATGTCTATGTAGTTCCTTTGCCCATTTATAATTTGGATTATTTGTGTTTTTATTTTTGACTTGTTAGAATTCTGTGTATATTTTGGATCTAAATCCTTTATCAAATAATGATTTGCAAATATTTTCTCCCATTCTTTAGGTTGTCTTTCTTGGTGGTGTCCTTTGAAACATGTGCATGTATCAATACATTAATTACACCTCATGGAATTCTTGAAATAAAATCATTGTTAGTGATGAAAAAATACTTTATGGTCATGCTTTCAGATATATAATTTATAGCCAAAATTTGTTTTTTAGATAGCTCAACTATTTCTAACTTAAATATAAATTTATGCCATCAAATAATAGAGAAATACACGGGCAGTTCTCATATGTAACAGAAATAAAAGTCAACATTTAGTTTCAAAATATTGTTACATTTTAACAAATGTCTTAGAACCACCGTTAAACTTGAAAGTGAAAATACAGATAACAGTAAATAAGATGTTTGTGTTAAAAACAAATTTTAATATTTCAACAACTATACTGTCAGAATTATACATAGTTTCTTTAAAATTTTGTGGAGCAGTGGGGGAAGAATTCAGAATCTAAAAGCTGAACTACTTCATTTGAAATTGTTTTGGAGAGCTTGTATTGAAGGAGTTTTCAGTTATTTAACCTTGGTTTTTTAATTCAGTGGGAGTTCAAAAAAAATAACATCATGTGTACAGTACTAAATTGCATAGTGTGGTATCAGGTTTTTTTAACCATTTTGTAGTAACTGAAAACTATCAATTTCGAAAATATTTTTAAATGAATTTTAAACAAAGACTTGTACAATTATATTTAAGTCAATTATGTTTATAAACATTATACTGATTTATTGCTTTATAATTCTATTTTATTAATATCAGATGTTATTGTTGGCAAGTGGAAGGGGCTTCACCACAATGGTCAGTTAATAATGAGACAAGCGATAAATGGGAGGAGTTGAAGGTAGAAAAGTACAACATGCTTATTACTTTACATGTTTCTTATATCCTTTACCAAGGAAGTTTGGGGAGATTAAACACTAGGTTTCATCTTAGTTACATACTTATTGATTAATAAGTGGGGTAGGAGAGTGGCAAGAATTGATCCACTTTGACTGCAGAAAACACAAGCCACTTCTGGCAGGAGCCTGAAAACAGTGTGTGGTATTGTGGCAAAAAAATTAGCCTTAAAGGTAAACAGATCTGACTTCTGTGTTCTGGCTCTTCTGTTTATTAACTGTTTAACCTCAGGTCAGTTATATACTATTTCCTAGCCTTGGCTTTCTTGTAATATTTCAAAATGGAATAATTCATATCTTATTGAATTATAAAGATTAAATGAAATGAAAGTTAGTGAAACCATCTAGCACATATAGTATGTACTCATTAAATACTGTATCTCCAGTGCCACTTTTTAGTGACAGTGGGGAAAAACTTTTTGCTTCTCTGAATTTTATTTTAGTATTTATAAGTGTGTTACAGGTCATGCAGCAGTGGAGTTGCTAGAAATGCAGTTATGGTGCCGCCGTTGCAGAGCCAGCCTATTGCACCACCTGTGCCATTGGTCCCGTGTTCATGTTGAGTGAATTTACTTGAGAAGACGATAGGAAAATTATTTTAGGGAGAAGGATAACTTAAGAATTGTTGGCCGGACGTGGTGGCTCACACCGGTAATCCCAGCACTTTGGGAGGCCGAGGTGGGCAGATCACGAGGTCAGGAGTTCAAGACCAGCCTGGCCAACATAGTGAAACCTCATCTCTACTAAAAATTAAAAAAAAAAAAAATTAGCCGGCCGTGGTGGCAGTTGCCTGTAGTCCCAGCTACTTGGGAAGCTGAGGCAGGAGGGAGGAGGAGGAAGGAAGAGGAGGGAGGAAGAGGTTGCAGTGAGCCGAGATGGCACCACTGCACTCCAGCCTGGGTGACACAGTGAGACTCTGTCTCAAAAAAAAGAATTGTTAGGATTGTTATACTGACCTTGCTATGAGGGTATTTGTCTGTATACTTAAGGCCATATTAAATATCTAAGAAACTACTTTATTTTTTAATATCAGGAAATCACTCTAGGAGTTAAGAATGCAGCATTTTTGTATATTTGTTATTTTAACATGCTGCACAGTTCAAAATAAATGAAGTTATTTTTAAATCATCACATATGTGATGGGGCTGTGCTAGTTACTGGGAATACTAATGTATAAGATAGTCTGAGTCTTCAAGAGCTTATAGTTAGGTAGAAATCCTTATAGTACAGATAAAATATAAGTTAAAAAGAATAATATAGATCACCCAATACTTAAAAATATTTCCTTTACAGTAAAGTTTGTTTTAACTTGATAGTACACACAAAAGATTTATAGCATACGTAGTGTAGAGGTTAACAGCGTGTTTAACCCACAGTGCCACTAATAAGTAAGTAATTCCTTTTAGAGTTACTGATGTAAGCTAAAAAGAAGGAATAAAGGGAGATGGAAAAGAAGATTAATAGGAGAAGAGAACCTAAGTTGGTGGGGGCCCATGATGGCAGGTAGAAGAAAGAAAAAGGTATATTTGGTTGAAATGTAGATATGTTTCAGATGTCTTTAAGGCCTTCTGAGCCCTAGAAATCAAAGGTTAATTAAAACCTATGTGATTGGGAAATTAGGCACAGAATGATAAGGGTAAATATAATGATAGAACATTTATAATGTGGTTTCTGATTCATAAGCCACTAAGGTCACAACCTCTTGAACCGTGCTGACTTTTAGACAAATACAGTATATGAATTTGCCCTTATGTTAAATCATCTTAGTAAAATAAAATAAAATGAATTCTTGATTTTTGTTTCAGTGTCTTTGCAAGATATAACAATGAGGAAAGCTTTCCGAAGTTCTACAATTCAAGACCAGCAGCTTTTTGATCGCAAGACTTTGCCTATTCCATTACAGGAGACGTACGATGTTTGTGAACAGCCTCCACCTCTCAATATACTCACTCCTTATAGGTAGGTAGGTTAATAAATGGTAGCCCTATTATTTATCTCAGACTTCAGATTGAAATGCTAAATCCCCAAACATTCTTTATTTCATTGGGCTTCTAGCCAACACAGAGAGCCCTCTCTGTCCACCACCTTTGGAAAAACCTTTGTTTTATTCACTGGATGAATTCCTAAGATTCTGGCATACAAAAGACAAGACCTATTCAAAAGAGTTGTTTTGACAAGTTAAGAAAAGCCACTGGTAAACTTATTAATATAAAGAGATAAGGAGTCATTATTGTCCTTTTAATTTAATTTTTAACCAAATGGAAAAAGCTCAAAATTCTGTCCTTTTAACAAAATAAACATTATAATTTTTGCTTTTTTTTTTTTTTTTTTTTTTTTTTTTTGAGGCAGAGTCTCGCTCTGTCACTCAGGCTCACTGCAAGCTCCGCCTCCCGGGTTCACGCCGTTCTCCTGTGTCAGCCTACCGTGTAGCTGGGACTACAGGTGCCCATCACCAAGCCTGGCTAATTTTTTGTATTTTTAATAGAGACGGGGTTTCACTGTGTTAGCCAGGATGGTCTCCATCTGACCTCGTGATCCGCCCGCCTCGGCCTCCCAAAGTGCTGGGATTACAGGTGTGAGCCACTGCGCCCGGCCTGTTTCGTCTACTCTTGATTTGTGTGCATTAACTTCTTATATAATGAATAGGTAGTACCTTAAAATGCTTTTTACCACTTTGAATAAAATCCGGAATTATTTAACCTTTTTTTGAAGTTCTTTCATGTAGTTTGTTAAATGGGTAATTTAAGATGTATGACACATCCTGGATAAAATAGTATTTAGAGAGTTATTTGAAATTGTAAGTCAGTGTGCAGATCATTAGATATAAATGTGACTATTAGAATGACTATTACGTGATGTATTTTGGATTTAGTAAGATAAATCATAGTATTGGCAGAAACTTCAAAATTTCTCTATTCTAGATGATGTTATTGTCTTTTCAGGCTTTTATCTTTGGCAGAGCTATTTGTAATTATTGGAATTGCCCAAAGGACTTTTGAGAAAATCTGGGATTCAGCAGAAGTTAGGGATGAAAATTGCCCAGCTGTACTTTGAAGTATTAATACTAACTCAGAAAAGCATCTGGTTTTCCTCTTTTCTTTGTTTCCTCAGATTTGTGAGAAATTTTCTATTGGTGCAATATTCAATTTTATTTTGTCAATATTTTAACACGAGCTGTATTTTATTGATATAAGAGGATAAACATTTTAGTGAAATTATTTCTGTTCTGATTGCCTAAGTCTTACTAATGTGTGTTTTAATTGATACATTTCAGAGATGATGGTAAAGAAGGTCTGAAGTTTTATACCAATCCTTCATATTTCTTTGATCTATGGAAAGAAAAAATGTTGCAAGATACAGAGGATAAGAGGAAGGAAAAGAGGAAGCAGAAGGTATTACAAGAGATTAAAAAATTGAGGTTAATTTTTGTATATTTGTGTTTTGTTGCATATATTGAACTTCATTAATCTTGTATTTTGACAGTTTTATTTTATTGGGTCCATATAGTTAAATACTGAAGTCTTTATAACTCCACAGAAAGAACACAGTCTGATGGGGAGCAGATGAGCAATTAGGTTATTAGAGTATGGCATAATAAGTGCCGTAGCAGAGGTATGCATAAAGGGTTTAGATAACACAAAATAGCATCTGCTTTAGCTAGCAGCCAGGGTAAACACTTCCAACAAAGCTTATAATGAATCTTGAAGAACAGATAGGAGTTAGTTAGGTGGACCAAGGAAGAGAGGAACATTTTGGTAAGAAGGAACAACGGAATCTTGTACAGATATTGGTAACATAGATTAAGCTAATATTTTCTGGCTACAGAGCACATCCTAAACGTTTCTCTCCTAAATGTGTTGGAGAGGTTATTATATTCACATGAAATTTCTGTTATTTCTGTTGTCATTTTCCACTTTCTAATAAAATTCACTTCTCTCTGCTTTATATTTCATGTTAATGATAACTGAAAACACAGAAGGTTGAAGCAAAGTTAGATTTAGGCTGAATTATGAAGGAGGCAAGTTCTGTCTTTATCATCTCTCTGGTTCTCCTGTAACTATCTCTGCTTTCCCTAATCCCTGTATAATGCCGTTGTATTGTCTTCTTTGCTAGATGGTAACCCAGTATTCTAGCTAACATTTGCAAACTAGTGACTGGCAAGCCAGATTATGCCTGTAGGGAGTGTTTCATTTGCCAAACACAGAGGTTTTTAAATTTTGGAACTAGAGTGCCTGAGATGGACATATCTGTCTAGCTCACCACATGCCCCATCTTACACCCGACTGACTTCATTCATGTATGTTATCCGCTTGGCCGCTTTGGGCATTTGAATTTGTTACACTTACTCTAGCCCTTTCTATACTTTCTCCCCCAGTTTTGAATCACTTTTTGTTTTATTGTTTAAAGACAATGTTTTCTGTTGAGTGATATAGTTATTATGGGTTAATTAGATAATTGAATTTTTTTCTAATGTGTTGGCTAACTAATCAGTTACTTCCCAGATAACATAACCTTAGTAAATTTTTACATTTTGATTAGAGGTAGGCAGTGCCATTAATGGTAGAAATTTCAAACTAATGCCTGTGGAGCAAGGGTTCATGAATCTTTTTTCATGTGAAAGACTTTCTGACCTCAAATCGTTTTCTTTAGGCGTACTATTTTGTGTCTGGCGCCATCAGGTCGAATTAGGGGTTAAACAAAACACGGCAGGAAACTGGGACTATAGCACACTGGCTAAGATTTAACTCGGAATGTACAAGTGAACCATTTCTGTGTTACTTTTACTATATTACGATGACATTGTCTTTTTTAGTGTTGATGTTAGAATGTTATTTTGATTGTTATAACCTCTTTTTAAAAAAATTAGCACTTAAGCATTTGACTTTGTTTCAATACATCTGTTATAGCAGAAAAATCTAGATCGTCCTCATGAACCAGAAAAAGTGCCAAGAGCACCTCATGACAGGCGGCGAGAATGGCAGAAGCTGGCCCAAGGTCCAGAGCTGGCTGAAGATGATGCTAATCTCTTACATAAGCATATTGAAGTTGCTAATGGTCCAGCCTCTCATTTTGAAACAAGGTTTCTTTACTTTTGTTTTTGTTTTTTTAAAAAAATGATAAAACATTGGCTTTATTTGTAATATCTGTACTTCTAAGTCTTGAGTCCTAAACTGTTGAACAGGCAGACCCTGTTATAAATATAGAGATTACTTCAAAATCCCGACCACTGTGGGCCTACTAAAGTCAGGCCTTGAGCAGGTCATTTTCATACCTGGACTTTAGTTTTGTCATCTGTAGAAAGAGGTGGTTGGAGTGGCTGATCTTCAGGGTTGTTTTAGCTTTAGTGTGAAATCTCAATAGTCTCTCAATATTTCGGGCACAGTCTGCTAGAATTTTGTAATAGAAGTGTAGGGTCTGGGATTTTTTTGAAATACTATTGATTTATTGCATATAAAATAGGAGTGAAGAAGGGGTTCTGTTTTGTTCCTTTTGCTTTCCCCTGACTTCCTTTCTTTGCCACATCACCTACCTCAGATACATTAGGACTTTCAAACAAAAGTATTCATCCTTTTTGTAGAAAAGAATAGGTCTTTTTCCTTTCTCTGTGGCCAGGGGCCCTAACTAAGTAACATACTACCAGCAAACACATTAAACTGGCATCTCTCTATGAAGACATTTACTTGGGTATAGTCATGTTAGTTTGTTTGTTTTGAGACAGAATCTCGCTCTATCACCCAGGCTGGAGTGCAGTGGTGTGATCTCGGCTCACTGCAACCTCTAACTCCTGGGTTCAAATGATTCTCCTACCTCAGCCTCCCAAGTAGCTGGAATTACAGGCACACGCTACCACGCCCAGCTAATTTTTGTATTTTTAGTAGAGATGGGGTCTCACCATGTTGGCCAGGCTGGTCTTGAACTCATGACCTCAAGTGATCTGCCTGTTTTGGCCTCCCAAAGTGCTGGGATTGCATGCGTGAGCCACTGTGCCCAGCCTACTCATATGATTTTTTAATGGAGAAGAGCTTAAGGTTTTCTTTTAAGTAATATACATATAAATTATTGGGCCATAAGTGTGCAACATCTTGACCTATTTTAGGAGAAATGTACATCTGAGAGATACTATTTATCTGTATTACTGAAAGAATTGACATTAAAAAATTATAGACACATTTATTTCTACTACAGTTGAGTAATTAAGGTACTTATCTGGCTCACTAAATACAGTAATTTCTGACTTGCTGTGTGCACATCTGTTAAATCCAACTTTGTCCCCAGAATGTACTAGTAAATATTTATAAATCTTAACATGTTCAAGGTATCTGAAATTTTGCTTACATCTAAGTCACATGTTGCTATGTTACTCAGCTGTTTTCTGAGTACCCTTGCAGTTTAAAATAGCAGAAGGACAGAAACAATATAGCTAGCCACCTCTGTGCTGTTAGTATCAGGGAGGCCTTTCTCTCTGGTGCAAGACTTTTAGAAGTCATTTGAGAGCACACCGAGATATACTAATAGTAGAAAACTCATTTTCCTATTCTACCTTTCTGTCATTGGCATCTTCTTGTAAAGAAAAAAACTGAAATAGAGGCAGATAGCTTTCCACACAATTTGCTAAAAGTTAATTGTTTTCTTGTTTATTAGATTACGTATCTAATGCTTTTCATCCTGTGAGTTGAATTAGTATTCTGTTATAAAATAATAAAATAACTGATGGTCATCATAGTAGATCTCTAAATCAACAAGTAAGGGTTACATTGTGAGCAGCATTCTTTGTTTTAAAAGCAGGATTAATGTAATACTTTTCTGAAAGTTTCTTAAAAATAGTTAAAATGTTGGCATTGAAAGGATAAACTTTAAATATTTAATATCTCATGTAGAACACTTTTCCTCCCAATAATTCAAGAAAAATTCACTGATACTGTATATTTCTTTTAGACCTCAGACATACGTGGATCATATGGATGGATCGTACTCACTTTCTGCCTTGCCATTTAGTCAGATGAGTGAGCTTCTGACTAGAGCTGAGGAAAGGGTATTAGTCAGACCACATGAACCACCTCCGCCTCCACCAATGCATGGAGCAGGAGATGCGAAACCGATACCCACCTGTATCAGGTATGTTGGAACAAGCATATGATGTTTTATCTTAGGAGTCAGTAACTTTTTCTTTCAAGGATGAGATAGTAAGTATTTTTGGCTTTCAGGGCTTACAGTTTTTGTCACAAGTACTCAATTCTGCCATTGTTGCATGAAAGCCACCATAGACATAAACAAATGTGTCTGCATTTAAATAAACTCTGTTTATAAAAACAGGGAGCAGGTCTGATTTGGTCTATGGGGCATTATTTGTAATCTTCTGGTTAGAGCTGACACACTCTCCTAGGAAAATTTAGCTAATAAGAATTTAAAGACTAAAGCCTGTTTCATTTTATTATAGTGTTGTTATTAAGCATATCATGTGCAGTGTATTAAGAAAAAATAAGGATTTTTTGGAATGTGGGTAACAGTCTAAGAAATGGGAACCAAAGATGTGATTATTAATACTAATTTGGTATTAAGGAAAATACTTAAAGAATTTCAGAGAGGATTGGCAGTTGCTCATAATAATCTTTCTGTAAAGCTATTTTGAAGTTTAATCTTGTCAGTTATTATCCAAATGATAAATTTCTAATAGAGAAATATTAGGGAAATTTTCTAATAGAGATATAGAGATCAGCTTTACAATTTTCAGTTAAAAATCCAATTTTCTATCACTGACTCATTTGATGTTCCATCCTCAGGAAAAGAGAGAGCTGTGAATTTCTTTCTGTGGTTTGTAATTAGCTGTCATTGATGTAACTGAAATAGCATATGATGAGACTTAATAGTTTCAGTATAAATACAACATTATATTGGCCACAAGTACTGCTACAAAATTGCATTATGATCAATGTTGAGTCATTACAGAGACTCCTGTCAGTATAGAATTGAGCATTTTATTTATCAAAGTGAGCCTAAAATGTCTGAGTGGATGCAAAAGTTGCATGAAAGAATGAGACTATTTAGACTATTACAAACCAAAGCACCACTCATTAACTTTTTTTGTTGATGTGCTTTTAGTTCTTTTTTTCCCTAAATACTGTTGAAGATGTTAAATTTCTATAGGAGCATGTTAATGGATCTATTTTGATATAATTACTGATAGTCATTTATAGTTTGTGTGGTTAGATTTTCTCTTTAGGCTTTTCTCTTTTAATAACTTGCTAGAATCTCTTTGTCATTTCAGTTCTGCTACAGGTTTGATAGAAAATCGCCCTCAGTCACCGGCTACAGGCAGAACACCTGTGTTTGTGAGCCCCACTCCCCCACCTCCTCCACCACCTCTTCCATCTGCCTTGTCAACTTCCTCATTAAGAGCTTCAATGACTTCAACTCCTCCCCCTCCAGTGCCTCCCCCACCTCCACCTCCAACCACTGCTTTGCAAGCTCCAGCAGTACCACCACCTCCAGCTCCTCTTCAGATTGCCCCTGGAGTTCTTCACCCAGCTCCTCCTCCAATTGCACCTCCTCTAGTACAGCCCTCTCCACCAGTAGCTAGAGCTGCCCCAGTATGTGAAACTGTACCAGTTCATCCACTCCCACAAGGTGAAGTTCAGGGGCTGCCTCCACCCCCACCACCGCCTCCTCTGCCTCCACCTGGCATTCGACCATCATCACCTGTCACAGTTACAGCTCTTGCTCATCCTCCCTCTGGGCTACATCCAACTCCATCTACTGCCCCAGGTCCCCATGTTCCATTAATGCCTCCATCTCCTCCATCACAAGTTATACCTGCTTCTGAGCCAAAGCGCCATCCATCAACCCTACCTGTAATCAGTGATGCCAGGAGTGTGCTACTGGAAGCAATACGAAAAGGTAATTTTCTCAGCTCCATGAAAAGCATTGCTATAGTAGCATTGGAAACTTTCTAAATATTTAAGACAAAAATGTGTTCCTTATTTATAAAATTTTAGGTGATCATGTTGTGTACAAATGGCCTTTAGAAAGTAAAGCTATATCCAACTTATATTTAAAATCATTTTCCAGAAAATAGATCACATTTGATCATTTTATTTTCATGCTTTGTAGGTATCCTTAAAATGTTTATTGAGTGAATGAGAAATTTAATATATCAGACTTGTGTTATAGAACATTTAATTAAAACCCTTTATGTTATGCTTAATGTGTATATTAACTCCTTTAAAAATAGTATTTTCTTCAATGTTAAGGCTGTTCATTTCGGGTATCCATGACACTTACTCTACCAGATGCCTTTAAAGGAGTGAGGTTCCTCCCTTAGTAACAAAGGAAAGACTTCTCATATTCATTCATTTATTGTCATTATTTCCTAAGCAATGACTGTAGGCCAGGCACTGAGCATATAAAATGAATAATAGTGCCTTTCCCTCAAGTACAATGGATAATGAAGCCACAGAAAATATATTCAACAATGTTTAATTTATTTGACCATTGGGATGATAGAAGAAATGTACCACCTCATTAATTTTTTAGGGGGTGGTAAGCAGGGAGGTATAGTAGACCATGATGGATAAATAAACTCTAGATACCTACTGGGATACCTGGTAAGTTTTACCAACTAATAACACAGATAACATAAAGATTTAATGCCTCTCTCAGTATGATTTCTTCACATTCTTTTCTGATCTTTCTATTTTTCCTATTAGTATTTCTCATGTGTATTTGATTTTATTCTAGAAATGTTAATAATATCAAGTATTTAGCATTTAGTATTTTGATTTAAATGAATGGTTTGGATTCACTATATCAGGTATTCAACTACGCAAAGTAGAAGAGCAGCGTGAACAGGAAGCTAAACATGAACGCATTGAAAATGATGTTGCCACCATCCTGTCTCGCCGTATTGCTGTTGAATATAGTGATTCGGAAGATGATTCAGAATTTGATGAAGTAGATTGGTTGGAGTAAGAAAAATGCATTGATAAATATTACAAAACTGAATGCAAATGTCCTTTGTGGTGCTTGTTCCTTGAAAATGTTGGTCATTCTAGTGTTTTGCTTTCTTTTCCTTATAATAAATGACCCTTTTCCTCCATAACTTTTGATTTCTAAGGAAAATATTAGCATACATTTCAAACTAAATGTTTTACAGTGGCTTATCTTTTTCTTCCCCCTGAAAAGACTAATTTGGTCAAATAAACCACTAAGTATTAAGCATGGACAGCTGTTGTTAGAGTAGCAGATTCAGTTTTTTGATATATCTTAATTGTGTACTTTGTGAATTTTAATTTAAAGAAAGCAACTGAATTGAAATCTTGAGGGCAGCTGTATCTATTAATGAGCCTTATTCCATTTCCTGATGTTTTAAAAGAAGAAACACTGCCTTGATTATATGAATACACTCAGAAAGTACATTTAGCTTGTAGTGTTGAATTCTCTTAAAGGAATGCTTGAATTTTTTCATTATTGTTTTATTGTTTTTATATACTTGCCTTATTTGAATGTTTAGCAGTATCCCCTTCCCACTTACATATTGTGTGATATGATTTTGCTTGCCTATAGGAGTTAAAAACTTTTCCATGTGAAATACTCTGACTTAAACATACATGTAACTTACATAACTGTTAAGAATAACAGTCTGATTTAATAAATGGTTCATTTTAAAAGTTCATTAGTGTTTCTGTTTGAATAAAATGATTTATCATAATTTATCAAATACTGTATGGTAGGCTTTAAATAGTGAATGAAAATTTAAAAAACACTTAAGCTACATAATTTCCTCTTAATTGCACAGCCTCATATTGTCTACTGTGTAAGGTAGCTTTTATGTCATTTTCCTCCTAAGTTCATAAACTCTATATTTCTCAACTGTTTGTGGTTTTAAATTAAAACCTCAACTTGTCATCTAATTTCAGCAAACCTTAATTTCAGTTTAACAGTGTTCTTGAAATTACGTTTTGCAGCCAGGCATGGTGGCTCACACCTGTAATCCTAACATTTTCGGAGGCTGAGGCTGGTGGATCACTTGAGCCTGGGAGTTTGAGACCAGCCTGGGCAACATGGCGAGAACCCCGTCTCTACAAAAGTATACAAAAATTAGCTGGGCATGGTGGGGTGTGCCTGTAGCCCCAGCTACTTGGGAGGCTGGGGTGGGAGGATCACTTGAGGCTGGGGAGGTTGAGGCTGCAGTGAGCTGAGATCATGCCACTGTATTCCAGCCTAGGCAGAGTGAGACCCTGTCTGGAAAAAAAAAAAAAAAGAAAAATTGTATTTTGCAATGATAAAATGAGTTAATGTTTGCACAACTTAGATTTAGGGGTGGAGGGGAAGCACCATTAATATCAGATTACTTCATTTAAGGAAACAACTCAATGAAGTTTGGGTAAATTGATTGTAGAAGTGACTGCGGTCTTCAGCCTTGCCTATATCTACTCGTTTTGCAGTACAATTTCCAGTTCTTCCCATCAAGAGGTGAGTTCTGTTCCCACGCCCTTGAATCTGAGTGTCTCTGAAACTTGCTTTGGCTAATAATAGCATGTAGCAAAAGTGACGATTGTGCCAGTTCTAAGCCTGGGTCTCAAGAAACCTTGCAAGTTTTAGCCTTCTCTCCTTCCATCTCCCTACCTCCCTCTCTCAAACCTCTGCCATGAGAATAATCCCAAACTAGCCTGGCTGAAGATCAGAAACCTCATGGAGGAGAGGTATCTCAGGTGAGACCATCTTAGATCAGCCAAGCCCAAACTCGCTTGCTGGTGGTAGACAGATAAGCAAGCCTGGACAAGGTTAGCCTAGACTAGCCCAGCCCAGCCCACTGATTCAAAATTCATGAGCAAAAATAAATGCTTATTGTCTTACACCTAAGTTTTGAGCTGCCAGCATTATTGTGGCAATAGATGGTTGATGTGCGAGGTCACTTTGTAACTTGATAATTTGGAGGAGGCTGTCTAGGCAGATAACTAATGACCTGTAATCTTTATAGAATAGGAATAATGAACCAAATTCTATTGTGGCAATTCTGTTTGGACATTAAAAAAACATTTTCTGATAGCTTTAATAAAATACTTGATTTGCTCTTTTGGGTAGCCTAGAAAGAACAAGAGATTAGAGAGCCATTTGAAGTTCCTTTCCAACGTCATGAAAATGTATATTGTCAAATTTAACTCAAGAAAATATGTCACAGTTTAAAGTCTGTCTAAGTGCTCTTACAGTCAAAAGGAGGCAACTAGTATGTATATTTTATAAAACTCAAATATATATATATATATATTTGGGGCGAGATAACCAAAACCTAATAGTACTGGTTTTGAAGCAGCTAAGGATGTTACAAAAGGAAATTGGTGAAGATTTCTTAATAGAAGCAGACATGTTAATCAGTAAAGCCCTACAATATATATGCTCAGTAGTCTATGATAGACTTTTTTCGTTTTTCAGAACATTTTTGGAAGATGAAAAAGTGCCTGCAGACTAAAGAAGCCAGATATGTAGTGTCCATTTTAAAATCAAAATAATCTTTTAATCTAGATATTTAGCTTAACTTGCTGAGGGAATTTTGGAACAGAACATTCAGTGGCCAATTTTCATACCCTAAGAAGAATGAAAGTTACTGGGTAATAACTACCTTCTTGTTGAGTTGGTGTACTACTCAACAGGGTCATGCACAAGCATAGAATCAGGAAAAAAAAAAATGCATTGTGTACCACAGGGGAAACAATTGGCTTCGCTTGTTTTGGTTGATGTCACCTATTTACCTCTATTATCAAATCCAATGAATGCTTTTTAATCCTTAATTCACATATTCTGTGTTTATTCTACTTCCTTGAAGCTTTCAATCTGTTGGGCCTTTGTTTTGCTGATCCTTCTTCTCCTTCCCAGGAGGAGACAGAAGGAGGAGAGGGAAATACCTAGCAGCAGTGGTGTTTGGGATGAAATGCAGTCATTATGGAGGAAAAGGGAGTTATTCTATATCTTTTCCTAATGAAGGAATAGTCATAAGCTTCAGATTTATAAGGCATTTTAAGCCATCACCACTGCTTTTATGACTTACAATCAATCTGGGCAGATGAGATGACTTCCAAAGCATTTTCGTTTTGTAAATATTTACTGAAAGATAATAATAAGGTTCATTTAGGTTGTTTTCTATAAATCATGAAACATCTTCCTCTATTTTTACTTTTAGAAAGCTCTGCCCTTTAACAACCATCTCACATCTGTATTTTCATGAAGTCTTCTCTAATTACAACTGGAGCTCATATTCCTTTTGAATTTCTTTTTTGTTTTTTTAAAGACAGAGTCTCACTCTGAGCTGGAGTGACAGTGGGCTCAGAGTCTCACCCAGGCTGGAGTGCAGTGGCATGATCTTGGTTCACTGCAGGCTCCGCCTCCTGGGTTCAAGTTCCTTTTGAATTCCTGTAATTCTTTTATTATAAGCTTTTTTCAAGTGATACTCATACCATTTTGCATCACAGTTATTTCCTATTTGAGCTTGCCAAATAGATTACTTGCACAACAGCAAGGGTGTTGTCTTAAATACACAACTCACAATATCTCTTTGCATAAAGAGGTTCAGAAATACGTTCTTTTTTATTTGGTCCACTAGGCCTCTTAAAATTATTTCTTCCTAGGCACTGCTCCTGTTTAAAATTTCTTTCTCCACTAATCTCAGTAACATAGTTGATGTAAAACTAATTCTAATTTCATCAGAACTTTATATGTGTGTATTTTAATAAATGAAAAGTATAGGAATGATTCTTCTAACCAAAATGTGAAATGTATTAGTGTTTCTGAAGTCATTTCTTAAAACAGCAAAATTGATCATGTGTTTTAATTTCATGGGAATTCTCATGAATTACTTTGAAAACACAGCTTTAACTTTGTCCTTAGTAAACATAACACTGCTGTTTATTTTTTCATTTTCACTGCACTACGTATATCTTAACCCCAGCTTTTTTTTTAAACCACTTTTCCAAACTGAAGCAAATCTAAAATAAATTTAAAGCTCCTAAATAGTTCAAAAATTCCTTTTAGAATACTTTATTTCTGTAATATCTACTCAGTAAAAAAGTACAAATAAACCAATGCAAGATATTAATCATGCAGTATCAGGATTTAAAGGATGGCTTTGCTGTGTTGAACTAATGAAATGGAATAAATATCAAATTATGGTTATTTCTAAGTTGTGCCATATCGCTTATAATTAATTAAAATAATCTTACTGAAGCCAAACAGAATGCATAGGACCCTTGGAATACAAATAAGTTTTTTCCTCCCTTGATTCACTGCTGTACTAAGAGCAAATTTATGTCCTCCATGATTTGGCCCTAGAATGCATCAGTAATCTCTGTTGCTTTTCAAGCTGACAACCAGGCTCTGAATAAAGAATGAATACCAGCCTTGAATGAACATTTCAGGCACTTTTTTTTAGAAGGCTAGTCATCAATACCTTTTCTCATTATTGTAAGGCCAGCTGCTCTGGTTTTCCTTTAGAAAAAAAAAACATAACTGCATGTATTGAAGTCATCTGTCTCAAAATATTTATAGTTTCTTTTTTGTATATTTGTTTAGTGGTAATGATTTTGAATATTTTATAGTATCTATATAAATGCAATCCTTGTGTATATGTATGTGTTATAGTCAAAGACTTTTTGATAAATTTCTTATTTATCCTGCCTTTAAGCTAGCTTTTTCAATACCACTCTTTTGACACCAATGTCTCCAGGAGTATTAAAATTCCCTATCTTCCTTTCTGGCCTGGAAACAATATAAAAGACACAAAAGCCATTAAGTCACAGTATGTTTTCCATTGTAACAGCTTCTAATATTACTTGAAGTATCCATTTCATTCTTACCTATGAAAACCATGAAATGTTATGCTTCTAACTTTAATGAAAATCTATAGGGATTGTGTATACCATTCCAGATAAAGGAGCACATCTCCTATTATTAATGGTTTATTTAATATTTTTATTATATATTGTATATCTTTTCATTTATTCAGCAGCATTTTTTGATGCCTGCAGAGTTTTGAGACTGCTGGATATTGGGGCCACAACAGTGAGTAGACAGAGCCCTACTTTCGGAGTATACAGATAAATTAACAAAGAGCAATGAATATTGTCAAGGAAGCCCACAGTAAGGAGAACAGTCCTAGTCTAGGAAGTCAGGAAAGGCCTCTAAAAGGAAATGACACTGAAGGTTTGCGATGAACCTAGACAGATAAATGTTGAAGTGAGTGTGGAGTCTCCCAGGCAAAGGAAACAGATGCGTGTAAATGTATGCAAATGCTTGGTGCAGAGCATATAAGCAATGCAATAGCTGGAAATACATTAGAAAGATAAGCAGGAGCAAATCATAAGAGGATCTTAGGAAACATAGTAAGGAGTTTGCATTTTATTCCATGGGCAATAAAACTGAAGAAGTGAGTTACCAGTACAGCATTTTGGAAAGATAGCTGATGGCTACAAAGTGGTAAATGGATTAGGGAGAAGTCAGCTTGGAGGTCAAGAGACCACTCAGGCTGTTAGAATGGGTGGACAGAAGATAGTTATGGTGGTGGCAGAGGACAGAAATAATGAGATTTAAGAGACGTTTAGGATGTGGGATATACGAGGCTTGGTAATTGGAGAGGAAGGATTCAAGGATGACTTCCAGGGCTGACTTACTGTTGGGTGGAACATTAGAGGAGGAACAGGTTTGGGAGAATGGATGATGAAGTTTGGGACATAAGGCAGGGAGAAGATCACTGACGTGGATGGGGGAGGAATTTTATATTTGTGGAAGGAAATCTCATATGCAGGAAGGAGAAAAGTATGCTGTAAGTTAAATTGAAGATCTGATGCCAAAAAATTGGGATTTATTTTTTCTTTGAGGCAGATGACAACATGGCTTAGGATGATTGGGGAATAAGAGGAGTGTAAACAATGTTAAGAAAAGTAGAGATGGCTTAACAATAGTCATTGTGAAAAACGGGAAAACTTTCCAAGGAAGTAGGAAATTACCACAATATTGAAGCCATTGTTAAGGTTGCTGACAATGAATCAATAGTGGATCCAATTTACTATGTGTGTTTTTTTTCAGCAGTCTAAAGACAATTGCCAGAAACAGTTGCATTTGTACAGAGTTTGGGGTTTGAGTGGGGTGGAAGGACTATCTCTTAGGAAGATTGACCAATCTCCTTAATATCTGAATCCCACAATTAAACTCCCATGTAGAAATTCTTCACATGTAATTTGCTGTAATGCGAGTCCGATCTTTTCTTATGAAGTCCATTCACAGGCTCTCCTGCATTGTCAAATCATGCAGATGAATCTTCCTATCTTAAGACTTTTCATTCCACTCCCCTAGACTCATCATCATCTTGGTTTTCTTTCTGCTTAGGTATAGTATGCAGTCCCCCCTTTTTTTCCTGTTAACACCTACACAATTTCTGTCTTATTCCCATTTTAACATGCCCAGCTATCCTTTATACTGCTATCTTTAAAATCTAAAAATCTTACTTCTAAGGATTCTGTCGGAGATAATTCTGCCTTGAAAGTTATGTAATTTGAAACAAGCAGCAAAGGCATTTGACATTTTGTCTATCCCTTTCATGTCTGAGTTATCTCATCTGCCTGATTTACTCTGTGGGCAGGAATCCTTTCTCCTTTGAAGAAATTTCCTTCCACTCAAAAAATAAATAATTATGCTCGATTCTATTACGGTTTTTAGAGCATATTAAAAGTAGGCCGTATTTTTAGGTTTGATTTTTGGTTTGGTTAACTTTCTACAACTCTTTGGCAATAAACTTTTTACCCTTAGCCAGCCATCTCAGAAATGTCTGGCGTAGGGTCTCAGCAAAAGAATGTGGATAATTCAATGTAAACTACATATCATTAAGAAAATAACTCAAAAGAGAAGGGCCTACTAACCAAATACCAGGCTTTTCATCTTGATTTCAAAAATTGATTCATTCCTTTTGCTTGGTGGTTTAATCTTTGTATTATGAAGCATGCATACAGAAAAGTACATAAAATTTTTAACTCAGTCATCTATTATTACAGTGTAACCACCATCCAGGTCAAGAAATAGAATATTGCCATCACTCCAGAAGTGCCTCTTGTGCACCCTCCTAATCACCACCCCTTTCCTAACTCCAATGCTAAGGATAGCCGCTATCCTGATTGATGGTAATCACTTCTTCTGTTTAGACGTTTGCCGTCTCAGCATGTGTTTCTGAATACTGTAGTTCAATTTGCCTCTATTTTGGACTTTAATTAAAGTGAATCTTTAGGTACGTGCTTTTTATTGTCTGATTTCTCTTAAAATTTTGTGAAATTTAACCATGTTGTTACATGTGACTATTTTGTTCATTTTCATTGTTTTATAGTAGTCCGTGGTATAAACATACCACAATTTACCCATTCTACTGTTGATGAATATTTTAGTATACAATTTAGGGCTTCTTAGAAATAATATTGCTGTGAATGTTTTTGCATGTGTTTCTTGTTCATTTGCAGGGATTTCTGTTAAGTGTATACCTAGAGGTGGAATTACTAGATCATAGAATAAGCATATTTTCAGCTTTAAGTGGATAATGCCAAAAATGTTTTCCAAAAACGTTGTACAAATTTATACTCCACCAGCATTCTGAGAATTCCTGTTCCATATCCTTGTCACCCTCTGGTATTATTCTGTTTCATTTTAGGCATTCTAGTGTGCAATATCTTAGTGTGACTTAAATTTTCATTTTTCTGATTACTAGTAAGGTTGAACATCTTTTTATGTGCTTATTGCCATATCTTCTCCCTCTCTGTGGCTTATTTCTTATTTTAATTTTCTTTGAAATTACTAATTTAATATAATCCATATTATCCAATCTTTTTTATGGTTAGTCCTTTTTATGTCCTGTTTAAGAATTACATTTTTATTCCAAAGTTATATGTTTCTCCTATATAGTCTTCTGGAGACTTTGTTGTTTTACCTTTCACATTTACATCTATAGTCCGTCTGGAATTAACTTTGTGTGTGGTGTGAGGTAGGAGTTAAGTTTCAGGTTTTCTTTTTTCCAATCAAGACAGTCCCATTTATTGAAAAGATTGTTCTTTCCTCACTGCTCTGCAGGACCAGTTTATCAAGAATACATAAATACAGGCAACAAATAAATAATGCATGTATTATTTATGTTGATATACAACTATATAATGTTGATGTGTAGGTACAAATACATGTCTATTTATAGGCTTTATTTTTATAACAGTATCACAGTTTTTTAATGTCACAGCCTTAGTAGAAAAGCTTAGTTTAGTAGCTTAATGAGACCCTGGTGTCAATATCCAGAAAGCAAGCCTGTCCACCTTGTTGTTTTTCTTCAAGATTATTATTCTTGGCTCCTTGCGCATCTATATACATTTTAGAATCTGATGGGCAGCTAACAGGACATTCAGAGACAGCAGTAGCCATATTGGCCTTGGTAAGTGTGGGAGCTCATTACATAGCCTTTATTTCTGCCACTATGACCACTCTGTTCATGTGCCCTCATGCAAGTTTTCTTGGCCTTAACAGAGCACACCTGCTTCAACTGAGCATTTAAATGTCTCTAGAACTCTTTAATGAACAGATCTTCAGTCGGCTGCTCAGCTGTATCTGCTTTTCCATAGCCAGGAATAAGGGTCTCATTGTAAGCTACCAAACTAAGCTTTTATACTTAGACTTTAACTGCCTGTTAACGCTCTCACTTTCTCATTATCCCTCTGCAGAGCATCATAGCAACTTAGCAATAACCAGCAAACCCCACTGTCCTTGTAGGCGTTGTTTTCCCCATTTCATTCAAATGCCTGAATCTTTTCACATGCAAGAGTATTCTCACCAGTATGTTTTCCCAGGTTACCATTAATGAAATCTTTAGCAATTTGGCCATTCCCTTGTGCCAGGGACTATCCATGCCCCACATACTACTCAGGATGACATCCTCTTTGCCCACCAGGTAGTAGAGAAGTCAGTCCAGTATTCTAGCACATGTTTTTAGACTACTTCTGCCACTACCTGTATTATTAGTGTAGGCCCTTGGAGATGCATATACCAAGACAAGGATTAGATGTGTAAGAGAATTATTGGAGGGAATGCCTATGACGAAAAAAAGGGAGGGGACCAGAGAAAGCATGTAAAAACCTTCCAATTGCAAAGGAAAGGAGGGAAAAAGGAGGATTGGTTGGAAAGAATTATAAATATAATTATATAATTATAAGAATTAAATATTTATTATATTATAATGTAATAAAGTGTTATAGACTGCAGTGCTATTCTAAGAAAGTTTTAGCCAGGCGTATTGGGAATCCTCAAGCCATAGTTGCCTGTTAAAGGAATGGACCAGTATTACTGACCCTGCTGTGTTCATTGGCTCTGAGTAGCATAAGGAAAGCTTGGTCTTAGCATAAATGGGGTAGTAGATTCAGAAGACTGGCAGCTGGGACCATCAGTCAACTCTGCTTCCCTCAGCAGGAGATGTGCATGGTACATTTTCATAGCCACCACAGATTGCCTCAGTGTCTTTGTTAAGAATCAAATGACTGTATGAGTATGAGTCTGTTTCTGGGCTTGCCACTGTTCCATTGATTTGTCAGTCCTCTGCCAGCACCTCAGTTTTGATGACTGGTACATTTTGTAAGTCCTGGTCAGGTACTGTAAACCCTCCAGTTTGTTCAAGATTGCTTTAGAGATTCTAGGTCCTTTGCATTCTCATGTGAATTTTAGAATTAGCTTAATTCATTTAAGAAGAATTCCTGGGGTTTTCTCTGGAATTGCATTCAATCTATAGCTCAACTTAAAGGAGTATTAGCAGCTTAACAATATTGAGTCTTCCAGTTGATGAGCATGGTTTATCTCTATTTAAGCCCTCTTGAATTCTCAGCAGTGTTTTGTAGTTTTCAGTGTAGAGATTTGGCATGTCTTCTGTTATATTTTTTCCTAAAGTATTTTATGTTTTTGATAGTACAGTATTTAAATTTTAAAATTTCACTTTCCAGTTGTTTGCTGTCAGTAGACAGAAGTATAGTTGATTTATGTTTATTGACTTTGTGCCCTACAAACCTGCTAAACTCACTGATTAGTTCTAATGGTTGTTTTGTAGATTCCTATAAATTTTAACGTAAACAATCATACTGTGTGAATAGAGGCAATATACTTTGTTTCTGATCTGTATACGCCTTTTATTTCTTTTTCTTGTTTTATTTCCATGGCTGGGACTTACAGTGCAATGTTGAATAGGAGCGATAAGAGCAGGCTGCCTTGCTTTGATCCCACCTTTAATGAGAACACATTCTGTATTTCACCATTCAGTATGATATTAGCTGTAGAGTTTTTGTAGATGTGCTTTATCAGTTTGAAGAAGTTCCCTTCCTGTCCACATTTGTTGAAAGTTTTTATCTTGATTTGGAGTTGAGTTTTGTCAGATGTTTTTCTGTATCTATTGAGCTGGCGATATGCTTTCTCTCCTTTTTTTATTAATATGATCAATTACATTGATTTTTAAACATTAAATCAACCTTGCATTTCTAGATTAAGCCCTTGCTTGACCATGATCTTTTAAATACGTTACTGGATTTGATTTGCCAATGTTTTGTAAAGATTTTTGTATTGCTGTTTAGGAGAAATATTAGTTTCCTTTTTGGAATGTCTTTTTCAGATATTCCTGGTGGTATTATGCCAGCCTCATAAAAGCGTTCCCTCCTCTAGTTCCTGAGAGGTTGTATAAGATGGGTATTATTTCTCTTTTAAATGTTTGATAAAATTCACCAGTGAAACCATCCAGGCTTAGAGTTTTCTTTATGTGGTGGATTTGTATAAAAGATTTAACTTATTTAAAAGGCATCAGATTATTTAGATTTTCAGTTGTGTCCATTTCATCCAAATTGTTGAATTTATTGGCATAAAGTTATTCATCATATGTCCTTATTGCCCTTTTAATGTCTATAGAATCTATGATGACAGGAGTTTCTTTTTATTTATTGTTCTTGGAGTCCAAAGGACTTCTTAAATTTGCAGCTTGATACCTTTCATTAGTTTTGGAACATTCTCAGTCATTATCTCTTTAAAAAGTTATCTGCCCTTCTTTTCCTCCTGAAATTCCAGTTTACCCACATATTAGACTTTACTACTTTCTCCTTTGTCTCTTAATTTTCTTCTGTATTTCCCATCTCTTTGTCTGTGTTTCATTTGGGTATCTTCTTTTGGTCTCTTTCATAATTTACTTAATCTGTGTCTAATCTGTTATTGTACCTATTGGCCAAGTTCCTAATTTCTGTTATGTTTTTAGCATTCCTAGAATTTCCTATTTTTAAAAAGTTTCTAGTTTTCTGTCAATTTTTAATCTTATATTTTATGCCCTTGAACATTATAAGCATAGCTATTTTATAGTGTCTTTTGGATAATTCCAATATTTGGGGCCCCTATTCGGTAAGATTGAATTGCACCCCTTAGAAGGCCTGTCTATTTCTGATTCAACCTTAGTTGCAGGGTGCAGCCCTTTAGGGACTCAACCTAAAGTGAGGAGGTTCATCTGACCTCCCACTTTGGCCAGTTCCATACTTTAGCTCCCATCCTCCTAGCACTCTTGAGTGTATCAGAAGTACTGCTTATTTTTTCAGTAGTCCTCTCAGGAATCATAAACTTACCCAGGAGAAAAGTGATCCCCAAAATTGAGCTATCAAACACTCCCAGATCTTGGCCTGGTAATTCTTTACTATCTGGATATCTCTCAGGTAGTTTCAAGTGTATACCTTTAATAGTTTGTGCAGTTTTTCTAATTGTCCTCAAAAGATAGTAGATCCAAATTACCTAGTCCATCATTATCAGAAGAGATTAGCCAGCCCATTTATCAGGAAAAAGGAAATTAATGTGAAGCTCAGTTTTGGTACTTATAAAAAGTGGTATTAATAGCCAAAAGTTTTTTCTACCCTGAGTTATAAAAAATGCAGGCCGGGTGCGGTGGCTCACTCCTGTAATCCCAGCACTTTGGGAGGCCAAGGCAGGCAGATCACCTGAGGTCAGGAGTTCGAGACCAGCCTGACCAACATGGAGAAACCCCATCTCTACTAAAAATACAAAAAATTAGCCAGGCATGGTGGCACATGCCTGTAATCCCAGCTACTTGGAAGACTGAGGCAGGAGAATCACTTGAACCCAGGAGGCGGAGGTTGCAGTGAGCCGAGATCGCACCATTGTACTCCAGCCTGGGCAACAAGAGTGAAACTCCATCTCAAAAAAAAAAACAAACACAGTTTCCAAATTTTGACTGAGTTTGTTAAGACCACAATTAAACCATTTGTTGCATGCAGCTGCATTTAAAGACATACCAAAACAAAAAAAGAGAACTGTGAACAATTCAGCTTATTTTTAACTAACAAAAGAAAGTGTTCGAAAGTATAGATAGAGAGGCTTACATAAGTGGAGACAGTGCATCCCTGAAGTATTTTGAGGAATAAGAAAAAACAAGTGACAGACCTGTCAAATGGTTCCCATTCGGCTCCCGATTTACTGCTCGGGGACTTACAGGATGCTATTTGAAGCTGAACAACTTGCAAAAACTTCATCAAAAATCAAAATTCCCCCGTGGCACTTTACTTTGAAGCATTCTTGCTTAAGGGAGGGAAAGTATGTTTGAAACGTTTATTTGAACTTCAGTTCTATTTTAACTTTTTAGTGACTGTAGAATCTTTGTTGATTACAAATGATCTCCTAGCAGGTATCATTAATCATACTTCTGCTAGAGGGTATAGACGGTCATCTTTCTACTCCCAGTTCTTGGTACAATAGATGTTCATTAAAACAAAATATTAGACCTCTAGAATCTTTTAAGAAATAAATCATTCTGGATAAGTCTCCTTTTCAGATAATGAAGGGTTAAAATTTTGCATACTGTAAAAGTAGTGTTACTATTATCACCCCCACCTACCACCACCATCTATTATTTTTGTGCCAAGCACTGTCCGTCCTAAGCAGTTTACATTCTTTTTATTTTTATTTTTTTTGAGACGGAGTCTCACTCTGTGACCCAGGCTGGAGTGCAGTGGCGTGATCTCCACTCACTGCAAGCTCCGCCTCCCGGGTTCACGCCATTCTCCTGCCTCAGCCTCCCCAGTAGCTGGGACTACAAGCGCCCGCCACCTCGCTCGGCTAATTTTTGTCTTTTTAGTAGAGACGGGGTTTCACCGTGTTAGCCAGGATGGTCTCCATCTCCTGACCTCGTGATCCGCCCGCCTCGGCCTCCCAGAGTGCTGGGATTACAGGCGTGAGCCACCGCGCCCAGCCAGCAGTTTACATTCTTTCCTTCATTTGATCTTTTTAACATTGGGATAAGGTAGGAAAAGGTATTATCTCCATTTTGCCGAGGAGAACTGAAGTTTGGAGAAGTAACTTGGCCCATGTCTCACAGCTTCTATGGAGTAAGGGCTGAATAAGGCCCGAATTTGAATCCAGGTCTGTCTGACTCCACAGCACATGTCTGAAGTCAGTGTTGTTAATGAAAGCGACTATGAATTTCTCTGACTTTTAAAAAAGAATATTCTGGACATAATTTCCATTTAAAAAATGATACTAATGTAGCATTTATTAAAATGTATTATAACCCCGTCTCTACTGAAAATACAAAAATTAGCCCGGCATGATGGCCCGTGCCTGTACTCCCAGCTACTCTGGAGGCTGAGGCAGGAGAATTGCTTGAACCCGGGGGGCGGAGGTTGCAGTGAGCCAAGATCACGTCACTGCACTCCTGGGTGACAGAGCGAGATTCCGTCTCAAAAAAAAAAAAAAAAAAAAATTGTTTATATTACTGTTTCCAATTAGACTGTGAAAATCTTGAGCTGTATCTTGTTCATTTTTGGGTTCCCAACCTTCAGTATAGGCTGTAGTTCATAGGAGGTCTACATGTTTGTTAAAATAATGAAAGAATGAAAGAATTAGTGTCATGATATCAGAATTAGTTACTGTGAGGTGCTAAAAATATAGAAGCAGAAATAGGTAAAGATTATTGTGGCCAGGCACGGTGGCACATGCCTATAATCCCAGCATGTTGGAAGGCTGAGGCTGGAGGGTCACTTGAGCCAAGGAGTTTGAGACCAGCCTGGGGAAGATGGCAATACCTTGTTTCTACAAAAACAAAACAAAACAAATTACTGTGTTTCACAAAGTTAAATAGGTAATGTTTCCATCCTTACTCCTGAACTGTGCTTTCTTTGAGAAAAGTTCCAGGTGTCATTTTTATTTTTTGCTCATTTATTTCATTCATTTAACTAATATTTACTAATAATTATTATATACCAGGCACATAAGACTACTCATGTAGTCTTACATGACATAGTAGTCATTGTTTTCTTTTTACTGTACTTTAAGTTCTGGGATACATGTGCAGAACACGTGCAGGTTTGTTACATAGGTGTGCATGTGCCATGGTGGTTTGCCGTACCTGTTAACCCATCTAGTAGTCACTGTTGATTTAAAATTCCCTATGTGATAGTTTGAACAAGAATAGATATTGTCTGATAATTTTTGCAGTTCTGATAAGTGTGAAGCAATATCTCTTTAGTTATCATCTTTCTATATGTATATTGGTCATTTTAGTTTCCCCAGCCTATTATCTATTAATATCCTTTGCCCATTTTAATAGGATAGTTGCCTTTTCCTTATTAATTTATATTATACAATAATATGAACTATATAAATATCTTCTCCCAATCTGTAGCTTGCCTTTTGAGTTTTACTATGCAGAAGTTTTAATTTTTAGTATTTAATTTGATATTATTTTCCTTTATGGTTTATACTTTTCATGTTAGGTTTAAAACATGTTTTTGTACCCTGAGGTCATAAAGATATTTTCATATAATTTCTTCTGAAAGCTTTAAAAACTAGCTTTTCACATTAAGTCTTTAACCTTCTAGAATATATTTTTGTTTAGGGTATGATACAGGGAATCTAATACCATTTTTCTTTATGAACTATTGTACAGTCCCTTCTATCCCCACTGAATTGCAATGCCACCTCTCTCATATATCACATTCCCATGTGTGAATGAGTTGGGGATATAATAGTCCTCCTCTACAGCAACAATACTTTTCCCTAGTTACTATCCATTTCTAAGTCTTAGTTTCTGATAAGCCAAGCTCCTTGTGAGTCTTTTTAAAAATAATCTTGGCTATTCTTGGTCCTTTATTCTTCTAAATGAATTTAAGGGCCAATTTACCCAATGCCATAAATACTTTTTTTGAGATTTTGATTGGAATTGCATAGATTGCTATTAATGCATGGATTGCACAGATAAAATATGACAGCAGTTTTCAGGAGACACATGTCAAGCCAATCCCAAGGACTTCCTTTCCACACTTAGATGGTAACATCAGGCTCAGTCTCCAGATTTTGCAGCTCAGCCAACAACTTGCTAGAGAATCCACTGTTAGGCATCTACAGTCTCTGTTAGTCACTTGAGCCCTCTGCCCTATCCATCCCTACTCAGCTATAACCATGGATTACCACATTCCTCATAAGACCATGCTGACCACTCCATCTGTCCTTGTCAATCCTCTACTTAATACACAGGGAAGGAATGGTGGTGGATTATAGTAATTCTGCATTTCCTAGAGAGAGGGTTCTGACCCCATAGGTGGTTTGTTTATGGTAGTGTTCCTGTAAATGGTGTATTCCATGACTTTGTCCTTGCTTTTGGTCTTTAACAGTTCTAGGGTAACTGAATAGAAAATGGTCCAGCTCATTATCTGTTTATAGTTAGATTATTATTAGACACCTTTAATCTTTTTAGTTATAATTAAAGTTATCTTTATAATTATGTTTTCTAAGTGGTGATACATAATATTTTTCTAAATATTGGTGCTTAGCTGAACTTGCCTAATAATTCTACTAGTTTATGGATTATCTTGTATTTTCTAGGCAGATATTGTAAAATTCCTTGGGAATGGGCACAATGTCTTATTAAACTTGGTATCCCTAGCATTAACACAGAACCAGTACAAAGAGAGTGTGGCCAATAAATGTTTTCTGGAATAGATGGAAACCATATATGATTTAAAAGTTTAAATTCTTGATTTAAAAAAAATTGAGCATGATAGTGACTCTGTACCTTTGAAAGCTTGGGAATGAGAGAAAGGTTTTTGAATGTTTGAAAAAAAATTAAAGTCTGTTAATTTCATTATGAAGTAGAAACCTTCAGTGAGGTCTAAGATGCAAAGTAGGGTCGGTATGCAAACAACTGCAGCTAATACCCAGGGCAGGGAAACATCCAAAGCAGAGAGGAAAGCAGTCCAAATCAGGGGCAGAGACCAAAGTACCGTCTCATAGAGGACAAGGGATGAAAGGAAGGGCTCAGGGAGGGGGAAGCAGCTGCTGAGGGTCAGAAACAGACAATACAAGCAAGAGAGCTCTTTCCCATCTTCCTTGGGAGGCTCCATTCTCCTTATTTGGTAGGGACCTGCTTTCTTTCTCTACCTCTTCTACTTAAACAAAGATGAGACCTTGGATGAGCTATACTTCCCCTCCCATCCATCTGTTCCTATCTACTGTTTTCCTAGACAGTCTACCCACATTAGCTCCATGCTGAAAATATTTTGGTTTATGACTGATACCCTGCACTATGCTTCCCATTAGTCATATAACTGTTGCTGAGAGGGACTTTGTTGGAAGACAGTCCTCAATGACTCTTGCACTCCAGTGAGGCCCTGACCTCTGTTTATCTGGGTCATTTCTCAGGATTGTTTTCGTAGTGAGCAACCTTGAGGGAGGAGATAATGTCTCCCTCCAGGACAAAGAGTAAACTTGCTTTTTATAAACTTGCCAGATCTAAAACAGCATTTACCCAAATCTATCCTGTAATGCAACCACTGCACGTGCTGGTCCATCTATCTAGGTCCATTCATAACACTTGTGGGAATTGGAGCTTGGGAAACCATTGCAAACATTTGGGAATAATGTAAAATTTACAGAAGAGTTGTAAGAATAAGAACAGTACAAAGAAAAAAATTAAAGTCTATTATGTATGATTTTAAAATTTTAAAATATTAATAATTTTCTCGGTCAGGCACGGTGGCTCATGCCTATAATCCCAGGAGTTTGGGAGGTCGAGGTGGGCAGATCACGAGGTCGGGAGATCGAGACCATCCTGGCCAACATGTTGAAACCCCGTCTCTACTAAAAATACAAAAATTAGCCCAGTGTGGTGGCACACACCTGTAGTCCCAGCTACTTAGGAGGCCGAGGCAGGAGAATCGCTTGAACCCAGGAGGCAGAGGCTGCAGTGAGCAGAGATTGTGCCACTGCAAATCAGCCTGGGCAACAGAGTGAGACTGTCTCAAAACAATAGTAATAATTTTCTTAAGGATTTTATGCATGTTGGCAGCATATGGTTTGTACTAGAAAACAGCAACAAAAGAACTTTGATAATCTCATTGAAAACACACGCAAATGCGAATACCACACAACTATTAATTATGGCTTGTAGTAACTACACATGGTACCAGTCTTATGTGTAGAAAAAGAAAAGTAGCTTAAAGAAAAGATACATATGAATCATTTGATAACATTAATTTTTTAATTATGTGGGATTCTGTACACATGGTTGTGGCACCACTGTGATGCCAGAAAAATAAGCAGAAAATATTCTTTGAATATTTTAATAGAAAATTGATAAATTCAGGAAGAATATTAGGAGTGGTTTATACCTCATGAAAATATGATTTTATTGTTGGCCAATGGTGATTTATAACACTGAAACCTGAAGATATAAGCAGAAATTGTAGCCAATTTGTCTATGCCGGTTTAGAAATGTAGTGCCAGATCCACACTGATTCCAGTTAATTTTAGGTGAGAAAAGAGCTGGTTTTATTTAGGAGTGAAGTTTTCTACAGTGACTTGTGCTGAAACAAGAGAAAGTGTCAACTTAAAATGACAGAGGCTGTCTTCCTAAGAAAATAGAACCACTAACAACTTACCATAATTTTACATTGTAGGAAGGCAAATAATAAATGATTCTATCAGAATTTTAGCTAACCTTAATAAAATATCTGAATTACCTTGTTACAGCAAAAGCAGGAATGCATTTTTATTTGTTATGCAATAAATAAAATTTGTAAACTCCATAATGAGTATATTCTCTACCACATATCCTCTACCCATCTGAGGAAATATACACTAACCAATACAGCTGAAGCTACTTCCTGTCTCCTTGCAGTTTTAATTACTACCATGAATTTAGTGTGTTGTTTCCATACCTTTATTTATATTTTTATTATATGCATATTTCACATATATAGTGTCAGGAAAATGTATGTGTGTGTGTATCTCTAAGAAATATATAACATTGGCCAGGCGCAGTGACTCACACTTGCAATTCCAGCACTTTGGGAGGCCGAGACAGGCAGATCACTTGAGGCCAGGAGTTCGAGACCACCCTGGCCAACATGGCAAAACCCCATCTACTAAAAATACAAAAATTAGCTGGGCGTGGTGGTACATGCCTGTAATCCCAGCTACTCAGGAGGCTGAGGCAGGAGAATTGCTTGAACCCGGGAGGCAGAGGTTGCATTGAGCCAAGTTCATGCCACTGCACTCCAGCCTGGGCAACAGAGTGAGACTCTGTCTCAAAATAAATAAATAAATAAAATAAATAAATATAAAAAAAGATAGCGTTGTTAATAGCTTTCAAACTATATTCATGGTATACTACATATTTTTCTGCAGCTTGCTTTTTTCTTCAACAATATGTATTGAGTTTCATTCATGATAATATGTAGGGCTCTAGTTCATTCACTGCCAATGCCAGAACAGTATGCCAGTGGAGGAATAGACTGTAAGTGATTTATTTAATCTCTTGTTGCTAACATTCACTGGATTGAACCTTATGTTTCTGTTTTCTCAGGAAGAAACGATTAACTTTCTAACATTCTCATGTGCACACGAACAGTGTGACTCTCATGAAGGAAGACCCTCCCTGGTATAACTTAGATATTCCAAGGACTACGATGGGATATACAGCACCAAGGAGGCTTTTCAAAGATGTGAGTCTAGAAATATTCTCCTGGGAACCAGAGGGAGATAATTTGATAGAGGGAGAGGCTGGGAACACTCAGCTCACTACTTTAAGAATCTGACAGCAAGGACAGGGAAGAATAAACTTAAAGACTAGAATTTGCTAATGAGAGATGGTACGGAGATGGATGCCCAAGGCAAGTAGAGTAAGGTGTGTCAGTGATTTCTGAGCAGAGCCTCGAAAACAGTGGGCAGGCTGGTCTAGAAAGCTAAGAGAACAGCTTTGATGTCAAAGCTGGTGGACTTGGCCCCAGACAGGAAAATATACTTCTTTTCCCAAGACAGTGTCTGAAAGGGAGAACTCAACCTAGCATGGGGCTTAAAAGCCTTCAGGGCAAACAGTCCCCCAACCTTTCTCCCACCCTCCGTCTCCACAAGGTTGAAAACTAAAGGCCTCACAGTATGGTCTGAACAGGACAGCTTTAACATGTGTCAACCATTTTACCTTATATCTATTGTACTACAGTAAAGATTACAATATTACAAAGATTACAATATAGCTATCATGGGGTGACACAGATGGAGGTTCAACTAAGGAAGAAGAGTGAAGTAAAATCTTGAACTTAAGGAAGCTGCCTCCCTTTGGGTGGAGGAAGAAGAACTTCTAAATAGCAGCTAAAAGTAAACCAAAGCAAATTATTGAACCATGACAAAAGGGCAAGTTTGGAGGAAGCGGAAGGTATACCATGGGAAGCAGCTCTTAGGTTTTCTCACAAGAAAAAAACAGCATTGGAGATAATCATAATCCCCTGAACTGTAAACTGCTATGGTTTATTGCCACATGTGGACGCCATTACTAGACCCTGGGATGTCAGAGGGAAACCTTACAGTAGAAGAGGGAGAAATAATTTAAAAAGCTAATACTTTTTTTCCATTGGTCACATTTTTACAAACTAAAATTGATTGCAAAATTGCCCACAAAATCTGAATATAAAATGTTTCTATTATTAAGTAAAAACACAGCTAACACTTATATGGCATGATGTGCTGCGCTCCATTCTATGTAATTAAATGTATTATGTTATATTCACAGCCATTCTAGAGTAGTTATTAATGTGGTCCACATTTTGCAGAATCCAATACATGTCTCGAGGTCACCTAAGTAGTACAGTAGTCCTCCCTTATCCACAGTTTTGCTGTCTGAGGTTTCAGTTACCTGCAGTCCAGAAATAATAATACAGGTAAATGGAAAATTCCAGAAATAATTCATGAATTTTAAGTTATGCACTGTTCTGAGTAGTGTGATGCAATCTTGTGCCACCCCTCTTTGTCCCACGCAGCACTTTAATCATCCCTTTATCCAGCGTATTCATGCTGGATACACTACCTGGCCATTAATGACATGAGCTGTTCTGACATCCAGCCATGGATCATCATGGCTCAGTGATCCAGGATCACCTGAAGCAGGTGATGACATGATGATGTCAAAATCCTGACATCACCATGCCTCAGTGATCCAGGATCCCCTGAAGCACATGAGCCTTCTGACATGTTGGTAGAAGGTCAGTAGTAGCCTAACACTATGTCACAATGCCTACTTCATTCACCTTACTTTATTTCAGCACGTAGGCATTTTATCATCTCACATCACCACAAGAAGAAGAGTTAGCACAGTAAGTTATTTTTGGAGAGAGACTACATTCACATAACTTTTACTCTATTTTATTAGTAGTTGTTAATCTCTGTGCCTAATAAACTTTATCATAGATATGGCTGTATAGGATAAAACATAGTATCTATAGGGTTCAGTACTATCTGGTTTACAGCATCCACTGGGGGGTCTTGGAATGTACCCCCACGGATAAGGGGGAATGCTGTAACTGATAGAACTAGTATCTGAGCCCAAATAGCCTGGTGCCAGTGTCTGCGCTCTTCACCACTGTGTGATACTGCTTCTTATACAGTGTGAATATTTTCAAGGTCAGATGCCTAGAGGTTAAGCAGTTTATACATCTACGTTAGCTGGAACTTTGGTAAACTCAGCTGGATTTGAATTGGTGACTGTTGTATGTGTGCACTATTGACTTCCTGGCTCTGGTCTGAGGGTACATGCCCTTAATAACAGATCAGCTATTTTAGTCGTGTTCAACTTACTAGGAATGTGGGCAGTTTTCTCTTTAGAAGAGCCATGTGTCTTTATTAAAGTTTTGGAGGTAATGATGAAGCTTTCTCTCTTTTTAAACAAGATATTAAATGTTATATAGTCCCAGTAAGGGAAGGCCAATTTGGACCACAGAAAATTCCACCAAAAAGACTATCAGGAAATATAGAAGAAAATTATTCAGCCTCTATTGTTATATTTTAAAATAACTGAATGGATGGCTACAAAGTGACTTTGTGCTTCACAGAATAATAGGCCTAAAACCCCATCAGTAGGCTATAGTCTATGTTCAGGCAAGAGAAGCTTTGGAATTAAGTGGTCCCAATAGAACAAAATTAACCTTGTGATTAACAAACCACCATGTGTTCTGAGGTCTACCAGCTTGTCTAAAAAATTAACCCTAGGACACATTAATACCATTCTTCCACTCTTGTAGATGCATTTTTTTTTTTTTTTTTTGGTCTTAAGTCTTTTTTATTTCTTCCTGAGTTTCCTTTTAAATTGTAGCTACCCCTGGGAGAGGGTGCACTTTTGGGTTTACCAGCCCACACCAGATACTGTTCATCACTTTAGCAAGAGTTAGATGACAGGCAATCCAGTGGAAGAATGGCTCATGGAGTCAGGCAGAAGGGTGGGACAGAAAAGGTACAGAGAAGGGTCGAAGACAAACTGTTACTCCACAGATTTTCCCATGCTTGGTCTGCCTCCAAAATCTGATGTGTACAGTATTCAACCTAGAAAAAAAGGCAGCTTTTGAAAGCCTTTTACAAAGAATGTCTTGTTTGATGGTGATCCCACCATTCTTTCGGTCTCTTGAGTTTAAAATCTTGATTCTAAGGCGTAGAGAGTTCACTTCTTTCTCTCCATTCCCTGAACCAGTCATTTATCAAGTTGCATCACATGTCTCTTTGCATTGTTTTTCCTATTTACCCCTTTCTTTGAATTCTAACTTTTAACATCATAACTCAGACCCTCTTCACTTGCCTAACTTACTGTGTTGAGAGGTTGCTCAGGGCGACCGTAAATTCCTCTGAGATGTGTAATTTCCAAATGAGGTTAGGAAGTCCCTGAATGGTTTGCTCTTCATAAGCATTGTTCCGTCCTAACTGTAAATTCGGACTCACTTCCTAGTGAGAGTCAGTATCATGAAGAAAGGACAGAAGAAAAACGCTGAATAGGGTCAGGGACTCAGAAGGCTGAAAGGAGTTAGGAAAATAAGATTGGAATAACTCCACCCTCAGGTAGAGAAGAAAGGGAAAAAACAGGAAGCTCTTGGGTACAAGGGCCTCAGAAATATCACTGTGAGAACTTTTAAGGTTCTGGATCCTCTTTCTGGACCCTTGTCATTGCCCTTTTCATTCTCCTTAAAAAATACTTAAACGAAGAAGGGCCTACATGCTTAGTTGTAGGGATAGAAGAGAAAAGGGGAAAAGCAAATTACCGAACAGTGCTTAAAAGGATATCATTTTAGTTAATCCATGTATGCAACATTTGCTTGAGCGTGCATAACCCAGCTCTGCAAGAACACCTCAAGAACTAGACATGTGGTGACTTCAGGGAGGAAAACTGAGGCCGAAAGACGGAGAAGTAGGCAGGCTAGTAGTGTTTGGCTCTATATTATGTGCCTTTTGAGTGTTGTGACACGTGAATAAAATATCTCTCCAAGATTAGTAAAATAGGGAGTGGTATTGGGACACATACTTTTCTACAAACTGTTCTATGTGGAATGAGAACTTCAAAAAAGGAAAGTCAGGTAAACTCCAGGGAACTATGGGAAGAAAGAATGAGGTACATGGGAAAACGCATGATTCAGGACACTGTCAACCTAGGTTTAAGCATCAGCAGACCTGACTGTCTAAAAAAGTACTGTAAAGATCTTAACTAGGGATATAGCAACCTGACCAACATTCCTGAAACATAATATTTCCTGTGTCATGTTCCCACTCAAACGCCATCAATGGAATTTGACCTTCCAGTGGTTTCAGTGGTGGGTGAGTCCCAAATTATGACTATTTTGTAAAAGTCCCTCAGATGATTCTATTGTGTGGCCAGAGTTGGGAATCATTGCTCTAATCTGAAAGTGATCTTAAATTCAGAAGTCTGTAGATAGTGTGATGGAGAACACTATTTTAGGGCTTAGCCTGTGGAGAAGATGCAGGCACTTTAAGTTCAGTTCAGCCTCAGCCTTCTGTATACCATCTTTCCGTGGACTTGTGGGTAAAGTTCTGTGGAGAAGCACTGAACATGACATTGACAACCAAAGAGATCCTTGTGAAACACAGAAAGAATTCTGAATCCAAATTGCAAATAAAATTTGATTTTTCTTGAAAGAAGGACACATGGGGTCAAGCTTAAGTCGATCATGAAAATACAAATCAAATGTGTGGGAGATGCATATACTTCCAAAATTTATTTTCTTGGTAGAAACATAGATTTTATCTAGTTTTTAAAATAATTTCAGCTTTTTGATTCGGGGGTACATGTGCAGGTGTGTTACCTGGGTATATTGTGTGATGCTGAGGTTTGGAGTATGATTGATCCCATCACCCAGGTCCTAAGCATAGTACCCAGTAGTTTTTCAGCCCTTGCCCACCTCCCTCCCTGCTCTAGTAGTTCCCAGTGTCTGTTGTTCCCATCTTTATGTCCATGAGTACCCATCGTTTAGATCTCATAAGTGAGAAGATGTGGTATTTGGTTTTCTGTTTCTGCATTAATTTGCTTAGAATAATGGCCTCCAGCTGCATCCATATTGCCTTAAAGGACATGATTTTGTTCTTTTTATGGCTGTAGTATTCCATGGTGTATATGTGCCACATTTTCTTTATCCAAATCACCATTGATGGGCACCTAGGTTGATTCCATGTCTTTGCTATTGAGAATAGTCCTGCAATGAACATATGAGTGCATGCGTCTTTTTGGTAGAATGATTTATTTTATTTTAGTTATATACCCACTAATGGGATTGCTGGGTCAAATGGTAGTTCTGTTTTAAGTTCTTTGAGAAATTTCCAAACTGCTTTCCACAGTAGCTGGACTGATTTCCATTCCGCCCTACAGTGTAGAAGCATTCCCTTTTCTCCGCAGTCTCACCAGCATCTGTGGTTTTTTGACTTTTTATTAATAGCCATGGATAACTCGTGTGAGATAGTACCTCATCATGGTTTTGGTTTGCATTTCTCTGGTGATTAGCGATGTGGAGCATGTTTTCATGTTTGTTGACCGCTACTATATCTTTTGAGGTTTCTGTTCATATCTTTTGCCAATTTTTAATAGAGTTACTTTTTTTTTTTTTGCTTGTTGATTTAAGTTCCTTATGGATTCTGAATATTACACCTTTGTCAGATGCAGTTTTTGAATATTTTCTCACATTCTGTAGATTGTCTGCTTACTCTCTTGATAGTTTGTTTTGCTGTTGAGAAGCTCTTTAGTTTAATTAGGTCCCATGTATCAATTTTTGTTTTTGTTGCAGGTGCTTTTGAGAACTTAGTCATAAATTCTTTCCCAAGGCTGATGTCCAGAATGATGTTTCCTAGGTTTTCTTCCAGGATTCATATAGTTTCAGGTCTAATGTTTAGGTCTTTAATCCATCTCGAGTTACTTTTTGTATATGATGAAAGGTAGGTGGTCCTTATAAAACCCAGCCATGCTGCGTATGGCTAGGCAGCTATCCCAGCACCATTTATTGAATAGGAGTTCTTTCCCTGTGGCTTACTTTTGTCAACTTCGTCAAAGATCAGATAGCTGTAGGTGTGTGGCCTTGTTTCTCAGTTCTCTATTCTGTTCCATTGGCCTGTGTGTCTGTTTTTGTACCAGTACCATGCTTTTTGGTTACTGTAGCCTTATAGTATAGTTTGAAGTCAGGAAATGTGATGCCTCAAGTTTTGTTCTCTTTGCTTAGGATTGCTTTGACCATTTGGAATCTTTTTTGTTTCCGTACAAATTTTAGAATAGTTTTTTCTAGTTCTGTGAAAACTGATATTAGTGGCTTGATAGGAATAGCACTGAATCTCTAGATTACTTTGGGTAGTAAGTCTGTTTTAATGATACTGATTCTTTCAATCCATGAGCATGGAATGTTTTTCTATTTGTTTGTGTCATCTCTGATTTTTTTTAGCAGTCTTTTATAGTTTTTCTTGTAGACGTTTTTCACTTCCTTGGTTAGATGTATTCCTGGGCATTTGATTTTATTTTTCTTGTGGCCATTGTAAATGGGATTGTGTCCTTGATTGCCAAAATCTATTTTTACTTTGTTCCCAGGCAAAAGATGAGTAAAACAAGCCTAGAATCTAATCAGAAGCTTGTTGATTGAGGAGATGACCATTCTCCAGAGTTGACCTGATGGAACAGCCATAGTAAATAGCCCAGAAGAGAATTCATGTCAGCTTTCCACTGCCTGGCAATGTGTCTTTGGACAAGCCACTCAAATTCTCTTGGCTGTCATTTCTCCATCTGTACTATAATGGAAGGTGCTCTGTGGGTGCCTCTGCTCTCCACGGTTTTGTGAAAGAGCACCTTCCCACCTCATGGTGGTTAGGAGTATAGGATCTGGGGTGGACTGCCAGCCTTTGCATCCCAGCTCTGCTACTCACTTGCTATGTATGTGGCCTTGGGCAAGTTTCTTAACCTCTCTAAGCTTTAGCTTTTTCATCTGTAAAATTGGGTCAATAGTAGTACCCATTTTTTAGTGATGCTGTGAGGATTTAAAGGGAAATGCACATAAATCATTTATCACAGTGCCTGGTAATAGTTAAATAAGTGTTACTTATAACTATGGTTATTATTCTGTGTATAGAATTAGAAGGCACCACAGAGTTAGACGGACACCATGTAGCTCCATCCCCTTGAGTTAAAGATGAGGAAACTGCAGCCCAGAGGAAATGAGTGACTTGCTCAGGGTCTCATATTTCACCTTGTATGTTTGGGTATTGTAAAATCAGACTGTGTCCGGCAATGCTATTTAGCACTAAGACTCCATCTGGGCAACACAAAGTAGTCTGTGAATGTAACAAAATTAAGAAACATAGAGAGTATAGTCTGCACCAAGTTTAAAAGATGTATAATCACTCATTATACATGAAAACAATAGAATGAAGCTTAGTTAAATGTACTTTTTAAGTAGACACCAGACACTACCTTATAATGAAAGAAGTAAAAAGGAAAAAAAAAATTACAAAAGACATTCTTTCCTTCTTAAACTGAGCTAAGATAAAGTTCCAAATATTTGCTTTATTTAATCTTAGCCACTTTTATAAAATGCTCCATTGGCCCTATATTTAGCAGTTGGTAGTTAGTACTGGTTCCATCATAAAACTCCTTTACCACTCACTCTCCAGCGGCAGTAATCTCTTACTGGGATCTTTCAAGCCAACTGGGAAGAGCAGGGAACGTGGACCTGGACCTCCCACTCCCACTTCCCACCAGCCATCTCTTACCTATGGTGTGATCTCAGTCAAGTCACCCAGCTTTTCATTACCTTAGGGTTTTCATTGTTAAAATGAGGCATTTCAACCTAGTGGTCTGTAAGGCCTCTTGTAGCTAAGTACAGAGAGACTGCGCCGGTGATGAAGAGCGTGAATGTTAAAATCAAACCTCCTTGACTTGAATCCCAGCTATATATCTTACTAGCTTTGTAACCTTGGACAAGCCATTTAGCCTCTCTGTGCTTTGGTTTTCTCATCTGTGAAATGGACTGCTAACAGTACCACCTCACAAGATTGCCATGAGGATTAAACAAGTGAATGTCAAACAGGTGGCGTATCATTAATGCTCAGTACATGGTAGTTAAAATTTAAAATTCTGTAATTATATAGAGGGAATTTTATTTATTTATTTTTAGCAACTAGAAGAAGTCCTCTGGGAAAGGCACCTGTATTACCAGGATGCCCTGGGGAATGAGCTTAGGACAGGTTCCTCCTAACTCACGCAGGTTGGAAGGCACAGTTTATATTTGCTTTTGGGGAGGAGGGTATAGGGAGAAGACTCTTCCAGATCTAAAATCCTACTTCTAATTCTACTCAGAGTCCTCTATTAGCTAAATTTCTGAAGTCTCTTTTATGGCAAAGGAATGGAATAGAGCCATGTTTAACCCCAAATGTTGTTAATTCTCTGGCAGTATGATTTATCTTATTACCTGATTTGTTAAAGAAACCAGACCATTTAGCAACAAAATCGAAAGAAGTTTAAAAACTGCTGGACCATTATGTGTCACAGCCAATGTGTTACACAAAAATACAGTTGTTTTGTTTATGTGTGTGTTTATTCATTCATTTATAGATATTTGCTGATCACCCACCATGTGCCAGGCACTATTCATGTGTCCTAGGGGGGAAGCAGTGAACAACAACAAAAAGTCCCTGTTTTTATAAACCTCACATTCTACTTAGGGAGTCAAATTACCTATGATAATATAGGCAGTGACTAGTGTGGCAAAGAAAAATAAACCAGGATAAAGGAATAGAATGGAATGTAGGGGTGGGGGTTTTTAAATAAAATAGGCAGAGTGGTTCTCTCTAAGGAGAGAACAGAAACTGGGATAAAGGGAATGAGTGATTCCAGGCATTCCAGGCAGAGATAACAGCAAGTGGGAGGCTCTGCAGTCATGTTTGCAGCAGCAGAGAAGGCCCACATGTCAGGAGCAGAGTGAGCCAAGAGGAGAGGGTAGGGAGTTGAAGAGGAAGCGCACCTGCTCATGCTCAGCGGCTGCGGCGAGAACTTGGGTTTTTATTCCTCCTGCGACACAAAAACATGGGAAGGTTTTGAACAAGGTAGTGATGGGATCTGATTTGTATTTTTAAAAGAACCTGGCTGTGGTATGGAGAATAAACTGCAGAAAAGGGAACGGGCAAAGGCAGGGAACTCAGGCGGCCACGGGAGCAATCCAGTGTTGACTGGGGGCAGATGGCGGCTGAGGAGCAGACTTGGAGGGCTCCGATTTGGGAGGTACTTTGATGGTGGAACTATCTGTCTACTAAGAGAAGACAGTTTGGGGCATGCCATGTTTGTGACACCTGTTAGACATTCATGCGGACATACTGAGAGGGAGGTCAGCTACAGCAGTCTTGAGTCCAAGAGCTGCAGATTTTTTTTTTTTTTTTTTTTTTTTTTGAGACAGAGTTTCCCTCTTGTCACCCAATATGGAGTGCAGTGGTGCAATCTCGGCTCACTACAACCTCTGCTTCCCGGGTGCAATAGATTCTCCTGCCTCAACCTCTGAAATATCTGGGATTTCAAGTGTGCACCACCACGCCCAGCTAATTTTGTATTTTTTCAGTAGAGACAGCATTTCATCATGTTGGTCAGGCTGGTCTCAAACTCCTGACCTAAAGTGATCCACCCACCTCGGGCTCCCAAAGTGCTGGGATTACAGGTGTGAGCCACCACACCCGGCTAGAGTTACAGATATTAACAGGAGTCATCAGTACGCAGAGGTGGTGAGAACCACGACATTAAATGAGGCCATATAGGAAATGGAAGAGGAAGACTTCCAAGACTTAGGTCACCTAGAGTTGGGGAGTAGAAGGAAGATCCTACAAAGGGAAGGGAGCAAAAGCCTTGGTGGGGTTGGAGGAAAACAGGAGAGTGAGTTCTCCTGAAGTCACATGGAGGGAATGTTTGATGAGGAGGAGGTAGTCAACTACATTGAGTGCTGCAGTGAGATGCATGAGCTGAGCCTCCGGCCGTGTCCAATACAGTACACTAATTCAGTATGAGAGATGCCTACCTTCTGCTGACTTCAGAGACCAGCTTGCAGAAGGTCACTGGGCTTCACCTGGCATAGCAACATTCATTTAACCATATTTGCTCCAGGATTTTTAATATAAAGTATTTGATGAGAAGAACTAAGATTCTTCTACAGGATCAACTATGCAGTTACTAAGTTAAACTTAAAAAAAAATTGCTGCCAACTACAAAATCTAACCATATATGGTGGGTTACTGGTGTTAACTCCAGTCCTCCTTCCTGTGGAGTTGGTGAAGCCTTTTCTGGGAGCCTGAAGGAAATACCCGTACCCTGTCTGGGTCCTATTAATAACTCATCCTGGTTCCTGATTGTGTGTTGATCTTTCCCTGTGTTCCATGCCAGTTTGTATTAGAATGGTCACAATTGGGCTGATGTATTCATTACACATAATTCTCATTCTGTTTCAAGAGTTCCAAATCCTTTATGTTCAGCCTTCCTCAGCTGTACTGCTCATTCTTGTTCATCATTTGCTCCTTCATAGACCCAAGTAGTGCAGAAAGTTAAGGAGGTTTACTTTCCTTCATGTGCCCTTTGTGTGGCTGGCCTGCTGCCTCTGTTGAATAGCTTCTGTCTCCCTGTGGTGTGCCAGTGGGAGTGCTGACAAGGCTTACCTGATTTTTGGCAGGGAAAGAACAACTTCTAAAGCAAGTTGCTATAGTTACCAAGTCTTCCCACTGCATAGCAGTCACTGACTCTATGCTACTTTTTAATGTTGCTCTATCAGACATTCTCCTTGGGTATGGCAGCTTGGGGTTTTGTTATTTAATCATTTCATGCCCACTTATGCGTGGGTTACATAGAGAGTGAGGAGAACAGGGTCCTATTATGGGGAGCATACACGTACACCCACACATGCGTACATGCATATTTCAGGTTTGACATGCCTGAAACCACAGCTGTTTTTCCACCCAGATTTCTTGCACCGAGTCCATTTTAGAAGGTTTTCTACAAGGATAACAGATTGTATGTGGAATCATTTTGTACATTCCAAAGAAATGTTTGTGTCTATGTTTCTAGACACAAATTATGTGCGTGGAAAGTTTCCCCAATTCTTTTCTCAGTAATTATCTATTTTCTATCTCTAGGAGAAAAAAATAAAATAGAAGTTGATTATAGATGAAATGATTCATTTGTGAGCATTTTTGAAAGTTAATGTTTCAGATCAGACCCATTGTTGAGCTTTTTCTATTGTTTGTGCATGACTGTAATTACTAGAAATTGTGACATTTGGAGGCTAATTGAACTGCTGTCTTATCTGACAGGCACAAGTGTTCTGGGTAGAAATTCAGAAACTAATATAGTGGGTGATGAACATTATGTGAACATCATAGAGCTTTTCTCCCCACTTAATCGACCTGCTGTCGAGGAAACACACACACATCACTAACCAGAATTGTAGTTAGTCCAGCATCATGATGTAGGCAAGGTGGCAGAGCTTGGCATGGTCCTGGGTCTCGCTTCCCATCAGTTCCTCAGCCCCATCCTCTCAGCCTCCCAGAGCTGTCTCACCTGGCCAGGCTCCGGAATGGCCGGGAGTGAACAGCCCCTGGCCCACTCTTACAGTTGGCTTTCTGGGTGGAGGTTCGGCTTTGCTTTTCCCTCCGGTCTGTGCAACTTCGTGGCTCTGTGCGCTGATGCCGGCAGCACTAGGTCTTTGGCACCTACAGCTCAGGTTCTTGGGCAGATTGATTTGGGGATCACTGCCTCTGTATAAGGATATTGGTCCTAACTAATGACTGACACCAAAGTAAGGAGGCCTTTGGCCTGTCACTGCCTCTGAGGTACGCAAGGATGGGGTCAGCTTAGGGACTGCATAGACTAAAACACGACACAGTGATTTGGAGAACGAACGTTGGACAAAATGGTAGCCATGTCTCTCTCCCACAGAGCTGGTGGGTGGGCTCCTTTCAGCTGTTTCTTACCATGAAATTAACAAATAGGTGTGTTGAACCCCAGACAAGTTTCTCCAAAGACAAACTTGAGTCAGAGCAGCCACCAGTCTGGGGAGAAGGAGGTGCCTGCCCTGGCTAGGACCCTGGCAGTCCCAAAGACCCTGAGAATCCACTCAGCCTGCATCACCCCTGTACCCAGTCCTTCCACACCTGAAAAGCTGACCCTCCTTTCACCCATGGACGTGCACTCTCCAGGCAGAATGGGCCCCTCTATCACTTCTCCCACCTCGGCTGCCTGCCATGTTGTCACCCACTCGTGAGGCTGTTCGCAGCTGGTTCCAGGTCCCAGGGAGAGCTCAGTGTGATCACAGGTTTCAGAGCTCTCTGGAAGAAGAGAGAAGAGAGACTAAATTGGTCTCCCCGAACTCTCACTTCTTTCTCCTTGACCCAGGAAGACCATCAAGCTCTGTTGCTCCTGCCTCCCTGCCTGGAGCCTGGAAACTCAGGCAGCTGGCTGTGTCAATTTCAGGAGATGTACCTCATTTATTTCTCTTCTCTCAGGGATCACTGCCCTGTGCTGCCTGAAAACCATCGTTGAACGTCTGAGAACCATGGTTGTATACACCTTGTCTGTTTTGGTAGCTGTTTAAAGAAGGAGGGTAATTCTGGTCCCTGTTAGTCTATCATGGCCATAAGCAAAGTCCTCTTCTTCATTAAACACTTCTTTCCCATTAACTTCCGAGACCTGACGTTCTCCTGCCTTGTCTCTAACTCTCCTCTTAGCCCCCTTGGCAGGCTCATTAACTACTGGAGTTCCTCAATCATCCACCATCCTGTTCTTATCTCCTCCCATTCTGTAATTGCTCCCTGGGTGAACTCACCATGCTGAAGGCTTTGGTAGCCACCTCTACCATAAATGAGGTTTCTAGTCCAGAGCTCCTGTCGCTAGGACTTCAACTAGGATTTCTTGCACTGGAACCATTTTAGAAGGCTTTCTACAATAACAGATTGTATGTGAAATCATTTTGTACATTCTAAAGAAATGTTTGTTTCTATGTTTTTAGACACAAATTATGTGTGTGGAAAGTTTCCTCAATTATTTTTCTCAGTAATTATCTATTTTGTATCTCTAGGAGAAAAAAAATAGAATTTGATTATAGATGAAATGATTCCCAGATATCCAACTGCCTCTGACTCCACTACCTGTATATTTCTGTGCATCTCAACTCAACATGTCCGAACATGTTCGTTGTCTTTACTCAGATTTGATCCCTCTCCAACTACATAACCAGTTATGAAGCCAAAGCCCACATATATTTCTTAACACCACCTTCTCCCTCCCCACCACATCAAATCCACTGCCTAGCCTTGCTGCCTTGGTGACCCTTCTTCAGAAAGAGCTCTGATGCCTATTTCCTTCCCCATCTGCACAGCTGCCACCTCTGGTCCAAGGAGTAACCTCTTAACCCATCTCTACCATTTCATTCTATTTTGTTCTCTGCTGCAGCCAATAGTGACTCCTTAAAAATGCAAATCTGATTATTTTGCGTGACTGCTTCAAATACTTCAAAGACTTTCCATTGTTCTACCTGATCTGTCCCCCTCTGGTCTCGGATTACAGCACACTCCCTTCAGTCTCCCATTTCTACCGTCACTGGCCTTATTTCAGTTCCCTAGAGGCCCACACACCCTCTTGCCACAGGGCCTTAGCACATCCATTCACTCTGCCTGAAATGGGCATCTCCCTGCTTTGCGTTTTCTTCCCTGAGTCAGCTCAGTCACACGTCCTAGGGAAGCCTCATGAGGGCAGGCCCTCTGTTACATGCTTTCATGGTGCCATGTGCCTCATTGCCTTGGCATGTGGCACAGTTATAATTTTACTTTGATTTGTCTAATTCTGTGATTAGTGTTAGTCTTCCTTCCTAGACTTGGTGAGCTCTGTGACAGCTGTTAAACTTCTCTTTCCCCTCGCTGTCATCGTGTTCCCAGCCTTGATGTAGGGTTGGGACTCGATGAAAGTCCTGCTGAGCACACACATGAAATGGTGGGCACCCGGGGAACAGGAGGGGAGCAGCCTGGCTCCTCAGCGCCGGGAGGGGCTCTGGGAGGGGAAGAGGGGTCTGCACACACTGAGGGTTGCAGGGGTCACAGCTGCCCCATCACCATCAGAAGAGAAGCCTCTGCTGGGGCTGGGGCACCCACAGACTTCTGTGCTTCCGACATTGGAAGTGTCCTCTGCTATCAAAATGGCAGAACTCTTCTAAGCTTTTAAAGTGATCCACTCGACTTTCGTTTCCTTTCCATACTTTCATAAAACATTTAGAGGAAAAAGACAAGCAGGACAAATGGAACTCTCACCTTAATAACCAACAGAGAAGACTACAACTCCAAGCTCTGGGTACTTGCCTGTGCAGCAAGGCCCAGGGCTGCAGGTGCAAAAGCCAGATGCCACCTCTGTCCAGAGACCTTCCCAGCTTCAGAGCATCTCTGACTGTGGATTTCTCCAAGGAGCAACAGCACAGCCCCATGCCCCCGCTCATCTTCCCTGACACTTTTGGCACTTTTGTGAGAGAAGCACCAGGAAAGCATGAGAGTGAGCCTGGGGCCGGGCCTCAGGGGACCACAGAGCCACATGCAGTACCACAGTCATTTTGGATCCCCTGCATGAAATGAGCAATGTGGTTTGTGCACGTGAGGACCTAGTGGTTAGAAACACAGCAGGTGGTTCTTTGTAGTTTCTTCTTGATGCTTCTTGTGGCCCGCAGCCCGGCAGGGCTTTGCTGTGGGGAGCCTCAGGCCCTTTGTGCAAGGTGAGGTTTAGCTCACAGTCAGGGCTCCCTTCTGAATCAGGCAGGCTCTGGGTGGTTTTGCTACAGCATGAACAGGACCACCTCTTTATGAGATCCTAGGCAAAGACCAAAGTGTTTACACTTAGACAATGTTTCAGCATGTGGCAGGCGAATCTGGGGATGACGGGGAGGGAGAGGGAGGGAGAGGGAGCGAATGCGTTATAATGACTGTCCCAGAAGGAGAGTTACTAGCTGTGCTCTGACAGCAGATTGCATTTGTTCTCAAAGAATGCAACAACTCTTGATTCTGCCTTGGAAACTGAAAAACAACATTCCCCTAGCTCTGATCTTTTCAGGAATGGGGGTGGAGGGCAAGGGTAGAGGTTGGGCTGATGAGGAGCCATGGTGGGGCAGCCATTCCTGGGGCTTCATTGTCAGCCTCTCCTCTCTGGGACCCTGCGTGGAAAGCACCACCTCAGCACTGAGGGGAAGCCCCATCACCCAGAGCCCTCTGTCCCATCCCCCTGGAGCCTGACATTTTTGCTGCTGAAGTTGCAAAGGCATCTGAAGCTCACCTTAGTGGCCTAGGGCTTCCCGCTCCCCTTTGGGAATTTTCGACATGAAAGCAGAAGGCCTGGCACAAAGAAGTGTGTGTGGTGTGTGTGCATGTGCATGTGTGTGTGTGTGTAATGAAACTAGGCCTGGGGCATGGAGTGACAGGCGCCTGGCCAAGGGAACTGGAAGTGAACAGCCCAGTGGATGTTAATATTCCACATTCCTGCCCAAGTGAGGATGGGAATCCCTCAGAATAAAAAGTATCCAAAGTCTTGAGAGTCAGATTTTGTAATCAAATGCCAAGTTTCCCATTTGACCAAGTTACTTATGTTCTCAGAGCCTTGGTTTCCATATCTATAAAGTAGGAATATTGCTATCTATCTCCTGGGATGTGTTAGGTCCAGTTCCTGGGGAACAGACTCTGAGGCAGAGATGGGGAATGGGGGCCAATGCCTGCAGGGGCAGGAAGGACTCAGGACTGGGCAGAGGAGTGGTTGGGACAAGTACAAGACCTCAGCCAGTTTCACAGGATGCTCTGACGGATGGCCTTTCAGAGTTGTACCACCTTCAGTCAAGGGGGCCAGGGTCTTTGTATCTCATCTACAATTCCCCACCAGCCAGCCACTGGCCACTGGCCGCCCCTGGGGACAGGGTTCCTAGGGTAAGGAGACTTAGTGTGAGCCCCCAGACACGAACACTGCATCCCTCCTGCACCAGCTGAAGAGGGCTTGGGCTGTGCACTATAGCAACTCCTGCAGGGCTGTGGGAGGGAATCAAATGACACAGAACATATATATTATATATATATATATATACACACTATGATACAGAGCATATATAGTGACAACAACAGCAAACCAACTGATTCATCGTGCCCAGGCTTATCCTTGGAAAAAGTGGGCTTGTGTTTTTAAAGTTATCAGATGTCCTTCAACGCAATGGCCCTCGGGGTAGAGGAAAAAGTTTTGTTTCAAACTTATTTAGTGGGAGGAGGCTGGATGGTCCCAGCCCAGCTGGACGGAGGCAAGGTTTGGAATAAAAGAGATGAAAATGGCCTTGATTTTAAAGTGTGTGATGGGGCTGGGTGCAGTGGCTCATGCCTGTAATCCCAGCACTTTGGGAGGCCGAGGCAGGAGGAGCACCTGAGATCAGGAGTTCGAGACCAGCCTTGCCAACATGGTGAAACCCTCTCTACTAAACACACACACGCACACACACACACACAAATTAACTGGGCATGGTGGCAGATGCCTGTAATCCCAGCTACTAGGGAGGCTGAGGTGGAAGAATCCCTTGGACCCAGGAGGCGGAGGTTGCAGTGAGCCGAGATCGTGCCACTGCACTTCAGCCTGGGTGACAGAGCAAGACTCTATCTCAAATAAATAAATAAAGTATGTGATAGGAGAGGAAGAAAAATTCTTTAACACTGAGAGCGGATCTGTGGACATGGATTCTGGAATTTGTGAATGTTGGACCCCATCTCATTTCTAGTTAGTTCTCTAGGAGGTGGTATATGCATTTAGGGGTAGGAAGATTATACATTATGGGTGATTACTTTGGAAATCTCAGAGAAAACTCCCTGGGCTGGTGGTGGCTGGCACAGACGGAGCCGAGCAGCCTGTCTCCAGAGACTAAGTCCCCCAACAGGCCTGTGGGAGCCAACAAGCAGGTGCCCTTTCAGCAAAGATGTAGGCTGCAGGAGACTCATTATTCTGGGACTTCTGTAAGGTCCAAGGAAGGGAAAGCTTCCTTCATCACCGAGACTGACTTTTCTCCTAGCCGGGTGGGAGGGGGCCCAGAGTGGGTTATCTAATTTAGACAAGTAGATGAAAAGAAATTTATGGAGTAAATTTCATACTCAACTCACATATTTAGTACTTAACAAATGCCTGGATTTAGCGGGTACACAATAAAATAATCCATTCCTTTTTCTTTTTTATTCCCTTTTGTCAGGGATGTACCTATGCCTTTTAACCAGCTGAACCTTTTCTTGTTAAAAAAACAAACTGGAAAGAAGGATATACTTCTTTGTTAGCTTTACCAATCAATTACAAACAGCGATTAACTATTTACTATATTAGGTTGCTAGCAAGATGGTAAAACTAGCTCAAGCTGCTTGCTAATCAATGCTGCAGAAAAACAGAAGCAATGGGGAAATGTACATTTGGGGAAACAAACAAAAACAACAATGAAAGCAACGAACAAAACTCCCCAATAAACAGGAGCCATGGTGGGGCAGCCATTCCTGGGGCTTCGTTGTCAGCCTCTCCTCTCTGGGACCCTGCGTGGAAAGCACCACCTCAGACTGAGGGGAAGCCCCATCACCCAGAGCCCTCTGTCCCATCCTCCTGGAGCCTGACATTTTGCTGCTGAAGTTGCAAAGCCAACTTGAAGCTCACCTTAGTGGCCTAGGGCTTCCCGCTCCGCTCCCCTTTGGGAATTTTTGACATGAAAGCAGAAAGCCTGGCCCAAAGAAGTGTGGGGTGGGTGGGTGTGTGTGTGTGTGTGTGTGTGTGTGTGTGTGTGTGTAATGAAATTGTACCCCTGGTGCATGAAGATTTTCTTGAACCGTAGTTTGTGGAGGGGTGACTATATCCCAGTGTGGATAAACCCGAGGCAGCAGTGAAGAGACTGTCTGGAGAAAGGCAGTCCTTTGCCACCTCCTCAGTGTAGAGCTCTGTGGCAGCAGCCTGGACTATTGGTACAGGTGTCTGCAGAGCAAGTTCATGGCAGCACCAAAGCTCTGCCAAAGCGAAAAAGTGATGAAAACATCTGTAGACTGAACAACTAACCTTCTACATTCATCCATTATGTCCTCTCCACAGCCCAAGTGATGGGACCGTCTCTTTTCCATCTTGCCTTATCCTAAAGGTTTTAAGATGAAACCTTGCCCCGAGAAGTTGTCTGGCTACTCTAAGCCAACAGCCCACAGGAATCAGTCGTGATTCCACGGTGCATAGGGCTGGCTCTCCACCAAGAGCTTAAGCCATCATTGCGCTTTTCCCGATACACATCACAAAATGGAATAGAGGAAACATTACAGGTAGGGTAAGTAGAGGAGAGGAGAAAAAAAAAGAAGCTCACAAGCCAAAATGACTAGAATAATACAACTACCAAACAAACAAGCAAACTGTACAACATGTACCGTCTGGCAGAAGTATTTGAACAGGTGGACCAAGAATTTAAAATAAGCATTATAAATATGTCTCAAGAAATAAGAAAATATATTAACAAAAATAAAAATCACACAAAAGAACCAAGTAGAAATATTAGGTATGGAAAAGGCAAGCAATGAAGTAACTCCATAGATGGGGTAACTAGTAGGATGGATACTATTAAAGAGCCATTAGTTGAGAGATCAGATTGAAAAACTCTCCCAGAACACAACAGAAAAAGGTCAGAGGAGAAAGAAAATATGTAGTTTTTAAAAAGAAGCTGAGATACGGAAGACAGAGAAATGTCTACATCTGCATCAGATACCTAGAAAGAGGAAAAAAGGAAAAATGACAAAAGGCAGTACTTGAAGACATAATGGGGATACATTTTCTGGAATTAAAGAATTATATCCCACCAATCTCTTAATCAAATGTAATGACATAATAAAAATATCCCCAGGCATATATAGCTTCAAGAGTCTTTCCACAGGAAGATCCACCTTGAAAACACTCTGGGGAGTCCTTAAATAACAAGAGAAATAAATCCACACGAGGAAGCAAGAGTTTTAGGAAGAAACGGTAATCATCTATCTTGGTAGAGTTTACTATTGTCTTAAAAATTAGAATGGGAGGGAATATATTTATGTAGCAGCCCAGAACTAAAGTTCTATCAGCATGATGTAGGGTGTCAAAATGAGAGGAAGCCCAGCGGAACATGAGATTAATAGTAAAGCAAGAAAGATGATACAGATATTGCTAAGTTCAATGAAACGATAGATGTAAACATGATGAGTAAGGAAGGTCAACCACCGTATGGCAAAAGCAATGTATAATTTTTAATCTTACAGAAGAAAACGTGTTCTATTCAATGGAATTTAGGAACAGAGAACAGAAAAAGAAGAATAAAGCAAATGGAAAATAAGACAATGGAACTAAATCCTAATTTAGTAGCAAAAGGGTTAAACTTACCAAAGACGCTGTCAGATTGGATTTAAAAAAAACAAAATATAATACAACAATATGCTGTCTTAAAAACACGCACTAAGGACAGTAAAACAGAAAATTGAGAATAAAAGTATATAGAAAAATACATACCAGGTAATCATAAAGTAAAAGAAAACTAGTGTAGCAATATTAGTATCTTACAAAATAAGAATTTAAGGCACAAAATATCACAAAGGATAGATGATAGACATTATATATGCATAAAAGAAGTAACAAAAAGAAAAGATACATCCATTGTGATCATATATATGTGTAATTAGAAAGCCTCAAAATGTTTCGACCACTGAAAGAATTGCAGAGAGAAATAGACTATTCTACAATTGTAGTTACGGAAACAGGTTGATCAAGCAGACAAAAAAAACAAAAACAAAAACAAAAAACAGAGAGATTAAAGACCTACCAATGAAATTAAACAAGCAAAGATTTCAAGTACACATGGAACATTGACAAAAATAATCTATCAGGCAATAAACGAAAAAATATATGCAGAAGTCAGTAAGAAAAATAGAGCTAAACAATCTCTTCTGTTTAGAAACAGAACAACATACTAAATAGCCTTTGAGTGAAAATTGTAAAGTTTAAAAATACTAAAACTATATCAAAATTGTAGGATCCAGCTGAAAATTTCAGGAAAATTTAGGTTTTAAAAAATATTTTGTATTTCTTTTTGAGACGGAGTCTCCCTCTGCTGCCTAGGCTGGAGTGCCGTGCCACGAACATAACTCACTGCAGCCTGGAACTTCTGAGCTCAAGAGATCCTCCTGCCTCAGCCTCCCAAGGAGCTGGGACAAAAAGGCACGCAGCACCATGCCTGGCTAATTAAAAATTTAGTATTAAATACATTTATTAGGAAACACAATATGTTAATGATAAAGGCAGTCAGCAATTAATGGAAAAACCACAAAAGAGCAACAAAGCAAACAAAAAAGAAGGAAACAATTATAGGGCAGAAATAAAAGAGGGCACAACAAAATCAGTGGAAAGGATTGGCCCAATTTTTTAAAGTATTAAAAAGAGATCTATAGAAACAGGATGAGGAAAAAAACAAGACGTAAATGAAAATACAGAATGGGGAAAAGGAGATCACAACACAAAGATGAGAAGAACGAAGAAGGGCACACAGATGCCTATCTGCCATTAGATTCGAAAGCCTCGCTAGATGAAAGAAAGAAATTCATAGAAAAATACGAGATGCTAAAATTGGTACAGGAAATAAAACTTGAACTAGGTCAGTAGAATTAAACAAATTAAAGTCAAAAGCCTACCTTCCAAAAAAAATCACAGGCTCAGTCCATCTCCCAGGCGAATTGTACCAAACTTCGAATGGTGTGACATGTATTAAAAAGATGTCCATTATCATCCAAATCAAGCTACATATCAAATGCAACTTTAATCAAAATTCCAGCTAGATTGTTTTTTGAGGTACTTGGTTAAATTAATTTATATAAAGACATAAAGATTCGTGACTAATCAACCTTAAAAAAAGAGTGTAAGATAGGGGAGGGGGCTAATCCTACTAGATGGTGACACGCTGTGAAACCACAAGTAATCTTTTAAGTGTAGTTTTGGAGCAAGAACAGAGAAGTTGGTCAAGGGAGAAGAATGGAGAGGTCAGGGACAAACACAGATATATGTGGACATGAATGAAGGACAGATGCGTTGCCACAAATCAACAGGGAAAGGACAGATTGTGTAGTAAAAATGTTATTAGGAAATCTGGCTCACTATATAGAAAAAAAATAAAACTGGGTCCCTACTCAGTACCACATCGCTGGCACACTGAAAATAGACTAGAAACCAAAATGTCTTCTAGATAAAATTATAAAATTAATCCAAGAAAATACCAGAGGTGTCTTTATGACCCAGAAGCAGGGAAAGACTTTCTAAACAAAATTTCAAAAGCATAAATCACATTGCAAAACAACGACAAACAACGCAACAAACAGCAAACAAATGAACTGAATTAAATCAAGATTAAACGTTCCTGTTCAATAAAAAACACCAGGGACAAACTTAAGATGGACAGACGACAGAATAGGAGAAAATATTTGCGATGTCTAAACAAGACCTGAGATTAATATTTAGGTTATACAAGAACCTCTTGCAACTAAAAAATAAAAAGAAGTTCCAACAGAAAAATGAGTAAAGTATAGGGACAGGCAATGTACAGCCACCCCAGAAGCTAATTACATAACACTATACAATACATATGAGGAGATACTAAAAATAACTAATTAGACAATGCAAATTAAAATGTGAGATATTAATTTATGCCAGTTAGTCTGGCAAAAAATACGAAGTTGGATGCTGCCAGCTGTTTATAAGAACGTGGGAACCCGTATGCACTGATAGAGGGAAGGAGTGGCTGTTTCAGTCTTTCTGGAGAGAGCAATCTTGTCCCTTTTAGAAAAGTGTAGCATATGCAACCCTATGCCCACCGAGTCTCTCCTGCATATTTATCCCGAAGAAACTCTCACCAGATCTACAAAGAGATTGCTCATTACAGTATTGTTTGTTGGGGTAAGGAGTTGGAAATGAAATTGGTGCCTCTCACAAGGAGAGCAGAGGTGACACGTGAATGGCACATAGCATGGGTTATTTTGCAGCAGTCGTTCCCAGCCAAGTTACTACGAGATGGCAGCTTGGATGGATCTTGAAGACAGAATGTTCAATGAAAAGTGTAAGAAAGAGGCCGAGCATGGTGGCTCACATCTGTAATCTCAGCACATTGGGAAGCTGAGGCAGGAGTTCCAGACCAGCCTGGGCAACATGTTGAAGCCCTGTTGCTACAAAATACAAAAAAAAAAAAAAAAAAAAAGGAGTGTGGTGGCACACTCCTATAGTCCCAGCTACTCAGGAGGCTGAGGTGGGAGGATGGCTTGAGGCTGCAGTGAGCAGTGATTGTGCCACTGCACTGCAGCCTGGGTGACAGAGCAAGACCCTGTCTCAAAAAAAAAGAAAGAAAAGAAAGCGGCCATAGAATACAATACCACTCACATAAATAAAGTACAGGTATACAAAATAACAACATACATTTTATAGGGACACTGAAACGCAAAATACACATACATGATCTGGAGGAATATTTGCCTATGTGAAAGTGATAGGAAAAGAATGAGGTTGGGTTGTGTGGGTAAAGGAATACATTTTTTTAAATGAGTGAACAAATAAACAAAAAATGTGTGGAACTCATAAACAGCTGGGTAAAGTCATTTTAATGGATACATCATTGAAAAAGTTTCTGTTTCATCATGTCAAGTTGATTTGTGCTTTTGAAACTTTGTTTAAATTTGTGTTGTGCAAAGATTTTAAAAGCTATTGTCATTTCCAAATTGTTCTCATGATATCTCACTGTGTAATGGAGTTTAAAAGATAATTCTAAACGCAAAACTGTGTGTTTCCCGTTTAATTTTAAAAATTGAATTTTAGAAAATACAGCACCTGAAAGGAAAAGGAAGGGAAATCACCAAGTCAGACAATGACAGGATAGCCCGTTCCAGTGCGGTAAATCATTTAAAACAATGGTTGTCACTGTAGTTTTTTCCCTATAGCCATTATATATTTCATGCTGAACTGTGAACTCATTTACTCCTATTTTATCTTCTGGGCGCTGTCACCCTCTCTATGAACACCAACGTGTCTAACTTCCCTGAATCACTGACCCCTTGCCTTCTTAGGGCCAGCATTGGAGACCATGGCAAGGCCTCCCATCCCCAAACGCCTGCTGTCACTGCTGATTTCCTGAAGGCCTCTCTGTCTCTAGGAATCCATTAATAAAATACAAATTGCTCTTTGAAGGGAACTCTTGGTTGAAGCAGATTGGTCAATACTCTTGGATGTGTGGATAGTTGGAAGGCAGCCAACAGTTGGGCAAATGCAGAGAGGAAGAGAGGATTAGGATGGAGGAAGGAAACTGAACAGGGCAGTGAAAACACACTTTCACCCCTCACACTTTTCTGAGGCCGCTTCTCTCCTGGTAAGCTTCAGTGTCCTGTGGAAGATGAGCAAAGGGCATGGTCAGCTGTGGGTTTCCATACAGTTGGGTTCAAATGATGTCAACTTTCGCCTTCCTGTGGGGTTCCCTGGGACTCCGCTGCAGCTTTCTATGTTATTTTCCCAAAGGCTTGATGGGTGCTGAGGCTGCTCCCCTGACTGCAGCCTGTGAGGTGAGTTCTGCAGCTCCATATCCACTGGCTTTTCAACACAGTAAGAAGCCTTGCTGGTGGCCTCCAGTCTGAGATGCACCGCCACCCCCAGCTCTTTTTCCAGCTGACTCTCCAGCTTTCGAGCCCCTGTCTTACCAGGTGTGAGAACCAGTCCTAACTGGCACCACACCCTCACCCTCCCAGGCCACGCACACAGGTGTCAGCAGCGGTCAGGAGGGACTGGTCTTGCTTGCTGCCGGTCAAAGATGACAAACTTCTCTGGGTCTCCAGCTGATGGCCCTTGGGGTTCCTCATGCTGGGGAAGGTCCTGCTCTTGCACAGTCTGTCTGGGGCATCTGGGCTCCTAGAGGCAGCTACAGCCAAGGATGGTTTGAGCACACCCTCCCCTCTGAAAGAATGAGAGGGAACCATTCTGATGTATGCAGGGAGAATGGATGCGCAGCCATTTCCCCAGTCGGTCTCTCGCTTCATGTATTTCTTTTCCATGGGCCCAGTGAACTGCCCCACTGTGGTACACTAGGGAAGGTGTCAGAGACGGCTCTGTTTAATTGTCTTAAAATAGGATTTCTGGGTCGGGCACAGTGGCTCACACCTGTAATCCCAGCAATTTGGGAGGCAAAAGCAGGAAGATCTCTTGAGACCAGGAGTTTGAGACCAGCCTGGGCAACATGGTGAAACTCCGTCTCTACAAAAAATATAAAAATTAGCTGGATGTGGTGGCATATGCCTGCAGTCCCAGCCACTCAGGAGGCTGAGGTGGGAGGATTGCTTGAGCTTGGGATGTTGAGGCTGCAGTGAGCCGTGAGTGTGTCATTGTACTCCAGCCTGGGCAACAGAGTGAGACCCTGACCTCCCACCCACCCCCACTGCCAAACACCAAGAAAAGAACCTCTGCAATAGAATTTTCGATGTTGTCCTTAGTTCAGAAAATTCACTCATAATGTCTTGCCATCGTGTCCCCAGAACCATACAGTGTGGGAGCTGGAAGTCCCCGGCCCTCAACTACTGGTGAGAGCCCTCAAGGCAAAGAGCCTTGCCCAGACCCACAGCCAGGCAGTGGCTGTGCAAGGTCAGAGCCCACAGCTTCAGGCTTGAAGTTCAAGACTCCTTTACTCCTTTGACCCTACATAACTTTAATATATGCAATGGGGACCTGGTTATTCAAAGGTGACTTGGAGAATAGGGAACTGGTATTAAAAGGTGATTTAAGTAGATTTACTCATTATTTGTGTAAAAATTGACACACAGTACAAAAATATAGGATATTGGATTGTTTAAGTACTCAGCACTAGTAAAAGGCATTTTTTCCTTTTTTAAAAGTGTTCATGGAAATGTGTTTGGGATGAAGCAGGCATTCTGGATGATCAACAGGTGGCAGTGTTTCCCTGCTTTATGCAGTCCTGCCAGTCTGTTCAAGGGAGGAATATTGTTCGTGCGTCTGGGATTAGACTCTAATCAAAGGACTTTTTAGAAACTCTGCCAGTTGGAGCGACAATACAGTGCCTGGCAGGGTCCTCCCTGAGCCTCCCGCACCTATTTGACAGCAGGTGGTAATAGAAGGGTCACTGGGTAAAGCACAATCCTCTGCAATGACCCACCTTCATCTCTCGGAGGGAAAAGGGTTGAGGAAGACAGAAAAGCCATGCGCCCATGCTGGGCTTAACTGGATTGTTTATTCCAGTGTAATTTAGAACGTGTTTTGAAATATTTCTTTTCCATTTACTTTTAATTTGAAAGCACAGAGAGGCGTGTTCATAGTAAGAGGTGAGATCTGGGGAGACGGGGCAACCCTGTCCAGTGTGAGCTGCTGTCTGGTGATGTGGATGCAGCCAGCTGGGTCCTTGGGCTGAAGGGACTGGTCCAGGTCAGGTAGGGATGCAGGAAGGAGAGGAAACTACACCAAAATACACAGACCGTTGCCTGTTACTTGTGTGCCCCAGACCAAAAAATAGAGCAATAATAGCAGCAAACCTTTATTGTGGGCTTACTATGTGCCAGGCGCTGTTGAAAGTTTTTCATTTATTTCTTACTACCACCGGGAAGGTAGATACTATTATTATACCCATTTGACAGATGAAGGAACATTGAGTTTCAGAGAGAAAAACCTGACCATATAATTAGTAACAGAGCCAGAATTTGAACCCTAAACCCAGGGAGTCTGACTCCATGCTCCTGCCACTGGTTGACTCCAGCTGTCCTGCGCACACGGGAGCAGAGCCTCGTGAAGCTGAGGCTTGCTGCGGTAGCTCCGGGAGGCCCTGTTTCTTTAAAAAGAGCCATATTCACTGGCTGAGAAGGAACTCTGTGGAGTCGGCCTATGATGCAACAGGGCGCCCTGTCCTGGAAGGGTGCATACTTCACATCTGGATTGAGAGGACTGATTGACTGATTTGGAGCTCATCATTGGTGAAGAATTATACTTACCATTTTGGAATGATAATCGCAAATTCTTGTGGCTTCCTCAAATAGAGGGGGCCCATCCCAGAGTGAAAGTACTGTGGACAGTCTGCATGGAGTCTTGCGGCGTCCTCAGGGCTGCGTGGAACGCCTACCCATGCTGGAGAGGTCAGTAAGGAGCCACAGCCTAGGCCAGGATTTGGCAGGAACAACACTGAAACCTTCCAACTGAAACTGAAGGGATGCTTGCGACGGTTCCAGACCGGAGAGCCATGTTCCCTCTGTTGGGCAGTGATCTCACACAGTACTCAATCTGGGGTAAAACACCTCACCTTTGTATTTGGTTTATGTTTGTGACTTCTACTCCACAGAATGTGGTTTAGGCCTCTATTCATTCAATCCTTCTGAAAGCCTTTACTGACACCTGTTATATACAAGGCTCATATAGGAAGAATAATAATCAGCAGCAGGGACACCAGCTAACATTTGTTAAATGCCTATCAAATACCACATCCTATGCCAGGGATCCTTAAGCCTTAGGAAGCTGGTCTGCTCTGGATTCACATAGTGGGTGGCTCTGGTTTCCCTTGCTTTCACCAAACCCTATGAGGAAGACACTACTAGTATTCTCATTTACATATGAAGAAACTGAGGCCCACGGAGGTTAAGTAACCTGCCCAAGGGCGTATGCTTAGAACATACGGAAGTAGGATTTCAGCCTAAATGTCCAGGGTCCTTGGGCTCAGCCATTGTGCTACGCTGCATACGTGTGGTACATGAATGAGAAAATTGTCCCTGAGGAAGGTCTAGAAAGTGTCCGTCAAAGGTGAATAGCAAGTACCAGGAAAGAATATGAGCCGTCCTCCAGAGTTTGAACCCAGATGTCTGACTCCTAAACCCTGTTCCTAACCATTTGTGCTATACTGTCTGTGTTAGAGAAACAGAGCCAATAGGATATAGATATTTATCTATTCTATATAATAAGGAACTGGTTCACATGATTATGGAGGTTAAGCACTGGGATATATATACATAAAATGAGGAAGTGGCTCATGTGATTATGGAGGCTGAGAGGTTCTGATCTGCTATCTGCAAGCTGGAGGCCCAGGAAAGGGTAATTCAGTTTGAGTCCAAAGGTCACAGAAACAGGGGAGCCAAGGTGTAAGCCCCAGTCTAAGGGTAGGAGAAGATGAGATGAGATGTCTCAGCTTAAGAAGTGAGGTAGGAAAAAAAAGAGGTGAATTCCTCCTTTCTCGGCGTTTTGCTCTATTCAGACCCTCAACGGATGATGCCCACTCACACTGGGAGGGGAGACCCCATTGTGGGATTACTGAGCCCACCGATTCAAATGCCAGTCTCATCCAGCAACATCCCCACAGACACACCCAGAAATAATATTGAATCTGGGCATCCCAAGGCTCAGTCAAATTGATACATAAAATTAACTGCCTATTGAAAAGTATATAGGATGCAAGTTCGGATGCTATAGCAAAGACGGAAACAGCAGTGGACAAAGCAAGAAAGAAGTTGGTTTCTCTTTCATAACCGTTCAGGCCTAGTGGTCCAGGGCTAGTATGCTGGTTCAATGGTGTGGGAGACCCAGGTTCTTTCATCTCATTCCACAGACATCCCCAACACATGGCTTCCATCTGATTGTCTAAGCAGCAGTGACTCCACTTACCATGTCTGCATTCCAGCCAAAGGAGAAGGGGAAGAGAAGGGGAAGCTTCTTTCCCTTTGAAAGCACCATTTGGAAGCCATTTACCTCATTTCTTCTTACATGGCAGTAGTCAGAACTAATTGACTGTACCTTGCTGCAAGGAAGGCTGGGAATATGTTATTAGTGGCCTGAAGTTATACTCTTTTATAACATAGAGAGAATGAATAGTGGAGTATATCTAGCATTTGTTTCCACAGGAAATATTTACCAGAGGTGAGGCATATAGAGGATCAGATGAACGAGGTTGATAGGAGTGTACTGGTCCCTGCTGCAGAGTTAGAGGTGTGGGACCTAGTCAGGCTGCTTGAGTTGTGATGCTGGTTGCATTCTTCGTGTGTGTGATTTTAACCACAGTTACTTTATCTGTAAAATTGGGATAATAACACTTTATTTGGATGTCATGAGTATTAAATGAGATAATTCATCTAAATGTTTCCCTTTTTTTTTTTTTTTTTTGCTTAATCTGGGTTCCCTGGAAAACAGAACATGAGGCAAAGTTGAAGTACTAATGCTTTTTAATGAAGCGCAATAGCAGGGCAGCCAGTGTGAGGCAGGGAAGGATGGGAAGCAAATGCCGGGCCCTGCTGCTGACCTGGCCAAGGCTTCACAAAGACACAGTGTGCCAGCTGGCCCCAGGAGATGCCTTTTGGACAGGCTGGAGGAAGGAATAGCGGGCGACTTGATCTGCAGAATCCCTCCTGATTCCTATCCCCAAACGATCAAAGTTCATCCCCTGTGGAGTTTCATATCCCACACTCTGGGGTGGCATCACCTGACCCTTTTAGAAACTGCTGAGGAGTCCATCCCTGGTGCTTTGTGGTGTGGCTCTTCCTCCACGTCTGGGAGGGGTGCATGGAGTCATCAGCTCTGGCTGCTGGTCAATGACTCCATGCTCTAGTGTGGAATCATCTGGCAGAGTCAGTTGATGCAGGGGCTGTAGAGGTTACATGGATAATGGAGGGTGGAAAGATGTGGAGCTTAAATAGTCTAAGGCAGCTCATAAGATGTATCGAGTCCATTATTGCTTTGACATTAGACAGCACTACCATTCTCTAGCTACGACACCTTAGGTTTAATGCATCCGCACTGAGACTTGGTTTTCTCACATATAAAGAGGTGGTGACAACACCGGCTTGACAAGCTATTATGAGGATTAAATAATGCCGTTGATGTGAAAGGACCTGGTGCTATGCCTGGTAAACAACAGCTTCCTGCCTGGTTTTCCACTCTGCGGTCATGGGAACCGGATCCTCCTTCCCCTGCCAGTGTTTGGTATGTGCAATTGACATGTATCTCATGCATCTTTTGATATTCTGTAAAGGGTCACGCAAACAGGATTTTAAGACAAGTATCCTATCCCCTTCCAACAAGATAGCCACTCCTAGAGTATTTCTATGTTCAAATTCTAGAACCGAGATGATCACCCTGGGAAAGGTAGGAAGCTCCTGGCTGCTGTTCAGGAGAGCTTCTCCAATTCCAAACCGGGCCTTGGCAAACCACCCCCTCCGCAGAGCTACTTGAGGGCAGACAACACGTTTTCCTGATTCACTGCTAGCCTAGAAAATCAAGAGCAATAAAAAGAGGGAACTATGTGTAGTATTTTACGATGAGCTAAGTAGCATTCTAAGCAGGTTTTTGACTCTACTTTAAGTCCTATAGCAACCCGGCAAGAAAAGAACTAATATTAATGCCATTATTCTCCAAGCAAGGTCACCAGGCCATCTTCACCAGAATCACCTGAAGGCTTCTCCAAATGCAGATTTCCAGAGTCTACCCCAGATCTGAAACGGGACCTCTGGGGTGCGGCCAAGAAGCTGCATTTTTAACAAGGTGCCCAACTGCTTTTTCTTACCCAGAAACTCTGAGGTCTAACCACTGACTCAACTTCCTTTTGAGATCCCAACTGACCAATCCTACAGTGATGTGCATTATTGATCTCCAAGTGAGAATATTTCCTTTAACCATTAACCCTCTGCTACACATAGAGAAGTTGAGTGATTTGCCCTATGATGTGGGGTTAATAACAGACAGACAGGGAGTCACAGCTCTAGAACCCAGACAGCAATTCTTTCCAACACATAATAATGTATTAGATATATCTATGAGCTTCCCCAGATTCTTTAAGTTCTAAGACTTCTGGCCCAGAGTAAGCTTGAGTAGGGAGTCATCCAAGCTGGATTCAGAAAGGTTTAGATACTTGAGTTGCTGTTGTGTTGTTATATCTCTACAGCAACTAGTGACTATCCAGGCACCAGAGCAGCCACTGGGGTGGATTCCTGCATTCCTAATTCATGAGCCTGACACTAAGCCCCCTGGAGGAAAGAATAGAGGGTGACTTGATCTGCAGAATCCCTCCTGACTCCTATCCCCAACTGATCAAAATTCATCCCCTGTGGAGTTTCATATCCCACACTTTGGGATGTCTAAAAGGGTCACCTGACCCTTTTAGAAACTGCTGAGGAATCCATCCCCTGTGCATTGCGGTGTGGCTCTTCTTCCAAGTCTGGGAGGGGGTGCATGGAGTCATTAGCTCTGGCTGCTGGTCAATGACTCCATACCCTATTGTGGAACCATCTGGCAGAGTCAGTTGATGCAGTGGCTGCAGAGGTTACATGGATAATGGAGTATTAAGTGTATTAAGTATATTAAGTAGTATTAACTCACATGATCACAAGGCCCCACAGTAGGCTGTCTGCAAGCTGAGGAGCAAGGAAGCCAATGTGAGTCCCAAAGCTGAAGAATTTGGAATCCCATGTTTGAGGGCAGGAGGCATCCAGCACAGAAGAAAGATGTAGACGGGAGGCTAGGACCAACTAGCCTTTTCACGTTTTTCTGCCTGTTTTATATCCTGGTTGCACTGGCTGCTGATCAGATGGTGCCCACCCAGATTAAGCCCACTGACTCAAATGTTCATCTCCTTTGGCAACACCTTCACAGACACACCCAGGATCAATAATTTGCCTCCTTCAATCCAATCAGGTTGACACTCAGTATTAACCATCACACTCCAGTAGCTGCTCTACGGAAGCTGAAGAGCCTCCTGAGGTAGAGAGTGAGGGACCTGGGACTCCTGTACTCCACGAAAGGATACTCCCAGTCCAAGGGACTTGCTCTTGGCTCCCCTGGGCACAGTTAGACCACGGAATTTCAGGGTAAGGATGGCATCTGGGCACCTTGGTACAGTTCAGAGGGGAGATCCTGGACATCTGCATCTTCAAAAGCCCCAGGTGATTTTGGAAAAGGTGCCCTGGTGGCCTCACATGGAGAATCCTGGGTGTACCAGCTGCAGCTACCCTTCTACCTTCCACCATCGTCTGGACCTGGGCTCCAAGGCCCTGCTACCAGAGGAGGCAGGGCATTTTTAAAGGCGTAAACATGTATTTCTTTCTTCCATTAATTTTTAAGACTAGTTACTAAATAATGTGGTGAACATTTGAAGAAATAGAGGGCAAAGTGAGCCCTTTGTCAGGCCGATCCTTCCTTGGGGCCCTTGTTGTGGCTCAGAAGGCACAACAATGGGAACCGGGAGAACCCGGTTAAAATCCCAGCCTCAGCTGCCACCAGCACGTGCTCCCAGCTGCCCTCCTAATCTGCACAAGCATGTTGTTGACTTGATTTGTTTGGTTGACGCCTCATTTCCCCAAATATAAAATAACTTGAAAATAAAGGAAGAAAATGAAAGTTAAGGAAAAATGGGCTGTCAAAGTAGACTCAAGATGAAAACCATTCATACCTCTCATGAGGCTTGGGTGAGCCGGTGGAGAGATTTGTTCCAGAGATATGAGTCTTCCCCTGCTCTAACTGAGGTCAGGGGAAGTTTCTGTTCTCCCGTCTATCCCTGCAGTAGGACAGGATTCCCCATGCCCACCAGAGACCCCCCAGGCCCACCTTACCAGAAACAAGAACAAAGCTCGCTTGACATTGGATCTCTCCTTCCTTCTGAGGTCCCAACTACCAAATTGCACAAATTAGTATATGCATTATTCATCTGCAAGTGAGACTGTAACACAGTGAAAGGAAAGGAAAGGTTCTATGACTTATGAACCCAACGCTTGTCAGTGCTAAATTGCCTTGCTTATATATAAAAGCTCTCTGGGATTGCAGAAGGCAGAATGCCATTGCTGTTGTTAGTTACATGGTTGACTTCTTTCTGATGGGTCTAAATTGTGACCTTAGTGACTTTCTGCCGTGCTGCATCCAAGTTTTGTGGGGCCTGAAGCTTATATAATTTTGGAAGCTTTCTTAAAACAAAAATACATATTAAAAATGTAGGTATAAAAGCATTATGAGAAGTCACAACGAATCAGAAATTCCACAAATATCAAATTCAAACAACATACTATTTTTATTAATTAACTCTTTGAAACACCCTTGTAACACTATGTTAACACTTTATTCCCTTTGTTCATTCCCCGTCTTCTTTTTTCTTCCATACTCTTCAATCGCCTCTTCACATGACAACTTTATGGTTTTTTGTTTTTGTTTTTGTTTTTTTTTACGGAGAGAAGAGAAAGATAATTCACTTTTCCTCAAACACGGTGGAAAACATTTCTTTATTATATTTTACCAAAGTTTCTTCCAGCTCTTTATCGGCAGTGTTATGTACATTTTCAGGTTGTTGTCAAATGTTTGAAACCTGGTGTCAGGTTTCACACGTGAGCTGTGAGAACTGGATGAATTTTCTGCAGACTTGCTTCTGGCTCCATTATTCCAAATTCTTCCTCTCCCTCACGCTGCCGCACAGCCCCTGGCCTTGCACGTCTGGGGCAGGAGGGCGGTGAGACTTCCCAAAGCCATTCCTCAGAACAGCTAGCAATTACTTAACACATAGAAGTAACTGTGGACCATATACAATATCCCAAGAAACCCCAATTAAATGTTCCATGTATTTAATTCCCCTTAACCGGGTGCTCAGAACATCCTCTGCCACTCCACAAAAGGCGCTGTGTGATGGTAGGTACGCCAGGAGGGAAAGAGTCTTCACTGGCTGAAGTTAAGAGAGCTTAAATCTCTACAGTTTACAAAGACACATGGCATAGGAACGCATTGCTGGGGACCTTCCCAGAGCCTTGAAGTGAGGTACTAAAAGCTTCATTCACTTCAGGGTTAATCCTTCTCCGCTTGCTGCTGGGTCTGCGGAAGTGAAGTGGGGTCTTCCTGTCATGCTCTGTGATTAGCATGTGTGCTGGAGACACATGTGGGCAGGGACAGGCCTGTGCATGCCCATCCCCTGCCCCCCCTACCCCCGCCCCAGCACCAGGACAACTCTCAGCTCAGCTTGGGCAGCAGGCTGGGGAAGGCCTTTCAATCCCCACTTAACTTTGCTGAGATACAGGAAACTCAGGCCCTCGATTTTCTGGCATCAAAACAGCTCAGGTGTGGTGGCTTACGCCTGTAATCCCAGCACTTTGGGAGGCCAAGGTGCAGGGATCGAGAGGTCAGGAGATCGAGACCATCCTGGCCAACATGGTGAAACCCCGTCTCTACTAAAAAAAGGAATAAAAAATAAAATTAGCTGTAGTTCCAGCTACTCGGGAGGCTGAGGCAGGAGAATCACTTGAACCTGGGAGGCGGAGGTTGCAGTGAGCCGAGATCGTGCTATTGCACTCCAGCCAGGGCGACAGAGCCAGGCTCTGTCTCAAAACAAAAACAAAACCAAAAAAAACAGAAGTGGCTGTTTCCACGGTCTGGTGGTTTCTGCCCCAGGGAGAAGCAAGGCACACTTGGTTTCTCTTATGGTCCAAAGGAAGTGTGTGCGGGAGAAGGGGAGCTGGGGGCAGGGGTGCTGGTCTAATGTCCTGTGCGGACTAGTGTTACAGCAGTCCAGTTTGAAGGCTCTGGTCATGGGAATGGCTTCTTGGGAGAGCTCCATATGTCAGGAAATTACTTATCAGATGTAGAGGTAATAATAGGACATGCCTGGCAATGTTTGAGGGCACTGAGAAGGCAATGAGATAGAACATGTTTTTTTGTTTTTTTTTTTGCTTGTCTCTGCCAAGCCAAAAATGTAGGCCAGCATCAACAGTCTGGTTTATAGGGAAACTAGAGGTCAGGGGGTCAAAAGGAGATATTCTGTGTGGGGGCTCAGTTTTCATTTTTGCATTTTTTGTGGGGGTACAGATCTGCCATCGGAGGTGCAGGTTCAGGCCAGCTGGTCTGTAAAAGTCCCTTCCGGGTTATTGTCTTTGGCTTAAAGCACAGGCTGTTACCGGATGGAAGGTCTTGACTGTGAGTTGTCCAGGTTCTTGGTGTGTTGAACACAACACACAAAGCAACAAAAGAATGAAACGAAAAAGACAAAGCAACAAAAGAACTGAGCAACAAAAACACAGATTTATTGACGTGAAAGTACCTTCCACAGAGTGGGAGCAGACTCGAGCAAGCGGCTCAAGAGCCCCCCTGATTTAGGGTTTTTATTAGGCTAAAAGAATTTGGTAACACCCCTAGGTGCCCTGTAGAGGCAGCCGGTCGGTTATTCCCTATGAAGGATTGGCCTGAGACCAATCAGAGGCTGAAGTGGAGACTTCCGTCTTGTTATCACAGGAGCCATGATGTGGCCTCTATGCTACCTAATCCTGCCTAGAACTGTCTGCACCTGTTGTTCTTTTGCTTCTGCCTTAACCCTTGGTTACCTTCAATGCCTATTCCCCCGCCTCAAAGCCCCACGATAGGGCAGCTGCCTTTGGAAAGGGTAACACACTACGCTGTGATGACCACACCACAGGGAGAATTTGTTCACTAGCAAATTCCACAGACTTGGTGTCTGGGAATATCAAGAAGGGAACCAGCCTTGTAAAGGGTTAGGGGGAGAATGTGGGAGGGTCCAGGGCTCTGTCCTCTCACTCCCTCCTGTTTTTCCTTTAGGGTGAGAGGCCCTAAGCAGCCTGTGAGTAGCAAAAAGGTCCTGGTGTCAGAAGTGAGGGGAAAAAAGTGGGGGACATGGAGGTGACAGAGTGTCAGAGGGATATTTCAGTTGATTCATGAACCAGTACCACTTTGTGAGAAATGAATCACTATATATTGAATGTAAAAATTATTACCCTAAACAGGATAAACTTTTGGCTCCCCTTTTGTTCATTTGGATTAAGTAGTATAATACTTAATTTTGACATTTGACTCTTAAGATTATGTAACCTAGCTACTTCAGGATGGCCTTAGACTATTTTTCGGGTAATTTGCTCCATTTCCTGACTCCTCCTTGCAAACAAAACGATAGTGACACTTTATCCTGATTTTTTCTTCTTTTTGGTTTATGCCTATTCTAATTAAATGTGTATACACAAAGTTAAGAAAAAAAACCTGGAATCTAACTTGGAATCTCTCGGAGAACAAAGTGTTTTGTTCCTAGAAGCCCTGCTGGGGAAGAAAGGAAGTGATGTGGTTCAAGGTTGGTACCAAAGTGACCATGTTCTCAGACTGCCCAGGGTCCAGGCGATCCCAAGTGGTAGCAGTAATGACGTCGACCATTCAGTCCCCCACACTCACCTCTTTCTCTTCTCTCCCTCTAGTCTCCCCTTACGTCTGTTTCTCTTTCCTTTCTCAAATACAGATTGAGTCCCAGTTACTCTCCCTTGTACTGAAGTGACACAGAAGTGAACAAACATAGATCAAGTCCTCAACCAATCGCTGATAGGTTAGACATTATCCTAGGTGTTTATGTCGAATTTTCCTAACAACTCAGAAAATTGGGTTTATTATTCCCATTTTACCAACATGGGATTAAGACCTAGGGCGGTGTCTCAAAGCCTATGCTTATTTCATAGAACAAATGAGTAAGCAGAAGCACCAAGAAGGTAAGTGGCTGATCCATAACCACACAGCTCCCAAGTGGTTTAGCCTTGGTTTGGCTCCAAACTTGCACCCTGCTTAACCTTTTAAATTGGGTAGGGTTGAGAGGTTACTTCACCTCTGGTTCTGTTACCAAACCGAACTTGGGTCCGCTTGCCTAATGCACAGAAAAAGCCAAATACTGACACCAGGATTTGCAGTGAGAGAAAGTGAGACATTTATTGCAGTGAGCAGAGCCAAGGAGAATGAGCAGCTATCGCTTAAGACCCGAACTCCCTGATGGCTTCCAAGCAGGGGTTTTTAAAGGTGGCAGGGTGCAGTGTGTGTGTGGGCGTCTCCAAAGTGAGAGAATTTCTGGAACTTTTCAAATCTATTTCTTGGCTTCAGTCTGTCTGAGATCACTGTGAAGACAGTTGGCATTTTCCATCAGGTGGGAGTCCTGGTTTCTTAAAAACAACTCAAGGACATATGTCAAGACGTTATCTTTAGTTTCTGTAGGGAAACAAACATCTTGTGACTCTGACTTATTTGGGTGGCTATTGTAAAAGTTATTATGATCTTCTCACTTCGTGGGTTATGTATTCAGTTCTCTGATTGCTGGCCACAGGGCTAGCTGGGTGCCTGGAATTCCCCTTGAAGGACTCCAAATTTTTCCATGCTGGGCAGGGGACAGCGGTTGGGGGAGCCTGGCAGGCCCCTAAGATGGTTCCCTGCCTGTCTCAATTCCGGAGACTGAGGAGAGTGAAAATCACCTGGTGACCACTGAACGGGCCTGGGAGATAAAAACTTATCTGAGCAATTCAGAAAGGAGCAAAGACCACCCGGTGACCACCAAACAGGCCATCTGGAGGCAAAACTCCTTATCTGGGGAATTTAGAAGTAATCAAACTTCTCTAGTGTCTAAAGTTGGCACCTTTAAGCTGGGGTGCTGTGGCTCACGCCTGTAATCCCAGCATTTTGGCAGGCCGAGGTGGGCGGATCACTTGAGGTCAGGGGTTCGAGACCAGCCTGGCCAGCATGGTGAAACCCCATATTTGCTAAAAATACAAAAATTAGCTGGGCGTGGTGGCACGCTCCTGTAGTCCCAGCTACATTGGAGGCTGCAGCAGAAGAATCGCTTGAACCTGGGAGGCAGAGGTTGCAGTGAGCCGAGAACTCGCCACTGCACTCCAGCCTGGGCAACACAGTGAAACTCCATCTCAAAAAATATAAAATAAAATAAAATAAAATAAAGTTGGCATCTTTAAACTTTTAGAGGTTCCAATCCTCTTTCAAATTTTATAAGCAGCTAAAATTTCTATACATCTCCAGAATGCCGTGCTGAAACTCATTTTACAACCCTAAGCTCCCACCTTAAAAGGTTCATAAATGCTGGGAAGGAAAATCCACCAGGGTGCGCTCAGTCCTCTCGCTGAGGTGCCCCACTGCACCCTTTTGCAGAGTTCTTCCTTTCTAATAAACGTGCCTTTTTCAAACCTGTACTGTTGTCGGTAAATTCTTTTTACCAGCCCTCCAGTGGAGCACTTCCCGGTGCCGGGGCTCTGACACCAAGCGCGCAGAGACAGAGGCCGGCGGCCCTCTCTCTGCTGCCCCTTCTCCCTGCTGGTCTCACCAATGCTCTCACCTGGGTTTCTCCTTTTCCATTTCCTCCTTTACCAAGGGCGCAGCTACTCTTCGGAGAGGCGGTTGGGTCCATAGGGTCAGCTGCCTCTTGGAGAGCTGTGTGAGGCGATGAGGGAGCTGAGGGGAAGGAAAGAGAGGGTCCAGTGTGCCTCACCTTGGTCCCACACACCGAGGGAAAGGGTTTCAAACAGGACTGGTGCATTGCTAACACACCGTCCATTTTGAGAAGACTTCTTGTATGGGCGGCAGTGTGCTTCCCCAAAACTCGTATGTTGGAGCCCTAACCCGTAACACCTCAGAATGTGACTGTATTTAGAGACTGGATTTCTAAAGAGGCGATTAAGTTTAAAGAGACCATTAGGGTGAGCCCTACTCCAATCTGCCTGCTGTTCTTATAAGAAGAGGAAATTGAACCTGCAAGGAGCTATCAGGGCCTCGTGCACAGAGGGATGACTGCGTGCAGAGGCCACAAGAGGGCGCCCTCTGCAAGCCAAGGAGAAACCTCAGACGACACCAACCCTGAAGAGGAAATTGATCTTGGACTTCTGGCCTCCGGAAGAGTACATTTTTGTTTAAGCCACCCAGTCTTGTGTGTGTGTGTGTGTGTGTCCCTAACAAAGGAAAAAAATTTTGTTCTCATATCCTCAAAAAACTTAGTTCATCTGAAGAATTGAAAGTCTGAGGAATTGCCACTTACAAATACTTTGGTGGGTTTGTTTTTGTTTTTGTTTTTGTTTTTGTTTTTGTTTGAGACAGGGTCTCACTCTGTCGCTTCAGGCTGGAGTGCAGTGGCACAATCACAGCTCACTGCAGCCTCAACCTCCTGGGCTCAAGTGATCCTCCCACCTCAGCCTCCCAAATAGCTGGGACTACAGGCATATGCCACCATGCCTGGCTAATTTTTTAAATGTTTTGTAGAGACAGGGTTTCACCATGTTGCGCAGGCTGGTCTCAAACTCCTGGGCTCAAGCGATCCACCCACCTCAGCCTCCCAAAGTGCTGGGATTACAGGTGTGAGCCATTGTGCCCAGCCAACAAATACTCTTTTGAGGGAGGCAGTCAAGCTAGGCAGTTTCTACAAGTTTTGTGTTTTTATTTTTTTAAACAGAAATCAATCATTTCTCATCTTAGCTTCAAGTAATTACACGAGAGCTGTTCAAACTTGAGCATGCATCAGAATCCCCAGAGGGCTTGATAAAACTGAGATTGCTGAGCTCCACTCCCCGAGTTTCTGATTCAGTAAGTCTGGTGTAAGGCCTAAGAATGTGCATTTCTACAGCATTCTCAGGTGATACTGATGCTGCAGGTTTGGGGACCATATTTTGAGAGCCAATACATTCTATTTTAATTCCACCATTAATGGTTAATTTTTATGTTATTTTTTAGAGACAGGGCCTTGCTCTGTTCCCCAGGCTGGAGTGCAGTGGTGCAGTCATCGTAACCTTGAATTCCTGGGCTCAAATGGACCTCATGCCTTGGCCTCCTGAGTAGCTGGGACTGTAGACCCAGGCCACCACCACATCTGGCTAATTTTTTTTTTTTTTTTGTAGACACAGAGTCTCGCTGTGTTGCCCAGGCTGACCTCAAACTTGTAGGCTCAAGTGATCCTTCCACCTTGGCCTCCCGAAGTGTTGGAATAACAGGTGTGAGCCTGCACCCCAGCCTAATTCCACCATTTATTTGTAAGTGGTTTTTGCTATGTTTAAAACTTCTTGGAGGACACTTAGAAGCCTTCTTCCCCTGTGTCCTCGAATGAGGAGTGGGCACTGTGAGTCAGGGTGCTCGGCTAGGGGGTTTGGTGCTCGCATTTGGGGCTATTTCCTGGCCCTTCTGACCCTGCCCACCCAGGAGGGGAAGAGAGTTGTCTGTGGTCATCAAGGATACTACAGCAGGATGTGAGGGCCCGGGCGACAGGGTAAAGAGCTGCCAGCACGCGTGGCTATTCTGAGGCCTAGAATTTATGTAACTGGAACACAAAGTCTCAATCCCCAGGGCCAGAGAGGGATTTGGGTCAATGGGAAGTTGAAAACAGCACGAAAATGAGCCCGAGTAGCTCCGTGCACGTGAAGCAAAACTCAGCCTCTGCATGGGCAGTGTGAAATAGGAAATAATTAAATGTTGTTTGGGGCTCATGTAGTCTGCAGGTTTGGGACATTTACCCACGAGCCAGCTGGGAACATTTCATAGACCTTCTGACTAATCGAAAAAGCAGCTTATTCCAAAATCAAAAATCAAAGCCATTTTCATTTGGTTGCATGTAAAATGCCCAGTCATATCGGAGTCATCTATTAGAACCCAGGGGTACACACGAGTGCTATAGTTGACTCTTTTGTTGGTAAAGAATAGTACCCCCTCCTTCCCTCCTCCCCAGATAAAGCCACTTCTGGTTTGTTTCCTTTCAGACCCTTTTCCATGCATTTGGCATGACTGGTACCTTTGGAACATTTTTACCAAGCTGTGAATTTCTTGAGGGTATCATCCGTTTCTTCATTTTAGTAGGCCCAGTGCCTAGCACATAGTAGGTGCTCAGTAGGTACGTCTCTAATGTACCGAGTAAAGGAAGAAATAAATGAACTAGTTAATTTTCAGCGAGGAGAGCGAGAGTAAGGCAAACAGCTCTAGCTACTAAGAGCCTGGGAACAACAGATGCTTGCTCACACTGTAGTTCATGTTGATGCTAATTTCCTTTAAAAAACCCTAACATTTGTATAGTGCATTGCAGTTCATAAAGCATGTTTTCATCATCCCCCTATCCAGGTCTCACCAACTTCTTTGTTGCCAACTTTTACCGGACCTATGGGTCTGAAAGAGAAGCACAGTCCATAGTGCTTCTCTCGTTTTAAGTGTGGCTCTCTCAGAAGCAGGTGTGACAGCTGCCACCCCGCTAAGAGAAAGACGTTTCAGTGTCTGCCTCCTAGGGACAGAGCCTCCTGGTGACTCTGAGGATGGCGCAGGACTCTCCCAGCTAACACCACACAGAGGCTCCCCCTCTTCATGCCACCCCTTTGCCAACTGCAGCCTGTGTGGACCCAGACACTTCTGACCCAGGCTCCAGTGCCCGCACGTCTGATGGCCTGCGTTTCAAACTCTAGGCACTCCTGGACATTCCCTCTCCACAGTGTGTGATGTTATTTTTCAGACCCATTTACTGTTGTCCAGTGGCCTGGCAAGACGTTTAGGTGAAGATGCTGACTCCCTCACCTGCTCTCCTTTGTTATTGTAAAAAACATGTCAGGGTGGAATGCACGTCCCTTTTGCTTCACCTTCCAGGTTTGCTACCCCTTTAATGCAGAAAGACTGTCTTTTGTGTGTGTACTCCACAGAAAAGGATCAGTGTTTACCCCTTGTGCTGATTTTGCATCAGGGATAGCATTCAGTGAAGGTGGCTGGGACTGCCTTGCATTTCAAAACCATTTTAAAAGCAGAAGCTAACTCTGCAGCCTATGCTGCCCCAGTGGCTTTCCTACATTTCCATCACAGTGAGCCGACGACAGCCCATGGTACTGCCATGGTCTCCATAAGGAAGGGAGAAGACCAGCACAGGGCGAAAGGCTGCAGGGTCCTTGGTGTCTGCGCTCCAAGTCCCTCTAGCCACCTTCCATATGGCTCCCCAAAGACAAAGTTTCACCGTGTTGCCCAGGCTGGTCTCAAACTCCTGGGCTCAAGCAATTCACCCACCTCAGCCTCCCAAAGTGCTGGGATTACAGGTGTGAGCCACTGTGCCTGGCCAACAAATACTCTTTTGAGGGAGGCAGTCAAGCTAGGCCGTTTCTACAAGTTTTTTTTTTTTTAAACAGAAATCAATCATTTCTCATCTTAACTTCAAGTGATTACACGAGAGCTGTTCAAACTTGAGCATGCATCAGAATCATCAGAGGGCTTGATAAAACTGAGATTGCTGAGCTCCACTCCCTGAGTTTCTGATTCAGTAAGTCTGGTGTAAGGCCTAAGAATGTGCATTTCTACAGCATTCTCAGGTGATACTGATGCTGCAGGTTTGGGGACCATATTTTGAGAACCAATACATTCTATTTTAATTCCACCATTAATGATTAATTTTTATGTTATTTTTTAGAGACAGGGCCTCGCTGCGCTGCCCAGGCTGGAGTGCAGTGGTGCAATCATTGTAACCTTGAACTCCTGGGCTCAAATGGACCTCATGCCTCAGCCTCCTGAGTAGCTGGGACTGTAGACACAGGCCACCACCACGCCTGGCTAATTTTTTTTTCTTTTGTAAACACAGGGTCTCACTGTGTTGCCCACGCTGACCTCCAACTTCTAGGCTCAAGTGATCCTTCCACCTTGGCCTCCCAAAGTGTTGGAATAACAGGTGTGAGCCTGCACCCCAGCCTAATTCCACCATTAATTTGTAAGTAGTTTCTGCTATGTTTAAAACTTAGCAGAAGCTGCACCTTTCCCTCAGCAATCAGGGAACAGGAAGTAACCAAGTTCTCAAGACACCTTCTTATTTAACTACTTAACCAGCGCTAGCTGCATGCAATTGAACACTGAGGAAGACAACTTTCAGGTGCCAGGAGTTAGGAGCCAAGGCCCTGGGCAGGTGCCGTTTCTTCCATGCAGCCTTCCCTGATTCCCTGTTTGGTGGTGGTTTTCCTTTCTCTCTGCCTCCAGAATGTATTGTCTGCTTCTCCATTAGAGCATTCGCTGTGTGTCACCCTGAGTTGTGGGTATGAGTTGTAAGTCTTGCATGTTCTTGTAAACCTCTTAACAGTGAGGACTGTGTCACCCAGGAAAGTGGTTTGCAACACGGTAGGTGCCTGAGGTTTGCTGGATTGAAATGAATTTTAAGTTTTAAATGTTAAGTTCTTATCTTACTATTTCAAACTGTCATCACAGCCAATTCCAGGTGATGCTCTTTCCCGGGTTCCAAACAACACAGGGGCTTACTGGGGTGAAGGAGAGCTCCCCAGCACCTGGGCCTGAGAGCAGCTTGTGGCCTGTGTGGAGTGGGGTGGGGTGGGGCAGGGGTGAGGGGTGCGGGTGGCTGACCTGGCCTCACCTTAGGGCTCTCCACTCTGCAGATGCTCACCCCAGCGGGGGAGTCCAGTGCCATCTTTCTCTGGGATCTGGACCCGCTCGGGGGCTGACTTTCTCTTTCCCTGCCCTTATTTAGAGCAAAGCTCCGTCCTTGCCCTTTCCAGCTTCTGCCACGTGCTGCATGAGGCTTCAGACAGCACAGGTCTGTTTTTAGATTTTGCCTCACGTGTGTGCAGCTAACTTAATGAGCTCTCTATAGGGGTAGCTTTCTTGAGAGACCGTTGCTAAGGGCCAGTCACACGTTTCTCACCGTGTTGTGATGGAAACGTGATTAGATGCTGATCTGTTCTCAGCAGACCCTGCTGGAGTGTCTGGTTGGAGTGGCCTCTTCTACAGGGGCCTGAGGGATTTCACAGGCCCACAGACCCAGCCTTGTGATTTCAGCAAATGGACAAGGGGTGGTAAAATGCAACGGGTGGAGGGTTTTGGAAGACCTCAGATCTCTATGATTGATGGCACCGATCCACTTCAACAGCTTTGTCTGAGCACTGTCTGTGGTGGGTACCAAAGACGCTGGAGCTCTGGCCTCTGCCCTTTAGGAGCGTATAAGCAGTTGGGGCAGTGACGGTAGACAGCGGTAATCAGCAATCTAAGGCTTCCTGGGCCTAAGGGCAGCCGGTTGGGGGTCCTGGTGGAGGGAGAAGCTGGGGGGTAGTTCAGTGGGCTGGAGTGGTTAGAAAAGTTAGCACTTTAACCGGGTCCTGAAGCACCAGCCTGGAGGATTGGGAGTGGTGGGGAGGAAAGGTGAGGGGCCTGCAGCAGGGCTGGAGGCAGAAGTGAACTCATTTGGCAAAATAACAGTGATGACCACCATTCCTTGACCACCCTTTTTGGGCCAGGCTCCCTTCTAGGTGTTTCCTCTTTCCGTCCTCACAACCACCCTGAAAAGTTGGTGCTATGATCCCAAGTTACAGAAGAGAACTGGAGCCTGGAGAGGCTCCGTACGCCGTTGGTTGTCACACAACTGGGAGGCAGCCGTCCAAAGTTAATCCCAGGCTGTTCTCACTCCCCAACCTGTGCCGGGATGGAGGGGAGTGGAGGGTGAGCTGCCTGGAAGAGGGAGAGGTCTGGGCTGGGGTGGAGAAAGAGACTTGGCTTTAGGAGAGAGGGGGTCCAGGCTGCAGAGCCAGGGAGTTGCCCTGAGGGGCTTGTCTGGCCACTTCAAAGCTGTGTGAACTTGTGTGAATTTCCCAGCCTCCCCTAGCCTCACTTTCCTCACAGGTGAAAAGGATCACGATACGTATCCACAAGGTAGTCAGTCACAAGGATGAAATGAAATATGCTGTGTGTGTGTGTTTGGCACTGTATGACCTATGACAACGGCTAGTATTGTTTTATAAATATTATTTATTCTGGTGCATCTTGGGAATAAGGCAGCTTCCGGGAAATCATACCTGGGGCAAAGGCCAGAGCCAGGCCCACCACGTGGGGGGACCGGTCGCCCAGCCCTTCAGTCCCGCCTGCCTCTGGTCAGGGCTGGGGAGAAAGGAGGATTGTAGATATGAGGAATTAGGCCAGGTAGAACAGCAGCTACCCAAAACCTAAGCGTAAGTTGTGAGGAGGTTATTGTCCTCTAATGACAACAATTACAGGGCCTGCTGGAAGTTTCTCACCCAGCCACCCCCTCCCCATCTCAGGGTCTCTGCCCCAGCCACTGATTCTGTCCAGCCTGCTCCTTCCACAGTCTCTGCCAGGTTGGCTTCTTTTTGCCACTGATCAATTTTGACTGTCATTTTCCCAGAGAAGCCCTTCCTGACCATTCCATCTAAAGCTGCCCCCAATTATAGAGCCCTCCACCCAGCTACAACAGAATACTCGTTTTTTCCCAATGTACATGGATCATTCACTACAGGAGGCTGTATGCTGTTCATAAATCATGTCTCAATAAATTAAAAGGATTGAAATGATGCAGAGTATATTCTTCGACCACAACAAAATTAAAAATCATTAACCAAGACAAATCTGGGAAATCTCCAAGATTTGGGAATTAAAGAATACCTTCCTAAACAAGCCATGGGTCAAACAAGTCATAAGGGAAATTAGAAAATATTTTCAACTGAATTATAATGAAAATACAACATAACAAAATTTGTGGGGTGCAGCTAAAGCAATGCTTTAGGAGGAAAGTGTTAGCTTTAAATGCCTGCATTTAGAAAGAAGAAAGGTCTAAAGTGGACAATCTACATCCACCTTAAGCAAAACATACAAATAAATATAAGGAAAAGTGAAGAATGGGACAGATAGAGTGAAAATTGATGAAATATAAAATGGATAGCAATAGATAAAATTAATAATACCAAAGCCTGGTTCTTTGAAGGCTCAATAAAATGGATTAACCTGTAGCTCAGCAAATCAAGCAAAAGTTAAAACACAAATTGACAACACGAGGAATGAAAGAGGAAACATCACAAACATTCTACAGACATCAAAAGGACAATAAAGGGTTATTATGAATACTTTGAGGCACTAAGTTTGACAATTTAGAAAATATGACAACCCTTCATTATAATAAAAAGTCTGGCACCATTTTTAGATGTTTGACTGCTGAAAGCTTTTAGGTCTCACCCCTTGCTCTTTCCTTTGTGCCCCACACCTGGACAAGTTGATAGAAAGCCGAAGTGCTGTCTCTGTCATTGGTGGAAGGTTCAAACCATGCAAGACCCTTTCCCCACGTTGCACAGGAACCCTCACCCTGAACTACCCCATCACTACCATAAAAATCCCAAGCCAGTCTCATTTTTCTACCGTCATATAGCCAAACCAGATTGTGTACTCAGTAAACTAGGTTCCAGCCATCAGGCTATACATTTCCAAAAAAAATGCAGACAAGTTGATGGAGGGTGTTTCTAGGGGAGTTTTAAACTTTAAATAGCACATTATAAATCACCAGCCAAAATATCTCATTCCTATTGTGGCCAAGGGTCAGTTTCATGGCTCCATATGTCTTCAGAAATAAGCACGGAGCTGCATAGGCTAGCTTCAAGTTAAAGAACATCTACAAAAATCCTACATGTCGCAACGTATTTAATGGTGAAAGATAACACTTTAATGTCAAGAAGAAGGCAACTCACAACTCCAGTGCAATATTATACTGGATTCTACCTGGTGCAATAAGGTAAGAAAAAGAAAAGCCATACAAATTGAAGAGTTGGGAAGTAAAACTGTCCTTATTTGTAGATGTCATGATTGTATATGTAAGATATCCTAAAGAATCTACAAAAACTGCTAGAAATAAAAATCGAGTTCAGTAGGGTTGCTCAATACAGGGTCAATGTGTAAAAATTAAGTGTATTTTTATATTCTAGCAGCAAACAATTGTATTAGGTTGGTGCAAAAGTTATTGTGATTTTTGCCATTAAAAGCAATGGCAAAAACCGCAATAACTTTTGCACCAGTAATGGTATGAAAATTTAAAAATAACACCATTTATTTATAACAGTATCCAAAGAGACTAAATAATCAGGTATACATTTAACAAAGCTTATAAACCTTCTATATAGAAAAGAACAAACAATGTTGAGAGAAATTAAAGGACATTTACACAAATGGATTAGAAATGTCACTATTGTTAAGACGTCAATTCTCCCAAAACTGATCAGCAGAGTCAACAAAATTCAAATCAAAATTCTAACAGGTGCTTAAAGAAATAGAAATTCACAAGTTGATTCTAAAATTCACATGAAAATGCAAAATTACCTTGAATAGCTGAAATTACTTTGAAAAAGAACGAATTGGGAGATGTTATACTACCTGTCTAACAAGACAGTAATCAAGACAGGTTAGTATTGGCATAATGATAGTCATAACCATCAGGAAAACAGAATAACCAGAAAGAGATCCACACGTGTGCGTTCATTTGATTTTCAATAAAAACTAAAGTAATTAGATGGGGAAAGGACAGTCTTTTCAGCAGATGATGTTGATATCCATTTGGAAAGAAATGAACCTAGAATCTTATGTCGTACCATATGCAAAAATTCAAAATGGATCACAGACCTAAACATAAAAGCTAACATTGTGAAACTTCTAAGGAAAACATAGAAGAAGAAAATCTTTGTGACCTTGGGGTAGACAAAGAATTCTTAGGACACAAAAAGCATACACCATTAACAAAAAATTGAAGTATTGGGCTTATGAAAAACTAAAGGCTTCTACT
>NW_012110474.1:5286211-5319535 GCF_000951045.1 Mandrillus leucophaeus
TTTCATATTATATAAATGAAATTATTTTTGTTCACAAATATTTAAATATATGTATCAAATATATTTGTGAATATTTTGTGAATATCTAAATCTATCTAAAATAATAAAAGGCTTATATTCAGAAGACTCAAGAAGATGATGAAAAACCCACTGAAAAAATGGGCAAAGCTTTGAACAAGCATTTCACAAAGGAAGATATACAAAAGGCCAGTAAGCACATGAAAAGATGCTCAAAGTTATTAGTCATCAGGGAAATACAAATTAAATACACAATGAAATACTATGACACTCTCTCTAAAACAGCTAACATTGAAAAATAAACTGACAATATAAACTATTAGCAAGGATTTGAAATTACTGGAACTCACACATTGCTGAAGGGCGTGTAAAATGGTATTATCATTATGGAAAAGTCTGGCAGTTTCTTAATGAAATTAAACATACACTTACCATATGACCCAGCAATTTCAGTCTTGTATATTTGGCCAAAAGAAATGAAAATATATGTCTGCAAGAAAGATTTTCATGCAAATGTTTATAGTAGCTTTATTCATACATGCCCCAGATTGGAAACAGCACAAATGTCCAACAGATGAATATTTAAACAAAGTGTAGAGCATCCATAGAGTGGACTACTACTCAGCAGTACCAATAATCCAACTTCTAATGTAGACAATATATTGCTTTTATTTGTATGAAACTCTACAAAGCTAATTTATGGTGACAGAGATCAGATAAGTGGTGATGGGGTAGGGGATGGGGGCAAAGGATTGACTGGAAAGGAACTTAAGGGAATTTTTGAAGTGATGCTGAAAATTGCTATATCCTGAATGGGGGTGATTGTTCCACAGGTGTATGCCTTTGGTAAAACTTATAGGTCTAAATCTAAAACCAGTGCATAAAGTTGGTATTTAAAAAATGTTAATATCCTACCTTTTTTTTTTTTTTGAATACCTGAAATTATTTGTTTGTTGCCCAGGCTGGAGTGCAATGGTGCAATCTTGGCTCACTGCAACCTCTGCCTCCCAGGTTCACGCCATTCTCCTGCCTCGGCCTCTCGAGTAGCTGGGACTACAGGTGCCCGCCACCATGCATGGATAATTTTTTGTATTTTTAGTAGAGACAGGGTTTTACTGTGTTGGCCAGGATGGTCTCGATCTTCTGACCTTGTGATCCACCAACCTTGGCCTCCCAAAGTGCTGGGATTATAGGCGTGAGCCACCGTGCTTGGCCAATATCCTACTTTTTAAAAGAGATCAAATTAATTAATTTTGTGGGGGTGAAATTATTAGGGCTCAAATCAACGATGGCTTTGATCCCACAGTTAGGTTTCTTAGAGCAGGGCTTATCAGGGAACATGCCAAACACAGCCAGGGTGGCCCAGGCACCTGTCTCCAGATACACCTCTTCAGGTTGTCTAATGTCAAAAGAAATGGAATCAGAGGCACTCTGGCAACAAGCATAATCCAACATCTGATTAATCTGTGTGCTTTCTTTCAAAAATGGGTTGGAATCAGCTTATAAAAGTATCTATAAGAGGATAGAAGATAAACAGTTGAGGAAATGGAAACAAAGGGAAAATAATGAAGAGATAAAGCTAGGAGTGAGGCAAAAACACTAAGATAGCTACTGCTATGGTCTGAATCTGTCCCCCAAAATTTGTGTGTTGGCAACTTGACTTCCAGCACAGCAGTGTTGGAGGTGGGGCCTTTTGGAAGGTGGTTGGTCGTGAGAGCTCTGCCTTCATCTATGGATTAATGCTGTTATAAAAAGGGCTTGTGGGAATGGGTTCTTTCTCTTCTGTTCCTCTGTGAGGACAGCATTCATCCTTTCTTGCCCTTCTGCCATGTGAGGATGCAGCAAGAAGGCCCACACCAGATGCCAACACCTTGATCTTGGACTCCACAGCCTCCGTAACTGTGAGAAATACATTTGTGTTATTTATAAATTACCCAGTCTGTGGTATTCTGTTATAGCAGCACAAAATGGGACTGAGAGCTACCTAACATTAAGTCCTATACAAGAGTAGAAGTGGGCTGCAAAATTGACTGAGCCTCCTAGCAACTGAAGCAAAAAAGGAAACATAATCACAGTTCAATCACAGTAGCCATAGATAAAAAAAAAAAGCCTGTTGCTACAAATGGTATATTTAGCACATCATTTTTCTGAGAAGATTTGTTGGGCAGAAAGAAGACTTGTTAATATGGACTTACATGAGATTTGTCAGGAAATCTGAATGCTTTTTACTATCATTATTGTTTTTGACTTTGCAAAAATTCTGTCCTTGCTCATGCATAAATTGGAAATATCATGACTTCTGAACATTGGATTTTTCAGCTCCTGACCAAGTTGAAAATCACAAACTTGCCAGTAGATTTTGAACCCAGTGCACATTCTCAATGTTCTTAAGCCTCAGGAGTATCCCTTTGTTGAAGTGGATTCCAGAGAGAAACGGACTTCTCTGGTTCCAGTGTAACTGATCAGAGACAACCTCTGGGATGTTGCAAGGATTGTGGGAACCCAGAGCTAAACAGTGGATTCTTCCAGGGCATTAAGGGCCAGAATAATAATGTTATCTTGTCCATACAAAGGAAAAATTACAAGTTTTATAGCTACTAAATACAAGGCTCTTCTGGCATTAGGCATGATAGGTATCTCAGGAATGTGAAAAGGTCAGTACTCAGTTGAGTAAAGGTTCCCTAGATCTGAGGAAGAGAAGTATTCCAGTTGGCCTGAGGGGAAGACTGGCATTCCCTTCAGTCTTCATTCTTGACAAGATTTACTATTTTAAAATCATGGTAAGATAGATATTAATTATGGGGGAAATCTCTTCCATTTTGTATTTTAACTAAAGGATAAAAAATGAGCACTGATATTTTCATATTTTTGAGATACCTATAATGCCTAATGTTAAAAGATACTTACATTTATTAGCTATGAAACTTTTAACTTTTCAATTGTTTTGGCAAGATAACATTAATAGCCAATAATATGAAATAGAAAAAAATTTACCCACAATTATTTCTATACAATATATCATTCTTATTTTGTAATTCTGCTTTTGTACCAAATGATATATCATACAAAAATTTAATGTTATGCAAGCATATTCATAATTGCCTTTGTAAATGACAATATTACATATATAAGTTAGTTAATATTTCCTTGTACACTTACATTTATCCAGTTGCTTCACAATTATAGATCATGCCTTTGGTAAAGCATTCTTTTCTTTTGGAATATATTACTCAGATAGCATTTCAGAGTTGAAAGCCTTGAAGGTTTGAATGGCTTTTAATATGTATTGACAAATTTTCAAAATTCTGCATCAAATTGCAATAACACCTAGCAATATATGAATACACAAGTTTTACCAGTCTCATCAACATTGGGTTTTATAAGATTCTCTATATTTGGCTAATCTATTATTTAATTTTTTAACATAATACATCTGGGTTTTCTTTTTAACCTTTCTTCCTTTTTTCTTCCAACTTTTATTTTAGATTCAGGGGATACATGTGAAGGTTTGTTACTTGGGTATATTGTATGATGCTGAGGTTTGGGGTATGAACGATCCCATCACTCAGGTACTAAGCATAGTACAAAATAGTTAGTTTTTCAAACCTTGCCCCTTCTCCCTGCCCCCTTTAGTAGTCCCCAGTGTTTATTGTTGCCATCTTTATGTCCACAAGTACCCCATGTTCACCTCCCTCTTAAAAGTGAGAACATGTGGTATTTGGTTTTCTGTTTCTGCATTAGTTCATTCAGGATAATGGCCTCCAGCTGCAACCATGTTGTTGCAAAGGACATGATTTTATTCTTTTTATGGCTGTGTAATAGTTCATGGTAATACATACAATTTAGTTCTTCCCTCTTGTATGAATTTTTGGTTGTATGGAGAGGGATGCAGAACGTTTTTTCATATGTATTTTGCTAATTATATCTTTTCTGTGTGAACTGTATCACTTCTCATTTATAAGTAAGAATCTCAATATTTTCTTTATAAATCATAATTTCTTCATATGTAAATGTTAATTCTTTACATTTTTAATAAAAATATTTTTTCTATTTTCTTAGTTATCCCATCAAACTATTACACTTTTATGTAGTTGGTTCTGTTAATCTTTACTTTTGTACTTTCTTTGATCACTTAATAGCTTTAAGTTAATCCACCAGAGATTTGATAATAACAGTTTTGTTTTCTGCTGATTTTTGTTTTATAAAAAATATTTAACTCTTTAATACACATACAGAATTTATTTTCAATGTGTGATATGAAGGGTTAGATTATTTCTTTCAAAATAGCCTAATTATCATTCCTGAGAACATTTAAATAATCCTTCTTTTCCTCATTTTGTGATGCTTCATCACATAATTAAGTTTTCACAATAAGAGTAAGTCTCCTATACTTTCTATTCTATTTATTCACATGTCCATTTTCTTTCATCAGTAGCCTATTGCTTTTACTCATTGTTTTAAATCATACTTAAATATCTGGTAGAACTAGTTTTCTCTGATGTTCTTTAGGGGAATATTTTTTGTTTAAAATTAGTTAATAATCATAACAGCTAATACGTAATGAGTGCTGACCTTGTGTTAGGCACCATGCCAGGCTCTTCATTTGCACTCTGCTGTTTAATCTTTGCCACAATTCTATACGGTAGGGTTTATTGCTGTCCTCACTGTACAGATGAGGAAGTGATGCTTAGAGAGGTCAAGTCATTTGTTAAGGGTCAGACAGCTGAAGCCAAAGCCTGATCAGTTTATTTTTGTAGGGAGTCAAAAATAAGATTTTTGGCACATGCCAAGTCCTTTTTTACTTTGAATGGGATTGTTCCCAATCTATAAAGTAAGGAGAAGAAGAGTTGGCATTTTATCAATTATTTAACAGTTCTCTCGGTCCCTTTTCCATATTCAGGGCTTCTTCATTTATGTCTCTTGCTAATGTTTTAAAGATCTCATGCATGTAACATGAGGCTTTTTGCTAAATATGTTCTGTGTTTTGTTGCCATTATGTCATGAGTGGAGCCATTTCTGCTGAGGCTACCTCAGAGGGTTCCTCTGGAAATGGCACCCTAACATGGTAACATCTTTAACTTCCACACTTGCAGGCCCACAGCAGGGACAGAGCCCACCCTGCATGACTCAGGTCTTACTCAACCAGGACACCCTTTCCTTTCATGCTGGCATGGATATTAACACAAAATATGTTCCTTCCCCACTACCTCATTTTATTGGAAAAGCAGGTTTCCAGGCCAGTGTGAAAAGAGAAAGGGGAGGAGGAAGAGGGGATGAAGTGGAAAGGCACATTACAATAAATTCAGAACCTACAAGCACACTGCATTTTGTAGTGGAACCAGGCTCGTTTCTTGAAAGCAACTAATCTTGCATTCTGGGTACAAGCACTTACATTTTTCTGGAAAAAGTCATTTGATCAGCAACATGTATTGAGCACCCATTTTGGTATCTCTTGGGGCCACAATATAAATGAAAGGACTACTTCTCCCCTAAAAGAACGGGAGGTTATGGGCCTCTTTGTTTTCTCTTTCCAGGGAGAGAACGAGTCTTGAAGCATCAACAGCTCTTTGAACACTTCCCGGGAAGACTGTTCGAGGTAAAACATGAGTATCTTTTACAGCAGAAATCCTATCATTATCTATCAGAAAGCGATAGGGAGCAGAGGATGGGCAGGACGTTAACAGCCCACATTTCACCCTGGCCAGGACCACACCACGTGCAGCCCACCCTCACCACTGCAGAAGAGCCTGTTGTGCCTTTGCCCTGCCTCTTGGCAACCTTCACCCACTGGCAGTGCAGGGACTGTGAGACTCCGAGCTCTATCATTAACTGATGCTGAAACTGTGGGCAAGTTGCTTGATTTGGGTGAGAGTTCATTTCTTCAACTCCAAAGTGGTAAGAGATTTATTAAAACAACAAGTGGCCATTCATGGTGGCTCACACCTGTAATCCCAGCACTTTGGGAGGCCAAGGCAGGTGGATCACTTGAGCTCATGAGTTCGAGACCAGCCTGGCCAACCTGGTGAAACCCCGTGTCTACTAAAAATACAAAAAATAGCTGGGCATGCTGGTGCCCGTCTCTAGTTCCAGCTGCTTGGGAGGCTGAGGCATGAGAATTGAACCCAGGAGGCGGAGGTTGCAGTGAACCAAGATCACAACACTGCACTCCAGGTTGGGTGACAGAGTGAGACTCTGTCTCAATCAATCAATAAAACAAGTAATAGCCAAAAATAAATAAGTCAGTCAGTCAGCATAAGTGCCTGACTGACAGGGATTTCAGAGGCCTAGGATGCACTGACATATTATCTTCGAAAGATTTTTGTGAGAATCAAAATGTGATAACACGGATATTAAATAAGAAGTATTCAAGAACAATTTCTTTTTTGAAAAAGGATGCAAAAATCCTTTAAAAACATTTACCAAACTGAATCCAGCTATGTACAAAAAGGACCATCATGACCAAGTGAGTTTATCCCAGAAATGCAAGATTTGTTTAACATACAAAAATCAGTCAGTATAAGCCATCACATTAAACAGACTAAAAATAAAAAAGTATAATCATCTCAACAGATGCATAAAAAGCATTAGATAATATTCAACACTGATTCATAAAAACCAAACAAAAAACAAGGACTAGAAGGAAATATTCTCACCTAGGTAAAGGACACTGACAAAGATACCTATATTAATACATACTAAATGGGGAAAGGCTGACTGTCATGCCCTGAAGATTGGGAACAAAGTAAGGATGTCTACGCTCACCATTTCTATTTAATATTATACTATCATTCCTAGCCCATCTGATAAGATTAGAAAATATATAAAAGGCCTACAGATCAGAAAGGAAGAAATAAAACTGTTTATTTTTGTGGATGACATGGTTGTCTAAAGAAATCCTAAGAAATTTACAAAAAACTATTAGAGCTAATACATGAGTTCGGCAAGGATGCAGGGTATAAGGCCAGCATACAAAAATCATCATTTTTGTATACAATCAATGAGTAATTAGAAACTTAACAATATCATTTATAATGTCATGAAAATATTAAATACATAGGGATAAATTTAGCAAAATATGATATGTGCAAGACTTGCACAATGAAAAAATGTAAAACATGGCTTACAGAGATTAATGAAGACCTAAACAGAGACGCATATCATGCTCATAGATGGAAAGACTCAATGTTATCACAATGCCACTTCTCCACAAATTGATCTATACACTCAACATATTTCCAATCAAAATCCCTGAGGGAGTTCTGCAGAAATTGACAAGCTAATTCTAAAATTTGTAGGGAAATGCAAAGGATCTAGATCTGTACCCAGAATAGCCAAAACAATTTTGATTAAAAAACACAGTCATAGGATTTACAATACCTGATTTTATGACTTCATCTAATGCTGTAGTAATCAGGAGATTGCAAACATAGGTATATAAATGTGTAGTTCTGATCACTAGTACACCAAACATTTAAGAGAAAGAACTACGTGTGGGCTGAAGCAGAGAAGTTTTCAGGGGTGGGAACAGACAGGGAAATGGAGAATGCACACCTGGATTTAAGTCTGCAGATTCCAAGCAGTTGATAAGATTACAGAGTGTATTGACAGATTGGACGAAGACCACCTGCCCTGGGGAGGTCAATCTGCCTTACCCAGTTTACCAATTCCAATATTAATTGCATCCAGAAACACCCTCACAGACACATCCAGAATCACGTTTAACCAAATATCTGGGCACCTTGTGGCCCAGTGGACACACAGAATTAATCGTCACATAAGGTCTCAGCTCCACCTTGGAAAGTACTGATTCTGTAGGTCTGGATGAGACCAAGGAACTATATTTTTGATGGGTAACCTGGGGTGGTTCTGACGTGCAGGTGTCTTTTTAACGCCGGTTCCTAACCACGGTGCTTCAGCGTTGTGATAAGGTGGTGTGTGGGAAGGCTTCCTGCACAGGTGAGATGAGAGGCTAGTGCTGCCTGGAGCCTCCTGAAATTATTCACACTAGCCACTCGTGGGATACTTACCTTGCCTCACTCATTCCCTCTTGCGAAAGCAACAATAGAGCCTTTTGCCTGAGCTTTCCCCTCGCTCATTATGCTTCCTGCCCAATGCTGGTGCTTTCCTGTGTGGCTCTCTGCATGGTGGACAGGCCTCCTGTTTCTAGGGCTCCGGAAGTAGAAACGTCTGCCTCCGTAACAGTCATTTCCATGTCTCTGTGTTTTACCATACCTAATTTAAATAAATCCCGGGTACATTTTAAAACAAGATGCCTGTAGGAAAACAGGGAAGGTGCTGAGCCTTTCATTGCTAACACTTTGTTTGGATTTTTGTCTTCACGTGTCCTCTGGATAAGAGAAAACCTCACCAAGAAAGACCATCAGACTAAAGGCTGGCTCCAAGAGCGGTTATCTCTGTGGGCCACAGACACACACGCGGGCTCCCACTGGGGCATACTGTGCACATACCCAGCCCGGCCTTCTGTTATCTTTGTTGATGTTACAATGCAAGTGCTAAATTTTAGAAACTGCCAGAGACAGACTGTCCCGTAACAAGAGCCAAAGATAGCAATAAGACACTTGATTTTTACCTGGAACCAATCTCATGAGGTGAGTAATTTAGGAGAAATAGAATGCAATCTCAGGGTTTTGTGACAATGAGCGCATTAGGCTTGGAGCTAATGCCTCACAAATCATCTTTTGCCAAGCTTTGAAAGGGGAGTTTAGGGGCAGTTTGTTCAGTGCAGAGAAAGAACATCTTTTTTACACAGTAGATCATTGTTTAACATCACTAAGATTGTGATTTCTCCTCTCGTTTCCTCTGCTCCATCTTTCAAAACATTTTGACCTGATAGTGAAAATGATTTTGATCTCTAGTTTTCTTTTTATAGTCTAATTATTTTTGACAACTAATTGCATTTGCTCTCTCATATGCTTGGCCTGCTCCTATAGGACATCTCTACTGGAATCAGAATTATTTCCTTGGTGATGGAGAGCTCCAAAACCCACAGGGCTTGGAAGTGAGTATTGTGTGGTTGGAGATAGTTTGCAGACTTCAGATGGTAGCTGTGGATGGTGAACTGAAAGTCATCCTCAGCTTAATGACGAGTTGTCATTTATAAAATATATCCAAATTTTTTATTGCAATTTTATAGAAGTGATCTCACATCTGTTCTCCTTTTCTCTGCTTCCCAATGGTATTATACAGAAAAACATTGTATAAAGTATTACCCTTTGAGGAGTTTCATCTGTTTCATTAATTTTTTCCTTTGTACCTTTTATAAAATTTAAAAATGGTAACTTTGGTATTTGCCTGCTCATTTTTGTTTTTCCTGTGAAATCTCTCAGTATTTATATTGCCAATGCCAGCTCTTTCCAAGTTGTACTTAATTTAATAAGTCTAATATGAATAGCATGAGGGTTTTTTTTCAGGTGGAGGATGCCACATGAACTCTCAGATTCTCTTCAGAGTTTGGTCCTCGTAATTCAAGCTCTCATGTTCTACTTCTCCCTTCCACCTTCAAGAAGCTCTGCCTTCCCTCCCATCCTCCCTCCTGAGCTCAGCTCTCCAGCTCTGACCCTGACTTCCCTCCCAAGCCCAGGTCTGCATTTCAGTCATTTCCTGGAAGTCTCCATGTTAATGTCCGTGGAACCTGGCTGGGTTTGTTACTGTGAACCTCGAACAAGTGGGAAACTACTTGCAGGGGAAGCCTGACTTGTCCCTCACCAGGGAAGCCGGGGGTAAGAGGTGGGACTGGGGTCCCACCCACGATCATTCCCCAAGCGCAGAACACCAGTCTTCTGTCCTATAAGAAAACAAAACCACCCGTCAGACAGGGAAGTGGGGCCTGATGGGCAGTCCCAGTGGGCTTTGGGCTTCAGAACAGAAGGCGGGAGCTATGCTGTCCTTTTTTTTTTTTTTTTTTTTTTTTTTTTTGCAACTGGGAGGAACTCATGAGAAGTAACCAGGCTTCAGACACAGGGTGGCTCCTCCACCTAGGATGCTGGGCCAGGGAGAACCAAGAATCAGAGCAGCCCTCTGAAAGCTGCAGATGGGAGGGAACATGCTTCAAACTCAATGGAGGGAGAGAAGGGCAGGATGTAGGATCCCATCCCCAAAATGCATTCCACGGAACAGATGTCCTGTGAGTATATAGGTCTCCCATGAAAAAGTAGTTTGTAATCAAATGCATTTGGGGGAAGCTGAGCAAATCAAGTTCAATAAGTTTCTTGACTGTAGGAATTCTGAGTCTTTAACAAGCTAATGTTCTCTGCGAAGGGGGAACAGCACACAGAATTTTCCACAGGTACCTAAGTCATATGACTATCTCTGTCTCTGCATATGAAAAGGATGTGGAATTGTGGAATGCTAGAATCGTGTAAAACAGTTTCTCCAATAACTAGTTACTGACTGAAACACCACCTACCTCTGAGATTACCAAATAACATGGCAAAGGGTCTACCAGAATCCAGAACTGTGGACAGCCTGGGAGGGTAAAGAAGGTGAAGTCTCCATGCAGGCTGGTCAACATAGCCAAAGGCTGGGAGAAAGAATTTTCCTAAGGTCAGCAGGCCAGAAATAAGGGTGCGTGCATGGTGGTGCTCCCGGCTCATGCACACACACACACAGCCACATGCACCCAGCCAGGGTGGCTGGCAAGTGTGGGTACCTTGTAGCCATGGTGTTAATAGACGCTGGAAGGGGTCGAGGGTACCTCAGAAAGAGTGACGAAATCTAGCACACCTGCTCCTGTTTTGCAGGCTTTAAGCCTCTGCAGTCTCTGAGTCACTCTGGGTCTTTGTAAGTGCTGCTTCCCAGGGAGGCAGGCGGTGCACAGGAGATCACTCTCACCTGAGAGAGGAGATGGGGGCATGGTCCTGGGACTCTCCCCTCCCCTGCCACGTGTCCATGGCAGAGGCACCTGACACTGGTAAATTCACTTAAGCACACCCTGAGAATGACCCTGCATGGCAGAATCACCTGAATGTGTGCTCCAAGTTCTGAGCTACGGAATCTGGGCATGCCCATGTACTTATTTAATTTTTATCTATGAGGAACATCTGAGCCCCTGCCTATCCTGTGGCACTCAGGCCAGACAGAGGATGGAGGCCCTTTGTTTTGAGTTAAATGAAGGTTGCCAGGTGGGGCTTGTTAGGAAGCGTGCTAGGTGAAAATGCTATATAAACTGCATGCTTTTCACAAGCAGTGGTGGTCTTCCTATCCAGCTTGTGGCCCCGGGACTGCCCTGTGTGTAAGTTCCCACTAATAAAACCCTATGTCTCTTCTGCCGGCTCTGGGTCTCTTCAGCCTCTTGGATCTGGTGCTATCCTACTGATGCCAATAGGGGTTTGGTACAACACCCCACTCTCCCAGCCAGGTGACCTTGACTGAGACTTTAAGTTTCTTTGAGCCTCCATTCTCTTTCAGGAGGGAGGCAAACATTCCCCCCACCACACCCACCTTACAACAAGTTTGTTATGTGCCATAAATGAAGCAAGGACATCGTGAGTGGACTTCGTAAACGGAAAAGCACTATTTGAGTGTCAGGGGCTCTTAGGGAGTCATGATCTCTTGGGAAATATGTGGAGGGCAGATTGGGGTTGGGGGAGCTGCTGAGGTAGAGCGTGTTCTGACCCTGGCTCTCCCTTGGGGTCCCCTCACAGCGGTCACCAGAGGCCCCTGTGTGGGTGACTATGGCTCTGGTGAACCTCAGGGAGCTTTCTGTCCTTGGCGATGTTACTTGTATATTTCTCTTCATCGGTTTCTGTTGACCCTTCACTGTTCCTCAGAAGGGTAGCAAGATTCAGTTCCCAGGTACTCAATGTTAGGGCCACTGAAGTAGGGAGTGGCTCAGCCAATGGCTTTTCTACTTCGGGGCATTCTGTTAAAACATACATGACTGGGTGCCACCCCCTGGAGTTTCTGAATCAGCAGAAACGTGCATTTCTAACAAGTTCCCAGGGGGTGGTGATTCTGTTGGCCCCAGGCACTGCCTTGGGCTGACAAGACTGGGGAGTATAGGAAGCCTTCACTTTGGGGCTAAAAGATCAAAGCTGTCTACTGGTCTAGGGTCCTCTTATAGCCCCTTCCCTGAAAATCCCAGAACTCAGTGTTTCTGTTAGGGCTAATGTGCCAGGGCCTGGCTGCCCACGGTGCCCTATGTGAGGATCGGGGATAGTCTTGCCTGCCATGTCATCATCCAGGCTTTTGCCCGCTAAGAATTACGGTGGGTGCTGCACAATGGCACCATGCTGACCTTTTCTCAAAGGATGCCCATTTGTTTTCCGATTTGGAAAGTTAGCCAAGGTTTGCCTCAGGGGTCTTGCGTCTGTGGGCCAAGAGTATTTATTAGGTTGGTGTAAAAGTAATTGCGGTTTTTGCCATTATAATACCAACCCCAATAATAGCTGAGTGCCAGCTGTGGTCCTTGACCTGAAAAGCCCTGCAGCCAGCAGTTGGGCTGGTGCCAGGTGGTGGATCCAGCTCAGTGATCCAGCAGTCGCTCCGGGCACTGCTTCCTGCTCTTACCCCCAGTCTGCCCTTGCCCTTCCCCACATACGTTTCTCAGTTAACCCGCCAGTGGTTGCATTTCTCATCATGCTGTCCTCACTGCGGCTGTTTGGCTCTTCCCTGAGCCCTGCTGCCTGGGGCTCTCCCCTGCCTCCGGGGTCACGGAGCACCTGCTTGCCTCATTCAGGCACCATTTGCATACCACTGACCTCTCCCAGCTCAGAGTGAGATCCTTAAGTGACTCTCAATGCAGCTTTTCCCCACCTCATTTCTCTCCTTTTCCACTCAGATTCAGTTTGCATCACTCCTTTTCCACACCCAAAGGCCCAGTGTTTAATTTTCCTTCAGATTTTATTTTGTGGGGATGGTGTTAAGCCCTGCAACACTTGCTTTCTATGAAATAATGATCCTAATCTATCTCATAAAGGTGCTCTTGATGGAACTCCACGGTTTGTTTCCTGTGGGAAACTTAGCAGCTGATAAAAACTTAGTTTTTATACTCTTCTGTTAACAGCTCTTCTGAGATATAATTGACATGCAACACAATTCAGCCAGTTGGAGCATACAATTCAATTGTTTTTAGTATATTCACAAATCTGTATAACCATCACCACAGTCAATTTTAAAACATTTTCATCACCTCAAAAAGAAACTGTGGAGACAGGAAGGTCGCTTGAGCCCAGGAGTTCAAGACCAGCCTGGGCAACATAGCAAGACCCTGTCTCTACAAAACATAAAATAAAAATGATTATCTGGCCATGGTGGTGTACACTTGTGATCCCAGCTGCTCGGGAGGCTGAGGTGGGAGGATTATTTGAGCCTGGGGGCTTGAGGCTATAGTGAGTTATGACTGTACCACTAGCACTCCAGCCTGAGGAACGGAGCAAGACCTTGTCTCAAAAAGGGGGAAAAAACCCAAAAACCTCTGTACCTTTAGCACCTTTAGCTATTATCTCCTCATCTCCCCACCGTCCCATGCCTCCCGCCCTAGGCAACTGTGAATCTACTTTCCCTCTGTAGACTTCCCTGTTCTGGGAATGGAATCACACAATGTGTGATCTTTTGTGTGACTGGCTTCTTTCACTTAGCATAATATTTTCAAGGTTCATCCATGTAGTAGCAGGTGTCATTCCTTTTTATAATATTCCATTGGAGGCTAAACAACATTTTGTTCATCCATTGATGGACATTTGGGTTGTTTTCACGTCTGGCCTAGTAACTCCTTATGGATTCCTAGGAAGCTGTAACTGAAAAGGCCTTTGAGTCTGGAAATCCCAACCCTTTGTTTCATAGATGAGGAGCCAAGCGCTCTGGGAGGTCGCCTGGACTCTGGTCCAATTATTCCTTGATTCCCTGATGGCTGGAATGGAAGCCCAGTCCTCTGACTTCCAGGCTGTGTGCATCCCCTTCCTCTAGAAACAAATCTCCTAGAGAAATCTGAGGAATTAGCTAACCCTAACCTTTAGGGTTCTCAAAGCAGTTCTTCGTCTCCTGGATGTTCTGAGCTTTCCCTACCTCCTACAGGAGGGAATGGTTGAGGCAAGTTAGAATTTTTTTTGTGTGCATTATTTCTTGATGTTGTAATCCTTCATATTAAAATCACAAACATCTGTCCAGGAGCTAATGTTCTATGATAAAGTAGAATAAAGATAGAAGTACTACTGAGGAGAGAGGGATAATCTGTTGTCATGTAATATTTCTTCAATTATTCGTATTTACCAAAAAGGGCCCCAAAATGATTTCATGGTGACAAAATATGTCTTGAATAGAGTCAGACAGGGCTCCTCTTACAGGGGCACCCAGCTCTGTTTCCCCCAAGGTTGCTCCCCATGGTCACCCTCCCCCGATCTGCTCTGGACTTCACTGCTGCCACCATCCTCTTGTCTACTCAGCCCTCTTACACTTCCCTCCGCCAAACCTACCCTCCCCTTCCCCCAGGAGATCACAGAAGTCCAGGGACAGAAAAAATAGCTTCTTTTGTCTGACAGAGGCTCAGGGACTTGTGGTTTAACTCATAATAGAGTTCCCGGAAGAAAGGAACAATTAATTAAAGATGAGAAACAAGCTGCTTCTTGAGGGGAAATTGCATTGGTAATTTTCCTTTTTCTCCTACCAGCTATGGGAAAACCAGATCAGTGAGTTGCTGAAGTGACCTAGTTCACACTGAGCAGCCTAAGGCACGACTGGGTGATTTTGTATTAATGTGAAACCATATAATTTAGAATGAAGAGGACGAGACCCATTCACACAAGTACCCCAAAATAATGACTACAAAAAGAATTCAAAGGTGCTAGCAGCTATTTTTACATTAGTAAAATAAAGGGAAAATGGAATTGGACATTAGTCCAAGCCCTGGGGACATTTAGAAATTCTGAGGTCTGGAGTGGGGTGGAGAATTCGCATTTCTGTCAGGTCCCAAGTGATGCTAAGGATACCAGTCAAGAGCCACACTTTGGCAGCCATTAATTTAGATACATTTTCAGCCCTTGAATTTCCCTTTATTGCTAACACTTCCCCTTTTCTTTCTCATTAACAATATATTAGGGAAAACAACATGCCCCTTCCTTTGAACCAGCTCTAGAAAATCATCTGCAAACACTTCCCCTGATACTTATATTCAATTGCATTGCCTTGTTGCATGCAAAAATAATGCCAAAATAACTATCATCCAAGTGCTTTTAATAGAATCAGCACCTATGGAATAATGTTGCAGCCTTTACTAGAATTTGTACCTTTGTATACAGAAGAATTGTTTGGATAATAGTAACAAAAATAAATAAAAAACATCCAAAAAATAAATAAAAAACATTACTTTATCTGAGGCTGCATATGCTGGTTAATCTCCAAGCTCCTTTTTCCCGGCATCTTCCCTCTGAACTCAAAGCAGGTGAGAGTGGAGCAAGGGATCAGGTGTGTGGTTCAGGGGAGTTAGAAAGGGATTTTTTTTTTTTTTTTTTTACTTCTAGTCCACTGGGTATTTTCTTTTCCCAACCCCAATTTATTGGAAAAGAATGTGTTTGTAGCCAGTATTGAAAGAACTTTTATTTCTATTAAGATTCAAAAACTTAACTTTCAATCATGTCTTTACTGATTCAAAAAGGGTAAAAAACAAGGAGAACCCAGAGAACAACATTTTCCCCTTTGCCTTAGAGGTGGTAACATGATGAGGTTACAGATGAGTCCTCACTGCAGGAAGCTCACAGAGGCAGTGCCTTTTGATGTCCTGGCCGTGGATAGAAATGCATGGCACATGACTTTGGCAACATTTTTTTTTAACCTTATTAAAAACCACTTTGGGAGGCCAAGGCAGGCAGATCACCTGAGGTCAGGAGTTCGAAACCAGCCTGACCAACATGGAGAAATCCCGTCTCTACTAAAAATACAAAATTAGCAGGGTGCAGTGGCACACGTCTGTAATCCCAGCTACTCGGGAGGCTGAGGCAGGAGAACCGCTTGAACCCAGGAGGCGGAGGCTGCAGTGAGCCGAGATTGCACCATTGGACTCTAGCCTAGGAAACAAGAGTGATATTCCGTCTAATAAAAAAGACACATGACTTCATGGAAAGAACTCTACAACTTCCAACAGGAATGCGTTTTGGTGCGAAAGGTGAAAATGTGACGAATCCCCACTGTCTCCTAACCCCCTACATCCATTGGTTGCCCAGAAGCACAGGACGGTCCTTGGGTGAGCCTAGGTGTTCACACTGTTTCTGGTTTGGGACTTCACTGCCTTCCCATTTCTCAAGGGGCCTGTCAGTGCCTCCCAAGCAGGAGGTGCTCACCTCCAAAGAGAATGGCAGGCGGGGGAGGCTCTGTTGGTGATGCAGCTGTCACATCCTATTAGTGCATAGGTGGGTGTCATAGGGTACAGGAGGTATGTCATTTATAGACATAAATTGCATAATTAAGTTTGATAGAATTTTGATGCTTTCTTGGCATGTAATTTGTTCGTCAAGTGAAAAGCCTTGAGGAAGTCGATCATGTGGAATTTGGAACTCCAAAGTTCAAGACTAGGTATTTTTCACAGTGGAATGGGAGCTCGTGAGCAGATGTGATTTAGAGCAATCATAAAGCCTCCTGGAACGTCCTGCTCCCGCCTTTGGCTTCTGGCCTTATACACTCAGGAAAAGAGGATGAAGACAGAGCCACATTTTTTCCCAAATTGTTTGAGAATATGGACATATGCATGGACTTTAGTTCTTTCCTATTCGTTTTTCTCTTTAAAAAGTCATTTTTTATTGTGAAGTATAACTCACAAGTGAAAAAATAGACCAAACACAAATATATAGCCCAATTATCGATGGCAAAGTGAACTCTAGTGTATCTGTCACTTGTCATGACTTTGACCTTTGTTATACAAAGGGACCCAAACAATACGTATGCCTTTGTGTCTGGCTTCCTTCATTCAGCACTGTGTGTGTGACTTTCATCCACGATGGGGTGTGTAGCAGTAGTTTTTCACTGTCATGGCTGTGTGGAATTCTATTGTGTGACTAGATCTCAATTTATTCTACTGCTGAGAGACATGATGGCTGTTTCTCTGTTTTCACCATTACAAATAGTGCTGCTGTGAACATTTTTGCACATGTCTGCATAACTGAAGCATTTGATAGAACTATAACGCCTAGAATGTACCTTGGGAAATTCTAATTCCATGGGAATGAAAATGGTTGAGGCATAAGACATGGGTATGTCCAAAGTTCTTAGATTATGCAAAACTGTTTTCCAAAGAAAATGTAACAATCACCCAGTGAAGTAACTGTATTCAGGATCTGACATCTTTTATGACTAGTCATGCCAACATCTGATTTCCACCTCAAGGTGACCCCTGATAATATACTTCAAGGTGCATGTGAACATTCTTGTTCAGTAAGAAGATTCAGCTCTGCCTGTTTCTGGTCACAGGCTTTTAGAAATGTCTTCAAAAGAACTTATTGGAATGGCTTTGTCACAAAAAGCAAACAGGAGGAAAAAAGGGTACAATTTGATACTTCACCTAAAATTAAAAATGTCTTTTGGTGGTTTTCTAGAAGCTGGCCATCAATGATTTTATATTTTTCTATTGGCTGATGAAGGAAAAACAAACTTGTTTTAAATTGCAACAGACCTAAGGAAGCACACATTATGAGGGGAAATATAGTATTCTGTAACACTGTGTGGAATACCACACTGGGATCCTTTAAAACTTTTATGTAGATTTTATCAGAACAAAGACTTTTGAGATGAAAAGCAGCTCTGGGCATACCTGGTTCCTGTGACAGCTGTCACCCATGTGGGGAAGAAACAACAGGGGGCTCTTATCTCTTCAAACTCTTTCTTAACAGACCCAGATGTCGATGTTGCCATGTTCTGTACAGTTAACCAAAAAGATCTATCCCCTCCCTAGACACACGCTCACCCACACACTGTATGGACAGTCCCAACAACTGGATGTCAACATCCAACCTGAGCCACAACACCACTTCTGAGTTTTCCGTCAAGTTGTGCTTTTGTGCCTCTGCCTCACTTAGGAAGAAAAAGACTGAAGATTTGTGCCTTGCCACCCTTGCATGCTACCAGCACTCTCTCAGTAATAGCAGCACTTGCAACTTCCACGTGAGCTTTTGGCGTGTGACTGTGTGTGCCAGTCTTCCAGCTGGCATTTTAATTTGAGATTGTACACTAGCCAAGGTGGGGAAGAAATCCAAAGGCAGCGTGTCGAGAAAGAGGAGGGAGAGGAGGAGGAGGATTTGTCAAGTGGTAGAAGGACATCTCTGAAGACTTTTGGCAAATCAGCAGATCGACCACGTGGCCCCCAAAATGGGGTAAGATCCTGTCCTGGGAAAAGTGTTGAATAATCAGATTGTTAAAAGCATCATAGTGTGTGTGAAGACCACACCACTGTCATAGATAAATTAACTGTACTCCCACTTTCTCAAAAGAAAAGGTTAATAGAGTTTCCCAAAATAGTTGTCAAACTAAAGAATGGCTTTTAAATATTTAGTAAACTCCATTTGGGCTAGAGTGGTTGGGAGTAAAACCATCCGGCGGTGTGTATGAACAGCTTTGGAGGCAGCATCTTTCAGGGTCTCGGAGAACAGGCTCTGCAGTTGGATGCCTGGATCGAACCCAGTGTTATCAATTCCTAGCTCAGGTGACCTTAGGAAGTCACTTAACTGACTCAGTTTCCTGAGTAAGGGTTGTTGTGGGCATTAACTGACAATACGAATGCCTAGCACATAAATAGGTGCTCAATAAATGTGAGCTGTTATTGCTCATGTGAGAGCAAGGATACTGTAGGCCCTAAGGGATGGCCTCTCAGGGCCCCTCATGCTGGGCTCCTCAGAGTCAACTTCATGTTGATAAAGTGGGACTCAGGGGACCTGAAAACACTACACTGTTTTCTGGCATCTTATTAAGATACCCCCAAACATCAAGTGGCTTCTTAGATGATTATCCCTGTGGCTTTCTGCCAAGAGACCACTAGGGATGTGACCATGAGGGCTATGGCCAACACCCATTCCTACAAGTCTAGGGAAAGTGTTAGCCTTTTACTGTTCAGAAAAGGTATCCCAGCCATCTTATCTCAGCACCAGGGGGGCTGTCTCTTACCCCTCTGAACTCTAATCTCTGATTTCTTTAATTTTGAATCTTTCCTCTTCCTTTGCTATGTAACTTGCTACTCATTTGTTTATGTAAAAGTCTTTGTTGGGCACCAACCACACATTACAAACACTTAGAATATTGCAATGGGCTTTGCATTCTTGTGAGGGAGATAAATAAAATCTCAGCTAACAGACAAATAAATAAAACAGTAATAAATGGTAAGAAGTTTTACACCATGAAAGAATTCAACAAGGGACCGAGAGAAGAGGAGAGGGGATGCCAATTTGAACCAAATGGTCAGGAAAGGGCCTTCCAGAAGAGGTGACATTAGTGCTTAGACCTCTCCAATCCAGGAAGTAGTGTCTGTGCACAGTGGGCAGTGTGGGGAGGCATCTGGGCAGAGTGGCCCACGTGGCAAAGGTCTTGAAGTAGGAATAAGCTAGGGACAAAGGAAGAGTAAAGGGGCCAGTGAGGTGGGAGACAGGGAGCAAGGGGAGAATGGTAGAAGGTGAGGCCTGTGAGAGCAGGGAAGATGGTGTGGGGCCTCGGAGCCATGGAAGGGAGATAGGCTTATTGTAACTGGACTGGTTGGCTCTTCTGGCAGGGAGAATGCTGTATTTCTCTTCATGTGTCGTGATTTTTCCACTCTCACCCTGTATTAGTCTGTTCTCACGCTGCTAGTAAAGACATACCCGAGACTGGGTAAACCTACAAAGGAAAGAGGTTTAATGGACTCACAGTTCCACATGGCTGGGGAGGCCTCACAATCATGGCAGAAGACAAAGGAGAAAAGCAAAGGCACATCTTACATGGTGGCAGGCAAGAGGGCATGTGGAGGGGAACTCCCCTTTAGAAAACCATCAGATCTTGTGAGACTTATTCGCTATCATGAGAGTAGCATGGCAAAGACCTGCCCCCATAATTCAATTATCTCCCATCAAGTCCCTCCCACAACACGTGGGGTTTATTACAATTCAAGGTGAGATTTGGATGGGGACACAGAGCCAAACCATATCACACCTCAAAACCAGCCCCATCACCTATCCCAATGTCATAGAGCAGATACAATAAAGAGTTGCTGAATATGATAACCTCTGCTAGTTTGGGTGTACATTAAAGGGCAAATTAGTGAGAAGACCTGGAAAATGAGAGCTGGTGGAGCTCCCAGCATACAACTCGTCTTTGCACTTGGTTTTACATTTGGAAATATCTTTCATAAAGGTAAATGCTGGGTCTTCTCTAATTCTGGAGACGATTTCCTGAGAAAGCTTTATGTAGATAAGTTTTGTCTTACAGTAGGGGGGCTGATTGAAGAAATCCAACTTTGAGTTATTTTCTACAACATAGACCTATTATGAAATACAAAAAATAAATCCTCAATCATTCAAATGCAAGTTTGTATTTTTGTAAATGTCTAATGCATGACCTGGGCCTAGTTCCCTTGGGCCGCCCACATGGCCCAATTATTGTTAATATCCTCCACCTGAGCCTGGCTCGCCTTGACCAGGGATGGGAGGAAATTGCTGCATTTTGTAGCCAGCAGTGAAGAGAGAATCTTTACTTCTCACCACATAGGGAAGATAGCTAGGTTTTAAAAAAATATCGTGTATTAGGCACCTGTGGGCATTGTCTTAAATGTATTACATGCATTCTTTATTCACTTTTTATTTAACTGATGAGGAAGCCAGTGCTCTGAGGGATGGAGATTGTTGTCTAAGCCCATAGTAACTGCCAGGATTGGAACTAGGTTTTTCTTTGACTTAATTTCTGAAGGGAAGCCTCACAGATACCACTTCGGCCACTTTTCATGTTCTGACATGTGAATGGACATGCAGCTAATAGGACACACTAGACCAGGCTGAATGTCTAAGCAAGGCTGTGCTGTGGGGTGAGGGACAAAAGGGAACTAAACACAGAGAGGAAGTTATTGTTATTTAGCCTTATAAAACACAGCTTGTTCATCTTCAGTCTATGGTCCCCTAGCTGAGTGATTTTCTTGTTGGAGAGCTTTATAAAAAGACACATTTCTATTCCACTCTTAGAAAATGGTCTGTAGAACTGGAGTGAGGCCTGGAAACGGACATATTTAAAATTCTCTCTCCAAGGATTAGGCTACGTAGCCAGATTTACAAAGCGCCTCACTGCTTGGCCCCCAGCCTGCCTCACTGAGGCATGTGCCAGTTTACTACCCAGAACATCCTCAAAGAACTTTGAACTCCCAGAACCCCCAAATTGAGATTTTTAAAAGCTTCTTTTCCAACTGACATCCTGTTTGTTAATAAGGACAGTTTCTTCCTCTTCAAGAAAATAGCATCCATCCTTCAAGTCCTAATCAGATAATAATCATTTCGGTCCAATGCCATCAATCTGACATTCAGACAAGAGACAGGCTTCAAGGCCTGGGAGTAAGGCATCATAGTGTCATCATAACCCAATGTCCAGAACACTCCAACCTCCTCCCCTTTCGAAAAATTGTTTCCTGGGTTTTATTAACAGAGGTCCTGCTTTTTGCTTCTGTTGCTGTGTCATTGAGTTTTGATACATCAGGATCAGCATTTTAATTGCTAATATAGGTTAGATGCTACCTATAAAATTCAAAACCTTTCTGAGCCTAATTCTTCCTGTATAAAAGAGAGATGAAAAATATTCACCTCACGGGGTTGTTTTAAAGATTAAATGAGATTATATATCTGAAATACTGGCTTTTAAACTTGGATGTATATTGGAAACATCTGGGATAGAAAACGACTGATGCCTGGGTTACCCCTAGAATTAGATTTAATTAGGGGTTCCACCTGAGCATCAGGAACTTTAAGCAGCATCTAGGTGGTTCTTAAATGCAGCCTAGGGAGGCTGAAGCACCTGCCTGGTGCCTGATCTAAGCACAGAGAGGAAGGCTGGGGTCCAATCAGTGATCTAAAGCCCCTGCCTGGTGCCTGACCCATTAGTGGGGCAGACAATCAAGAAAGCCAATGGGGAGAGTTTGGGGACGGGACTGATGTTAACATGTCACAAGTAATTTGGAGAATTATCTCTAATCTGCATGCTTAAAACTAATTTCCTAGGCTATTCCAAATGGCTTTTGGGGAAACTCTTCATCACATTTACAAACTTTTCATTGCTCCCCTTGATCTATTAAATGTTCCCAAGCATATGTAATAAGTAACACTTTTACACTGTTGGTGGGATTGTAAACTAGTTCAACCATTATGGAAAACAGTATGGTGATTCCTCAAAGATCTAGAACTAGATGTACCATATGACCCAGCCATCCCATTACTGGGTATATACCCAAAGGATTATAAATCATGCTGCTATAAAGACACATGCACACGTATGTTTATTGTGGCACTATTTACAATAGCAAAGACTTGGAATCAACCCAAATGTCCATCAGTGACAGACTGGATTAAGAAAATGTGGCACATATACACCATGGAATACTATGCAGCCATAAAAAAGGATGAGTTTTTGTCCTTTGTAGGGACATGGATGCAGCTGGAAACCATCATTCTTAGCAAACTATCACAAGAACAGAAAACCAAACACCACATGTTCTCACTCATAGGTGGGAACTGAACAGTGAGATCACTTGGACTTGGGAAGGGGAACATCACACACCGGGGCCTATCATGGGGAGGGGGGAGGGGGGAGGGATTGCATTGGGAGTTATACCTGATGTAAATGACGAGTTGATGGGTGCTGACGAGTTGATGGGTGCAGCACACCAACATGGCACAAGTATACATATGTAACAAACCTGCACATTATGCACATGTACCCTAGAACTTAAAGTATAATAATAATAATAAATAAAAATAAATAATAAATAAATAAATAAAGAATTGACCTTAGCGATAGGACACGTTATGGGTCTCAAAGGCACAGTGAGGATGTACACCAGGGTTTAGGTATCCTTAAATTCTCAACCTGCTTAGCACTGATAGCTGTCCAATCATGTTGAATGAAAAAACATGTGATTGTAACGCCTTATTCCAGGCAACCTTGGTTTGAAATGAATTCCCGCTGTTTCCCTAGTCCCTGAGTCTCAGGCTGGAGTGTTCATTCCTGATATGCCCTGCCCTGCTGTGTCACTCAGGCATTCAAGCTCCAATTGCCTGCAGACTAACAGGAAAATTTCAGCCAAGTGATATTCAGTCTGTAGACTGATTCTAAGTGGGTGGAAGGGGATAATATCCCTGTTTGTGGTGCTTGAACAGAACATTTTTTCCTCCAACTTTTTTAGCCTTTGAATTGTCAGTCATCTTTGGTGATTTGGCTCCTTTTGCTCTAATTTAGCCAGCAAATTTCTTTTTTCTTCTTCTTTTTCTTTTTTTTTTTTGAGACCGAGTTTCACTCTTGTTGCCCAGGTTGGAGTGCAATGGCATGATTTCCACTCACTGCAATCTCTGCCTCCCAGGTTCAAGCGATTCTCCTGCTTCAGCCCCCTGAGTAGCTGGGATTACAGTTACCTGCCATCACACCCAGCTAAATTTTGTATTTTTAGTAGAGACGGGGTTTCACCATGTTGGCCATGCTGGTCTCAAACTTCTGACCTCATGTGATCCACCCACCTCGGCCTCCCAAAATGCTGGGATTACAGGCATGAGCCGCCATGCCCAGCCAGGAAATTTCTTCCTACTTTTTGATTCCAAGACTTTTATTGGTGATGGGTGATGAGATGACAAAGGAGAATGCAGATGAGTCCCTACCAGAAAGTACCTTCCTGTCAGGTTAGAATACCTGCACTCAAATGCGTACGGACACAAGGTGTGGGCCCCCACTTCCATGACCAGACACAATCTGAGGAGTCATCAAACGAGAATTTCAAGTGGACGTCACTGAAGAAAAGTAAAATTCCTACCGGGGCAACTTTTCTGATCTTAATCACATTTCAATCAAAAGCAATGGAACATTCTGTGTGTAAATAGGTAAGTCTCTCATCATGAGCTTGAGTGATGTGAGCCAACTGAACAAAAGGGTCTCATGACAAGGTGTTTGCCTTTTTTATGCAAATATAAAATACATATTCATGAACTTTATTTTAGGGAGAAAAATTCTAAATGGCAAAACTAATTTAAGTTTTATTTCACATGTGCACAAATATCTTAAATCCTTCTGAGAACAACGTAGGGGTATAATTACACGTTTTTAAATGTACAGGTGTAGGTGTACTTTTTCATATACGCCCATTTTCACTGGAAATCAGATACTGAATCATGGTCAATTCCTATCCAAGGAGGATGAGGATGGCTTGAAAAATCTCAGAATTATTATTATATGGAAATCTCAGGCCTGGCGTGGTGGCTCACACCTGTAATCCCAGCACTTTGGGAGGCCAAGGTGGAAGAACTGCTGAAACCCGTGAGTTTGAGACCAGCCTGGGCAACATGCTGAAACCCTATCTCTACAAAAAATTAAAAAATTCTCCAGGCATGGTGGTACATGGCTATAGTTCCAGTTACTCAGGAGGCTGAGGTGGGAGGATCACTTGAGCCTGGGAGGTTCAGGCTACAGTAAGCTATAATCGTACCACTGCACTCCAGCCAGGGTGATAGAGTGAGACCATGTCTCCAAAAATTATAAAAAAAGAAAGAAAAGAAATCTCACAGTTGTTCACCCAGGAATTCTTTGGACCTAATCATATCAAAGCAGCAAGTGGGCTGAGATTGCCCAGCTAGCTAAACTAGTATTGTCTTGTTTTCTTTCAACTGTCTTCAATACAAATAGTTTTTTCCTTTTTATGCCAGAAAATATCAAAATACCAAAAGTAGAGAGAAGGCTGTAAGGAATCTCTGTATGCACCACCCAGCTTCAGCAGTTATCAGCTCATGGCCCATCTGGTTTCATCCATAATAATCCATCTCCACTCCCGATAAGTTCCATGCAAATCCAAGATAGAATATTATTTTATCAAAGCTTTTTGTCTTGTAAACCAAAGTTGAAATAACCAGTTGTTCAGAAATCAAAGGTATTAACCAATTTCTATCTAGTCGTAAACTGTTGATTGACCAAATTCAGTTGCTAGAGGAAACAAAATAATTGTTAGGCTAAATTTAACTTAAATAGTTTATGTAATCAGATTCAATCGCTGTTTATAAACTGTTCTGAACATAAAGTAGCAAGATGCTAAGCTAGCTTTAAATTCAAAAATGTTAAATACTGGCCTTCACCTTCTGGGTTCGTCTACTAAGAGATGTGTTTCTGTCTGCATCTACGTGTGATCCTAGGTCTCTGGTTATCTCACAAGACTGCATTCAGACTCTCCTGTGCCTGCAACTTCAGTTTTTGATCTGTTGGTTATGATGTTTGTGATTTACAGATGTGAAAATTGTTATCCCATTGTTTTTAGTTAAGGCTATGGAAGAAAAATCAGGATAACTGGAAAATGCTTATAAAGCTTTTGTAAATTTTGCTGAGTGTTAAATACATTAGACTTCGTTTCTCAATTAAAATGGTGTTTGGTGTTTTGAACTTAACAAAGGAAGTCTTTTAGGTACAATTTATATCTTGAACTGTGGTCATTAATGGTTATTATGCCTTTAGAAAATCATTTCACTTTGCTTAAATAGTTTTCCAACTATTTGTTAAATTAGTCACCACTGATTTAATTAAAGTATAATGCACAGGGAGAGAGTCATTAATCTGGACAAACTGAGGTGGTCAGTCTAAATTTTAAATCTGTTAAAAAAAAACTTTAAAAAACTGACATACACTGAAGCTTGTATTGAGATGTTTCCATATTGAGTAATGAACAGAAAATACATATCTGAGAAGCTTGTTTGCATAAAAAGATTTCAAAGGATTTTATTTACATTTTTTAGATAAGCAGACCACATATATCTTTCTGAAGTCTTATTCATGTTATTAGTTTGCTAGGCACACTCTTTCTTTGTGGATTATTCAAAGGCAAAATTTTAGCTATTCCAGCTGAGATAGAATTATAAAAAATTCTGAATGAGTAGACTGCAAATTAATGAAAATTTAATTTGCAAAAAGATCAGGCTGGGCATGATAGCTTACCCCTGTAATTCCAGCACTTTGGGAGGCCAAGGCAGGAGGATCACTTGATGCCAGGAATTTGAGACCAACCTGGGAAATATAGTGAGACCTTGTTCTACAAAAATTTAAAAAATTAGCTTGGCATGGTGGCATGTGCCTGTAATCACAGCAGCTCTGGAGGCTGAGGCAGAAGGATCTCTCGTGCCAGCAGTTCAAGGCTGCAGTGAACTATGATTGTACCACCACCTGGGTGACAGAGCAATACCCCATCTTAAAAAAAAAAAAAAAATTGTACCTATCCGGATACCAGAGAGTAAATCACTTAGGAAAGCCAAGTTTTCTGGATGCTTGAGACTTTATTCTTTTAAGAAAATTAGGGGAAAAAAAATCTTAATTTTTATGAAACTCTTTTTTAAATAACCTAAATAATTCCCTGTTTTCTTAAGGATAATTAACCAAAAAGCCTGTCTTTTTTAGGTAATGAAAAGTAAGCTTTTTGAACAACAATGACATGTTCAGAGGCATGAGGTTTGCTTTATCCACTGAAATCAAGTCTCAGAAAATGTGTCTGTTGTGTGTGTGTGTGTGTGTGTGTGCACATTTATATTCCTGCATATTTCTGAATCACCTCACTGTTGCTGTGGTCATTATGTCCACCTATAGTAAAGTACTCCACTCAACAAGACCCAGCCTCCAACTTGATACTCCCATGAACTTCTGTCTCCTTGGGAAGCAGATAATCGTGTTTATTAGAATGCTGTCTAACGTCAAAGCCATATGGCTCTGTGTGAAGCCCACTGGGTTCCTGGAAATGGAATGCAGGCTGCTAAGTCAGGGGGCATCAGCACCTCTTGCTCTGGAGGCTCAGATGTTGTTCCTGCTTACTTTCTAGTTCTTAATTGGGTCCCAGATTGATAAGGGCTGAGGCACCAGTGCTTCAAGCTGGAGTGACATTCTTGTATTTAACACCTTGTAGTTCCTCTTCAGACCAGTAGAAAGGATGCTGGTTAGAGGACATGCATGTAGAGGACAAGTTAGAGGACATGCATATAGAATATAAGTAACAATTAGAAATTCTTAATCCCTACAATAAAATAGATTCATTGCTAATCAAGCCAAGAAGACTCAATCAATATGTTAATTTTAAAACATATATTTGTATCATTAAAAAATTATTGGCCTCATAGCTATGAGACAATTACTGGTTTTATCTTAAATATTCATCTGTATCAGAAAAATGGATGAAGCTATTAAAAGATGAGTCTTCTCTAATTTGGGCACTTTTTTGGGCCACATTACAGTACAATTATCACACATAACAGATACAACATACTTTCACTAGTTAAAAAATATTCTCTGTATTTTCAAAAGTATTTGTTAATTTTAATCAAATAGAATATTTTTGCTATACAATAGTGTGGTGGGTTGAATAATGGCTATGCTTCCTCTGAAGTCCGTGTCCTAATCCCTGGAAACTGTGAATGTTACCTCACATGGCAAAAGGGACTTTGTGATGTGATTAAGTTACAGATCTTGACATAGGGAGATTATCCTGGATTATCCGCAAGGGCTCAGTGTAATCACAAGGATCCTTATAAGATATCTATAAGAAGCAAGAAGGTTGCAGTCAGACAAGAAAAGGCCATGTAATGATGGAAGCAGGAGTAGAAAGGGTGACACAATGTCATGATGGTGACACAGCCATGGAATGAGGACAGCCTTTGGAAGATGGAAAAAGCCAGGGATGGTGTCTTAATTCGTTTTCTGCTTCTACAGCAGAATACTACAGTCTGGGTAATTTGGAAGTAATAAACGTTTATTTGGATTACAGTTTGCAAGGCTGGGAAGTCCAAAATCAAAGGGCCACATCTGGTGAGAACCTTGTTGCCGTATACTCCCATGGCAGAAGAGCAAACAAGGTAGAGAGGAAGGAGACCAACTTCTCCTTTTATCAGGAGCCCACTCTTGAGATACCATCGTTAATCAGTTCATGAGGACAGATCTAATTCATGATCTCATCACCTCTTAAAGGTCCCACCTCTTAATATTGTCACAATAGCAAATAAATTTCAACGTGAATTTTGAAGGGGACATTCAAACCACAGCAGGTAGATTTTCTTCTAGAGTCTCCAGAAGAAACCAGCCTTGCTAACTTTAGTACTGTGACATCGATTGTGGATTTCTGTCCTCCAGAACCTTAAGTGTCTTAGTCTGTTTTGTGTTGCTGTAAAGGAATACCTGAGGCTGCATAATTTGTAAAGGGAAAGGGTTTATTTGGCTCTTGGTTCTCAGCTGAAAGTTTCAAGATTGGGCATCTGCATTAGATGAGGGCCTCAAGCTGCTCATGGCAGAAAGTGAAGGAGAACCCATGTGTGCAGAGATCACCTGGTGAGAAAGGAGGCAAGAGAGTGAGGAAGATACTTCCAGGCTCTTTTTTTTTTTTTTTTTTGAGACAGAATCTCACTCTGTCATCAGGCTGGAGTGCAGTGGCGCAATCTCGGCTCACTGCAACCTCCACCTCCCAGGTTCAAGCGATTCTCCTGCCTCAGCCTCCTGAGTAGCTGGGACTAGAGGCGTGCATCACCACCCCCAGCTAATTTTTGTATTTTTAGTAGAGACGGGGTTTCACCGTGTTGGGCAGGATGGTCTCCATCTCCTGACCTCATGATCTGCCCGCCTCAGTGTCCCAAAGTGCTAGAATTACAGGTGTGAGCCACTGTGCCCGGCCCCAGGCTCTTTTTAACAACCAGCTTTCACGGGAACTACTAGTGTGAGAACTCACTTGCCCATGAGGGGGGGCATTAATCTATTTGTGAGGGATCTGCCCTCATGACCCCAATACCTCCCATTAGGCTCTACCTCCAACATTGGGGATCAGATTTCAACATGAGGTTTGGAGTGGGCAAAGCACAGCAAAGACAAATTTGTGTTGTTTTAAACCACTAACTTTGTGGTGATTTGTTACAGCAGCCATTGTAAACTAATACACATGGGAAATAAGATCTCCTGCTTAAATATAAGCAGACATTAACAAACACAGAAATCACGTAGTCAACTCAGATTTTACCTTCCTTATCCTACCTATTCTTCAACAGAACAGTAAGCATGGGCTTTCTTGTCTTTTTCCATTTTTAAATAAATTCTTAATTTAGAATTAATTAGCCTAAAAGAAGGAAATGTTCTTCCTAAGCTCTTTAAAATCTCTGTGGATTAAAGCTGCCTTTTTCACTTTGGTGGACTCCCAAGTATCATGGCTTCCACTATTTACTGGTAAGAAAGACTTTTTGTAAAACCCTAACAGCAAGCGTACTTTTGAGTGACTCATCCTCAGTTCTAAAATGTGTTGCAAGGTGGTTGTTCTTACGGAGAGACAATTGCTGTGAGCCCACGCCATCCCAGCTCTTCGCTAGATGATTAAGAGTTGATTAAGAGTTGACTCTGCTACTGTGTGTTGAGAATCCTGGCAGGAAATTGAAGTAGAAATTTGGAACAAGAGGCCAAGTAATACATTTGTAATGTCTGTAAGAAGGTCACAATACTATGTTGTCTCTAATACTAGATAACATAGTCTTGTTTTATATTTTCTTTATTATAAATTAACATTTCCACTATTAATGTGCTATATCACAAATAATTTAGAATGCAGGAAAAATAAGATAAATGATCCATGCCCCTTTCTTAACATAACCACTCTCAGCATTAGTATATTTTCTTGTACTCTTTTACTCTCTGTTAAACAGTTGTTTTGTTTTAATTCAAATAGCTATCAGTGTACCTATGGTTTTGCATCTTTCTTTTTAAACTGAACGCTGTGTCATAAACCTAAAATAATGATAACTCTGAACTTTAAAATATCTTCACATAAGGATCTAAGTTTATATCATGACTCTTTAGTTGTAAACAACAGAAACCAAGTTTGATCACCTTAAGCACAAAGGTAATATATTGAGAGATATTGAGAAGCTCACATAATAGACAGAAGGATGGAGAACCAGGAGAGGGACAAGAACAGGAACCAGGGCAGCTCTGGGCAGTGAGACAGCAGAAAGCATCCAGCCTTTTTTCCTGGCTACTGTCCTTAGAATGGATGCAGTCTTTTCCGTCGTTAAGGCATTGCAGTCAAGAATCAGATCTTGCAAGAAAGAGTTTGGTTGACCTAGCTTGGGTTTTCTGCCCAATTTCTGGCAAGGTAGGACAGGACACTGTGCAAGTAAAAGGGCCATGAGAAGAGGGAATGGAAGCTAGGTGGCTGCACAAAAAATGACCAGGTCACAGGATGGCCAGGAGGAACCCATAACACCTGCTGTTCACCAAAGTCAGCTCAATCGATCTTAGAGGCTGGTTGGAATAGGATGACCTTCCCAGGGAGGGAGGACTGCTCTTCAGTCAAAGGAACATTTTAAATAGCAAATATTTTGATAAACTCAAATGAAGTATTTTACCTTATTTTGTTTTAGCAAAAGCAGACTGAGCCCCACATTATATTTCTATCTAATTTTTTATAAATATGAGGTCTTCTAACCAATGTGACAGAAAAAGTATGTTTTTCTTCAGCTGCAGTAGCTGCCTCTGAAAATATAAGAAGCATAGTTGCAGTGTGTCTTATGTAAGCAGTTCTTAACAAGCATTTTTCTCATTAAACACTATTTGCTCATTAAACACCATTTACATATAAGACATGCTGCAACCATGCTTTTTCTAACGCCTTATCTGCTTCAATTAGCAGACCCTTCAGTAACAAGTATATTTCTCAGACTTCCCAGCTGGCTTTTTGGATGTTCCTTGCCTCTGGGACTCCACAGTTTTCCTGGGGATATGTGGTTTAGCCATGCTGGGTGGCTTCCAGATGCCTGAGGGCACTGTAAGATGTTGGGGGAAAGGAGTATCCTGCTATCCTGGGGCATTAGACTGTTGGAAATTAGCTAATGAGTCAAGAGATCAAAGTGGGAAGGATTTAATGCCCTCTTTGGTTAAAAGTTGACTCTCTTCACTTTTTGCTTTTTAACTATTTAATTGGTCAGCTGAGCTGCCTCCCGAAGCTGTGATGTGCTGACAACATCTAATAGCCTTGTCATCCCCAGTCATTGGCATTGTCTGGAATCCCACTTGGAGTCCTTCCAACTCCAGTAGACATCTCTCTATCATTCAGCATTTTAACTAATCATCAAGTCACTTAACTAGAACATCTTTGAGGCTCTTGGGCCAGTTGCCATGGAAGTGCCAAAGAACGAAGGTATCTCTCTCACGAAAAGGAAAAATTCCTTCCATAGCTCTCATTTAACATGTACATTTTTTAGTACCTTCTATAGACCAGGTTTGTCAAAAGTCTTAGGACACAGTGGTGTTAAAGGACAGGGTTTCTTGCAGCTAACAGTCTGGAAAGGAGACAGACAATTTAACAAATAATTATTATGAAGGGGGAAGAATACCAGGTGGGGTGATGGAGTTCAGGGCATTTGGGGAACACCTCATGGAGACCTAATCTGATCGAAACTGGAGGAATACACAAGCTAAGACCTGAGTATGAAGGAGGAACATGAACACTATGATCTGAGTATGAAGGAGGAGCATGAACTCTAAGATCTGAGTAAGATGGAGGAACATGGAAGCTAAGACCTGAGTATGAGTCGCCAGTTGGGAAGACGTGGGAGCAGCAAGATGAAAATAGTTCAGGCAAGAGGTAACGGTACACACAAAACCTTGGAGATAGATAGAAGCCAGCATATTTAAAAACTGAAAGACATTAGGCATATCCAGGGAGAGGAGATCAGTGGGAAGAAGTTGGCAGGGATCATGTTATTACTGGTTTTTCTTCATAAACCCTTATTAGTCATGTTAATGAATTTGACTTTATTTTAGTGGCAATGCGGAGCTACTGGGGGTTTAAGTAGAATAACTGATGTGAAAAGAACACTTCTCTGCTGTTCATAGACCTTTTTCCAATGGAGTTGGAGCCTTGCGGGGAAGGAACTGCTAGAATATGAAATCCCACCAAGTTCCAAAGAATTTCTGCTGCAGTCAAAGCCAGAAAGCCCAGAGTGGTCTCCCAAAATATCTCCCAAGATATTTAAGCAAGGTACCTCCCTGAGATCCCGAGGAATGGGCTAGTTCCCAGCCATCATAGCATCTCTCCGTGCTCCCTCACAGATAGGATCTTGGCCAGTCAACTGCTCTGAACAGAGTGGCAGGGTTAAAAGAGGCGTCAGAACTCATCTCAGTCAAAAACCCCTCATTGCTGATGAACAAGCTGAGGGCCAGAGAGGTGAAGGGCCTTATCTGAGGTCACATGGCCATTCAGGAGAAGAGCTAGGACTGAGGTCCCAGTCCAACTCCCAGGACACCAGCCATCAGTGAGCAGAAATCACATCCTTCATGATCTGCCCAGGGTTGTTTTGTATAAACCTACCTCTTGGGAGACTTTAGATGGACTTGGGTATCTAGGGCCTCTGCCTTGTCTCACATCTCTCACCCCAAAGATGGCTACACTGATAATTCTAAAGGGCAAGATGTACTTGAGGGTGAAGTCTCTGTGTGCTAAGACAATCTGCAGAGGTGCCTATCTGGACCCTGACCTGTCCCTTTCCTGTGTGGAGTTGGGGCCGTACAGGAAGAGGCTTGGGGAGGTTCCTGAGCGGAGTCTGAGTGAAGATGCAGGGGTTCCCCCGTTCCAATGCCTGGTATCTCACGTGTCCTGGAGAACTGTTGAAATCCTCTGTATTTTTCCACTGCTTGGTTCCCAGAACTTTCCACAATGTAGAGGATCTGAAGAGAAAACTAATTTATGATGAAAATAATCAATGAGAATTTCAAATGAAACGACTAAAAAAGATGCAGAGTGTCTGGACAGTTCCCCAGCAAAGCTTAGGATGACCGATGCTGGCTGTAAAACTCCATTGTTCCAAGGCAAAAGTGCAAAGTAAGAAGCTGCAGGGAAAAAAGGGAAGAAAGCCACAGCAAGGGCGAGGGCCCAGCGGACATCAGCAGAAGTGCCAGATACAGGAGGAACTGACCATGGTGCTGCAATCCTACCAAAGGGTGGAAAAGGAACAACGAAGAGCAGGTGACCATAAAGAGGGAAGACATAAAACCAGTTGCTAGAGCATTCCAGCTTTCTGGGGGAGCTTGAAAGCACCATAGGAAATGTATAAATGAACAAGCTGGCTGTGTACCAATAAAACTTTATTTACAAAAACATTGTGCTCTGTCTAC
>NW_012110474.1:5319811-5337755 GCF_000951045.1 Mandrillus leucophaeus
CCCTCCCTCCTTCCCTCCCTCCCTCCTTCCTTCTTTCCCTCCCTCTCTCCTTCTGAAATGGAGTCCCACAGTGTTGCCTAGGCTGGAGCACAGTGGCTACTCATAGGCACAATCACAGTGCATTGTATTTCCAGACTCCTGGGCTCAAGTGATCTTCCTGCCTCAGCTTCCTGAGTAACTGGGACTAGAGGCACATGCCACTGAGCCCAACTTTACGTATTTTCTTAGGAGCTATTTGGTTGCTAGAAACTTAGCTGATTTGAGCTAGTATAGGTGAAGTCAAGGCTTTTTGTAAGGATTCAACAAACAACTATCCTGATAGACATCAAAATAGAAACCAAAATTCAGCCACATCCATGATGACCAGGTCCAGAGAGTTACAGAGATAAACAGCTCCCTCCATCTCTAATGAAGCCATGTGTATGTGCCAGCCTCCATTCCCTGAATCTCTCTCTCTTGACTGATTCCCCCTTGTGTCCACTATTTTCTAACTGGGTTTTTTAGTGTTCTTATCCCAAGTTCTTGGTAGAAAGAATCTAAGTGGCTCAGCATGACTAGATCCTGGCTTTGTCAATTAGCCGTGGCTTGTGGGAACCAGTTAATGTGGTAAAACTAAGGATTCCAGAACAGGAAGCGGGTGTGGGGGATGAGACCACAATGATTAGCATCACTACTGTATCTATTCTGCTATACAGAAAATTCCAAATACTCTTCTGCAACACTGGAAAATTGAGGTAGAGATAAAGCTATTTGGGAAAGCTATTTAATACTACTTAGTCAAATGTCATCATTATTTGACTGAGAAATTCTGGGTCAAATGACCTAGTAATTCTGCTCCTAGGTATATATAGTTCAAAAATACCTGGGAATGTTCATTCTGATATTGTTTGTGGTGTTAGGAAGTTGAGAGTCATCTGGGCTTCTTTACGGGGAGACCAGAATGTGGTAAAAACACATGGTGAGATTCAACAGTGAGAAGCATAATTTAGATAGTCACATTGCTACAGACATAGCTTAAAGGCATGGTGCTGAGAGAAAAAGGTAAGGAATTCAATGTGATCTCACACAACACAAAGCCGTTAATGTAAATATAAAATACATGGATAGAAACCATACATTCTGCAGAAACACATTCAAATAGAATGATACCCATTAAAAACATATTAGGGATATCTGACTATGATGGGCTGGCCTGTAATAAACTGTTTCTCCCACACAGAACAACAATAAAAGCTGAAAAAAACATATGTGTGAATGTGATCTTATTTAGGAAAAGGCTCTTTGGATATGTAATTAAGAATCTTGAGACAAGACCATCCTGGATTATCTTGGTGGGTCCTAAATCCAATGATAGACATCCTTATAAGAGAAAGAAGAGAAGACAGAGAGAAGGCGGCCATGTGAAGAAAGAAACAGAGATTGGAGTCATGAAGCCATGGGCCAAGGAATGTCTGGAGCCACCCAAAACTGGAAGGGGAAAGGACAGATTCAGTCGTAGAGCCTTCAGAGAGAGCACAGTCCTACTGAAAACTTGTTTTCAGATTGCTGTCCTCCTGGACTGTGAGAGAATAAGTTTCTGTTGTTTTAAGCTATGCAGTTTGTGATAATTTGTGATGGAACCTAGGAAACTAATACAGTACTGTCACAATTTCCCAGACACTGCAAAGGCTTTGTTAACTTTTCCACCATACGGTTTTTTCCTGATTCACACATTTCTACTCTTAGACAAAAAAAATTACTATTGTTTTGTTTTAGTTCTACACATATTTAAAGCCCAACAGACTTTATGATTTTTGCTTTGTCAATATTTTATACTTTCATTTTTAAAATTACCTGACTTGCTAGATAAGAAATGGCATCTCATTTTAAGTCATATTTCTTTGGCAATACAATCCAAGAGTCATTCATTTTCCTTCAGGAAACACCTTTTATCTTTTTGTCAATTTTCCTGTTGAGATTCATTAACATTTTCTTGATTTGTAAAAATTCTTCAGATGTAAGGGAGTAAACCCTTTGTCATACATATTTTATTTATATATTTATTTTAATTTTTTTTAGATGGAGTCTTGCTCTGTCAGCCCAGGCTGGAGTGCAATGGAGTGATCTCAGCTCACTGAAACCTCTGCCTCCCGGGTTCAAGTGATTCTCCTGCCTCAGCCTCCTGAGTAGCTGGGATTACAGGTGCACACCACCACAACCAGCTAATTTTTGTATTTTTAGTAAAGACAGCATTTTGCCATGTTAGCCAGGCTGGTCTTGAACTCCTGACCTCAGCGATCCACCCACCTTGGCCTCCCAAAGTGCTGGAATTACAGGTGTGAACCACTGTACCTGGCCTATTTTAATTTTTTTAAACTTTTTATTTCCATAGGATTTTGGGGAACAGTTGGTGTTTGGTTACATGAGTAAGTTCTTTAGTGGTGATTCATGAGATTTTGGTGCACCCATCTCCCGAGCAGTATATGCTGAACCCAGTTTATGGTCTTATATCCCTCACCCCCTTCCCACCCTTCCCCTCTGTGTCCCCAAAGTGTCTTTCTTATGCCTTTGCATCCTCATTGCTTAGCTCCCACTTATGACTGAGAACATATGATGTTTGGTTTCCCATTCCTGAGTTACTTCACTTAGAATAATGGTCTCCAATTCCATCCAGGTTGCTACGAATGCCATTAATTCATTCCTTTTTATGGCTGAGTGGTACATCATGTATATTTTAAATAATTCCTCTGCTGTGTTCTTTGTCTTTTAGTTTTGTTTCTGGCAGGGCTTGTTTTGGCACACATGCTTTAATTTCTTATGTACCTTTGTAATTTTGCCCATTGCTTTTAGAAAGTCTTCCTTATCCCAGAGATTTGAGATGTAGATACTCACTTGTATTTTCTTCTAATTTTTTAATAAAATAGTTTTAAAACTTTTAACTCATTGATCTATATTAAACGTAAATGGATGAGATGGAGGAGGTAGAAAACTCTTTTGACTCCCTGGGCTAAAAGCTTTACCTAAAGACCTTAGGATGGTCAACAGCGTGATTTTGTTGTGGAAGATGGTGCTGAATGCACTGAACAAGACATGAGAGAGGTCCTGGACTAAATTACAGAGCTCAGGAGAGTTTGACTCTGGTATTAGAGATGATGGCTCAACTTGTCTACCAGCTCCCTGAATGCTTAGCCAAAGACAGTTGTCTACAACAATAGACCTGGAAGCTGCCACCAGACTCTGCCTCCTTGGTAGTATCATTTTGTCTTGTGAAGCTCTGAAAGAAAGAGGAAAGACAGCCACATTTTGAGCCCTGAGAGAATGATAAGCAGAGCATGGGGTTCATACTCCCTTCCCCTCATCACATCAAAGGGCAAGAACTCTGGAGCTGTGGGACCATCCCCTCTGGGCCTTATGTCCAGAAGACAGAGTGTCAGGCTCTGAAAGCAGCTCCATTAGCACCCTCTTTGCCAAAGGTCAGGCTTGCATCACCACCCCTAATAATGCTTGGAGCTCAGCCTGGGCACTAGGGTTGGTGGTGGAGTGCTGGCCCAGCTGTGTTCCTAGGACGTAAGGAAGGGACATGTCTGAGAGCAGAGGGAAGGGCAGAGATGGGCTATAAGGACAGGCAAGAACACACCTGGGACTGTGTGGCTGACAGAATGCTGAACACCTTATGTGGTAAGACGCCCTGGTAAACTGAATTCCAAATCTGTCTTCCCTATTTGCTAGCTGTGCAATCTTGAATAAGTGGCCTCTTTCTCTGAGACCTGATATCATGGAAAGCCAAGGGAGTTGCAAAAGATGGCTTCTAAGGTCCCTGCCAGCCTGATTCCCTCTGATGCTACAACCAAAACCCCCAGCAAACACAGTTGGCTCCCTGGATAGAGAAGGTGGCCCTATGTGGAGAGGAAGAAGGTCACAAATAGTCACAGGATCCTGGAGTTAAGTTCAAGCTGCAAGTCCCAGGCAGACTGGCTTTCACATGCACTTTGCGTGGCATGGAAAGTTCTGCTGGTTTAGTACCAGCCCATTCAGTGACACCTGTCACATAGTAATTAAATGCCTCAGCAACAAAAATTGATGTTATCAGCTGTCAGACATTTCAGTAATAAAAGTGGATGGTCATACACAATAGTAGAAATGTGATTTACCAAAATGTTCTCAAATTATTATTTAGCTGTCTTTACCTTCTGCCATAGTTTTCATATTTGTCCTGTGTATAATATTTGCAAAACACAAATTTAACACCCTTCCAGTAAAAGTAACAGTGCTGTCTCATGCTCATTTACTGTGTGTTTTCCCTAATAATAGTAATTTTTAAAATCTAGGGGAAATTATTCTTTTAATACAAGGCTTATTTCAATAGTACGGTAACACCCTACTGCAAGGCACTGTAATCGTTGTAGGGTTTGGTTACGCTACCATTTAAGCTGAGACACAAAGGAGGTCTGTGGCACACAGTTCTCTCCTGCATACTCAGACAGCCTGTAATACATAGAGCCTTTTCCTCCCACCCAATGTGCAGCGCTTGATAGGTGACTGTACTCAGAAATCTTAGTGACTGTAGGTCCTTTTTTCTCTTGTATTCATGTCTGTGTTCATCTAGCCACTACTCTAGCTGGAAATGTTGGTCTTGCAGTTTATGAATATGTGCTATGGTTTGAATTTGGTTAATCTCCACCAAAACTCGTGTTGAATCTTGGTCCCCAGGGTGCTGGTGCTGGGAGGTGGTGCCTTTAAAAGGTGATTAGGTCATTAATATGGATTAATGTCTTTCTTCCAAGACTGGGTTAGTTTTTGTGGGAATGGATTAGTTTCTGAGAGAGCAGGTTCTTATAAAGTGAGGTTGCCTTTCATGTTTTGTCTTGCCACTTCTCCACCAAGTTTTGATATAGTACAGGGCCCTCACCAGAGGCTGCCAGATGTAGCTGCTCAACGTCAAACTTTCCAGTCTAAAGAACTGTGAGCTAAATAAATATCTTTTCTTTATAAATTACCCAGTCTTAGGTATTTTGTTATAGCAACACAAAATGGGCTAAGAAAATACCTCTGGAGTTTATTCTAATAAATTCCTTTCTTATACTTTGTTAGGGAATAATTCAGTTTTGCAGACCATCCTTAAATGCAAACTACTACTGGGTGCGTATTCTATCCTCCCAGTGAGTGAGCCCTGGTAGGTCACAGGGACTCCCAGGTACGTAATGTGTGTGTGTTTCTGTGTGTGCGTGCATGTGAGTCTGCCTGTGTCTGTGTGAGTTAGAGAGAGAGAGAGACAGAGAAAGACAGAGACAGAGACAATGTGTCTGTTTGCTGGTTGGTTTTCTTTTTGGTTAGCTTTTCTGTATGAAGAAACTGGTTTCGGGGAAGCCAAGATGGTATAATCAGTGTTAATGTTATTCTGCTCAGGTGCTCTTGAATATCAACATTCTATTAGAAAACTGAAGACCAATATTTTATAACAAACACATAGATCTCCACTTTAGTCTATTGGAAAAAATGGACATACTATTAACTTGAATTGCTGTTTTGGAGATAAATCTTAACTATGTGTCAGTAATAGTTATTTTCAAAGCAGAAGCTAAAGATATCAAAATGGCAATTTTCAAGATTTGCAGATTACTGAAAACAGGTAACATATGAGAAATATTTTATGAGTGCAATAGAAGAAAACTTGAAAAGCAAAACACACTTAAAGCTATAAAATCTAGACTATGAAATTCAGCATTCATGAAGAGTGCTTAATAGTAATAGCAATGAGAGTAATGATAGTAACTAAGGCACCTGTACCAGGCACTATTCTCACTTAATTTATTAACTCATTTAAATCTTACAACAACCCTGGTATATTGTAAAGTGCTGTTCTTTCTCTCTCCCCATCTTCCTGTTCTCTATACCCCTAAATGACAAGAGTACTACTCCAGTTTGTTCATCTGGCAAGTAGCCAACTGCTTACTCCCTTCTTCCTGGCTGGAGTGGAAGGGACATGCACTGCTTCTTGTCTGGAGCCTAGCTAGTTCCTCTTTGTATCCTCCTCTGGGTTGGCCAGTTCCAGTCTAACTAGCCACTGGGTCTCTCTCTCTCTCTTTCTCTCTCTCTCTCTCTTTCTATCTCTGCCCATCTCTCTCTCTCCCCTTCCCAGGTATGGAGGTTTAAATTTGCTTTGGTTTGTTTGTAATGATTAGTGGCAAGATCTGAGACATGGGTTTGAGTATTGAGGGCTTAAATTGGGCAAAGCAAGTCATGCTTTGGACTGAGGTTCATTAGCCCTTCTTGGGTTAAGAGAAAAGGACAGTTTATATGGCCTAGCCCAGCTTCCAAGAATGCTCTGCATTTGGGTTATGTGCCGGTGTCACAGCTTACTGTCACAGTGAAGAAGGGTTTATGCTAAACCTTCACAATTCTCCCTTGCTGTGAGACCGGGGGCAAAGACTGGCTGAGGCTAGAAAATCAGACTCATCTCTGGAACAGCCCTTTCTTTATGTTTACCTTAAGATTTTCCTTATTTATACTGTATTCAGCTAACTAAACCCAACATCCTTATTACATAAGTTTTATTAAAGAACCATAAACTTCTGTCTAGTCTTAAATAATATTTGAAAATTTGGATAGGAACCTTGCAAATCTCTTCTCTCTCTGAAACCTGATGTTCATTTTGGGATGGCAAAGATGAGGTATTTGTTCTTGAAGCCATGAATGGTAAAATCTTCTCAAATGTATTCATTTCTGATTCCCCTTTGTTTCTGAGCACTCAGGAATAATACCCTTGTTGGTTAGGTCAGGTCATATGACTAGGTCTGTGAGTGGAAGAGTCACTTATGGACTGTAAATGGAGCGGTCACTTATGGGCTAAAACATTTCATTGCTTGCATGAGACCCTCCAGTACTCTATTCTCTGCCTCAGTAATTACAGAGAAGGCCTCAAGTTGAGGGGGTAGAGCCAGAAGATGAATGGCTATATTGCCGCATAGAGAAGCGTTACATTGTGAAGTTTCCCGACACTGCAGGTAACATTGCACAAATGAGAAATCTTTGTTGTGTCAATCCACTGTGACTTGGGGGTTATTTGTTACTGCAGCACAACTTAGCCTATTCTGACTAATAAATCACCTTGGGACTTGGCATTTTATTTTCATGTGGTATTATATATTGGGACATGGCATTTTATTTTCATGTGGTATTATTTTAAATTATCTGCTATTGTACTATAGCTCTTTTTCTGACCTTTATTTATTACAAGCTTATTGAGGTATAATTGATACAGTGAATAGTACATCTTTAAAGTGTGTAATTTGATGACTTTTGACATATCTATGTGCTGGTGAAACCATCATCACAGTTAAGATAAGAAACATATTCATCACCCCAAATGTTCCTTTTTCTTTCTTTGTTTCTTCTAAAATAAAGTGGGATACATGTGTAGAACATGCAGGTTTGCTACATGAGTATACGTGTGCCATGGTGGTTTGCTGCACCTATTGACCCATCCTCTAAGTTCCCTCCTCTCAACCCCCAACAGACCTTGGTGTGTGCTGTTCTCTTCTCTGTGTCAATGTGTTCTCAATGTTCAACTCCCACTTATAAGTGAGAATATGCAGTGTTTGGTTTTCTGTTCCTGTGTTAGTTTGCTAAGGATGATGGCTTCCAGCTTCATCCATGTCCCTGCAAAGGACATGATCTCATTCATTTTTATGGATGCATAGTATTCTATGGTGTATATGTGCCACATTTTCTTTATCCAGCCTATCTCTGATGGGTTGCTTCCAAGTCTTTGCTATTGTAAATAGTGCAGTAATAAACATACATGTGTGTGTATCTTTTTAGTAGATTTATTTATATTCCTTTGGGTATATACCCAGTAATGGGATTCCTGGATCAAATGGTATTTCTGGTTCTAGATCCTTGAGGAATCACCATACTATCTTCCACAATGGTTGAACTAATTTACATTCCCACCAACAGTATAAAAACGTTCCTATTTCTCCACATCCTCACCAACATTTATTGTTTCTTGACTTTTTGATAATCACCATTCTGACTGGCATGAGATAGTATCTCATTGTGGTTTTGATTTGCGTTTCTCTGATGATTAGTGATGTTGAGTTTTATTTCATGTATTTGTTGGCTGTGTAAGTGTCTTCTTTTGAGAAGTATCTGTTCATATCCTTTGCCCACTTTTTGATGGGGTTTTTTTTTCTTGTAAATACATTTAAGTTCCTTGTAAATTCTGGAAATTAGACTTTTGTCAGACGGGTAGATTGCAGAAATTTTCTCCCATTCTGTATGTTGCCTGTTCATTCTGATAGTTTCTTTTGCTGTGCAGAAGCTCTTTAGTTTAGATTCCATTTGTCAATTTTAGCTTTGGTTGCAATTGCTTTTGGCATTTAAGTCATGAAGTCTTTGCCCATGCCTATGTCCTGAATGGTATTTCCTAGGTTTTCTTCTAGGGTTTTTATGGTTTTGGGTTTTACATTTAAGTATTTAATCCATCTTGAGTTAATTTTTGTATAAGGTATAAGGAAGGGGTCCAGTTTCAGTTTTCTGCATATGGCTAGCCAGTTTTTCCAGCACCATTTACTGAATAGGCGATCCTTTCCCCATTGCTTGTTTTTATCAGGTTTGTTGAAGATCAGATGGTTGTAGATGTGTGATGTTATTTCTAAGGTCTCTATTCTGCTCCATTGGTCTATATGTCTGTTTTGGTACCAGTACCATGCTGTTTTGGTTACTGTAGCCTTGTAGTATAGTTTGAAGTCAGGTAGCATAATGCCTCCAGCTTTATTCTTCTTGCTTAGGATTGTCTTGGCTACACATGGTCTTCTTTGATTCCATATGAAATTTAAAATGTTTTTTTCTCATTCTGTGAAGAATGTCAATGGTAATTTGATGGGAATATATTGAATCTGTAAATTACTTTGGGCAATATGGTTATTTTCATGATATTGATTCTTCCTATCCATGATAATGGAATGTTTTTCCATTTGTTTGTGTCCTCTCTTATTTCCTTCATCAGTGGTTTGTAGTTCTCCTCGAAGAGATCCTTCACATCTCTTGTTAGCTGTGTTCCTAGGTATTTTATTCTCTTGGTAGTGATTGTAAATGGGAGTTCGCTAATGATTTGGCTCTCTGCTTGCCTATTATTGATATAAAGGAATGCTTGTGATTTTTGCACATTGATTTTGTATCCTGAGATTTTGCTGAAGTTGCTTATCAGTTCCGGAAGTTTTGGGGCTGAGATGACGGGGTTTTCTAAATATAAAATCATGTCACCTGCAAACAGAGACAATCTGACTTCCTCTCTTCCTATTTGAATATCCTTTATTTCTTTCTATTGCCTGATTACCCTGGCCAGAACTTCCAATACTATTTTGAATAGGAGTGGTGAGAGAGGGCATCCTTGTCTTGTACAGGTTTTCAAAGGGAATACTTCCAGCTTTTGCCCATTCAATATGATATTAGCTGTGGGTTTGTAATAAATAGCTGTGCAAATAAACTAGAAAATCTAGAAGAAATGGATAAATTCCTGGATGCATAAAACCTACCAAGACTAAACCAGGAAGAAGATGAATCCCTGAATAGACCAATAACAAGCTCTGAAATTGAGGCAGTAATTGATAGCCTACCAACCAAAAAAAGCCCAGGACCAGATGAATTCACAGCTGAATTCTACTAGAAAAACAAAGAGGAGCTGATATTATTCCTTCTGAAACTATTCCAAACAAGTGAAAAGGAGGGGCTCCTCCCTAACTCATTTTGTAAAGCCAGCATCATCCTGATACCTAAACCTGGAAGAGACACAACAACAACAAAAAGAAAACTTCAGGCCGATATCCCTGACAAACATTGATGCAAAAATCCTCAGTAAAATACTGGCAAACCAAATTCTGCAGCACATCAAAAAACTTACCCACGATGATCAAGTTGGCTTCATCCTTGGGAGCAAGGCTGGTTCAACATACACAAATCAATAAACATAATCCATCACACAAACAGAACCAAAGACAAAAAACACACGATTATCTCAACAGATGCAGAAAAGGCCTTCGATAAAATTCAACATCCCTTCATGTTAAAAACTCTCAATAAACTAGGTATTGATGGAACATATCTCTCCAAAACTTTCATTGTGTTCCTTTTCAATCCCTTCCTCTCTCTCCCATTCCTACACCCCCAATCCCAACCATTGATCTTCTCTATCACTATACACTTTAAAGGATTTTGTGTAAACAGAATATTGCTCTATTTGCTCTTTTTTTTGGTTTGCCTTCTTTCACTCAGCATAATTATTTGAAGACATATCTACGGTGTTGCATGTACCAATAGTTCATTGCTTTTAATTTCAGGGTAGCATTCTATCATATGGATGTACCACCATTTGTATACTCATTCACTGTTGATAGATATTTGAATTGTTTCTAGTTTTTGGCTATTCAAAATAAAGCTACTATAAACATTCATGTGCAAGCCTTTATATAGACATATTCTTTTGTTTCTCTTGCGTAAATACTTACTAGTGGAGTGGTTGAGTCACATGTTAGGACTTTGTTTAACTTTTGAGAAACCACCTAAAGATTTTCCAAAGGGTTTGTACCATTTTACTTTTTCACCATTAGTCTATGAGAATTCTAATTGCTCTACATTCTTGCAGGGCTTATATGGTCTGAACTTTACCTTTGGTTAAATGATTACAGTGTCTCAAGTGCGCAGCTTTGTTCCCAATGTCATCAGCTCAGGTTCTCGATACTTCTTGTAACAGTCTCTTAACTGACACTCCTCCTTCAGATAAATCCAGGTTGTCAGGTAGGAACTCTGTGAACTTCCTCCCACCTCCCATAAACTTAGATCTATCAGTACCAATTATTCCCACCTTGCCTCCTGTCAGAGCAGGGGAACTGTGTCCCCACCTCCTCCTGTATATACTCCTCCTCTTTACTCTGACACTGTGTCCTGGACCCCATCCTCCTCCTGTCACACCTGGCTCTGTCAGCCATCTTTCCCCTCTCCTGTTTTCAGTGTTTCCAGTTATGTGGTGCTTTCCCCTCAGTCTAAAAGTGAGAAAGATTATCTTGTGACCTTGTATTTCCCTCTAGATACTCTCTCTCTCCTTCCATCTAAAGCTAAATTTTTTGAAAAACATGAAAATTCCCATTTTCTCCTCAATTCACTCAATCTAGTTTTCATCCTACTCTCCATGGAAGCTACTCTCTCTGAAGTCACCAATGACCACCATGTTCCTAAATTGAACCCTTGCCAATACCTATCTTACTTGATGTCTTGTCAGCCTTTACACACTTAATCACATCCTCTCAGCTTCTCAAGCTCTTGCTGGATGCCACTTCTAGGTCTCCTTTTCCCTTTTTCTTTTCTTCATTCTACTTCCATATGTTACTGGTCCCAGACTGTGACCTTGGCCTCTTCCCATTTCCTCCCATAGCTTCACTTCCACTGTAAGGTCAATGACTACAGAAATTATGTCTCCATTCCAAGCATCCTTGTGAGCTTCAAAGTATAAAAGATAAAATAACATTGAGCTCCAAAGCCACAGGGCCACTTGATATCTCACAGATCCTGAAATTCAATACCTAGAAAGCTTAACTCATTTTTCTCTTACTCAAATCTTCCTCTCCCTCTATGCTTCCATTTCAGTGAATTCACCCAGTTTAACACTCTTGACTTCTAAACTGCTCTTCAGCCCCTACAATCACTCTCGGAGTCTGAGACACTCTACTTCTTTGAGATCTCTTGAGTTCATCTCCTCCCCAGCCCTCTGCCCTGCTTAACTCACACTGTTATCACCTCTTACTTGCATTAAGAGGCTGCAACCAGCCTCCCAAATGGTCTTTGGGTTCCATTCTTTTCCCTCGACATCCATTGTCAGTGTAGCTCTTTGTGCTCTGGTTCCTTCTATCTCTCCAGATTCATCTCCTGCCACCTACTCCCTGGTCTCTGTATCTTATTCACTCCAGCCATGCTGAATGGCCTGCATTTCTCTGAGTGGCCTATGCTTTTGTGCTTCATGTTACCCTCTTGGCCTAGAACACCACCCCCTTCAATGCCTTTGCCTTGAAAATTTCTTTTGTTCTTCTAGACTCAGCTTGGTGTTTCCTCCCAAGTGGAGACCTGCACATTTTCCTGACATTCCTATTGGATCCTTTCCTATTCTGTGCATACTTTTGTTGTCATACTTTTCATTAGTACTCTTCTCAGAGTTGTATCTGTTGCCTTACATGGCATTTCACTCCAGCCTGGGTGACAGAGAGAGATTCTGTCTCAAAAAATTTTTTTAATTAATTAACTAAAATAAAATAAAATAAAAAATAAAATAAAGAACTCCTGGTGGGTTTATGCCTAGATCTGAAGAGTAGTCAAGGAGCAACTGTTTGTGTGGGTGAGACACTGTGTAGACAGTGGGCTGATAGGCACAAAAACTGAAAGTGGGAGACAAGACAGGAGGCTGCTATAGTAATTCAGGCAAGAGATGATGAGAGTGGTGTGGATGGTGAGAAGTGTCTGGATTCCGGATATTCTTTGAAGGTAAAGACAACAGGCTGACACATTGATTGTGAGGTATGAGAGAAATAGAAGGGAAAGTGTGAGTCTGAGATTTCTGACCGGAACACCTAGAAAGATGACATTTTTGTTAACTTACACATAAGGGATAAAGATCAGGTTTGGGGGTGAAGATCAGTAGTCCAGTTTTAAATGTGTTAAATTTAGGATGCCCATTAGACAACAAAGTGGGTAGGTAGTTAGCTGTTTGAGTGAGTCTTGCCTTTCTCCAAGACTGTATGTTTGAATATATATACTTACTATGTACCCACAAAAAAATTAAAAATAAAGAAATTTAAAGAATTTTTTAAAAAGACTATGTTTCTAGCAACTAGCATAGGATCTTGCAGTAGGTAATTCTTAATTAATATTTTTGATAGGTCAAATGAATATGTGACTTTCTTCTGTGGAAATGTTTCAAGATATTCTCACAGTTTTATATTTTCATATTCCTAGGTTGGTTAATATTAAGCCTGCTGATATTACACAGCCTGGTCAACTGTGTAAGTTGGCATTAGTAACAACTTGATTGTTTAGTATCTTCTTATACTTGGCTCTCTCAAACATTTTGATTAGGACCGGGGCTGGTATTGAGTATTAATAAGTGCACTGAAGACAGATCCATGGTTTATGTCTTATTATTCTAGTGTTGAACTTTCTTAATGTGATGATTGCAGGAAATTTTTTCTCCGTGAGTATAAAAGATAAAATAATATTGACTTCTTTGTTCTGCTTCTGAAATTATACTGTTTTCCCCATCACATATGGGAAAGTTGACAGCAAGAGCTTTTACATTTTAGTTCACTTGAATGCTTTCCAGATGATAATAGGACCTGAACCAGTGTCTGCTGATGCTGAAGAGTCCATGATGGTTAATACTTTAGAAAATTTTAATTTGATGAGTTGGCAATAATGCTGATCTTCCCTGATTTGAATTTATAGACAGTGTAAAACTCTATGTCTATAAAACGTAGTGTGTTTTATAGCGTTGAAAAGGTCACAGTTCTGCTGTGAGTTGCTGGAGACTAGATTGCTCATACATTTTCTCTTGTGCTTCTACAGTCAGGCTTTTTTTTCCTCTCTCTCCTGAAGCTTTTCTTGTGAAGTTCACCAAAGACATTCACATGACATCATCTTTAGCCATTTTTTAAAGTTCTCATTTTACTTACTCTCTCAGCTGCATTTGAGCCAGTTGACTACTTCTTCACTACACACTTTTTTCTTTATTTTTTGGGTCACTGTGCTCTTGGTTTCCTCCCACCTCACTGATCACTTTTCTTTCTCCCTTGCTTGATCCTCAATTTCTTCTTGATTTCTAAATGCTTCCATTTCCTGGGGCTCAGTCCTTGGCCCTCTTCTCTTTTCTGCCTACGAGTACTCGTGAAGTGACCCCTTCTAGACCCATGGCTTTATATACTACCTGTATGTTGATAAGTCCCTAATTCATTTGTCCTGCTTAGACCTTTGTCCTGAATTCCAGATATGCATAGCTAACCTCTCTGTGCCTCCATTTCCTCAGCTAAAAAGTGGAGCAACAAGAGTACTGAGCTCACAGCGTTTGTGCTGGATATTCTGTTTGCACTAGCAGGTCTACTTCTCACCCTTCTCTGTCTGCTCAGTGCCCAGAGAAGCTGATCTGTGTGGCCTTCACCAAAGAGTTGTCTTGCTGTCTGGCTTCTGACTGAGTTTAGTTAATGGAAGCCTCCATCAAGAGGTGGGACGGAGGGAAGAAAGTAATTTATTCTCCCAGATCTCTCCCTATCAAGCCCTAGGTTGGTTGTTGCTGCCTTCCTCTGTTGAAGGCCATAGCTCCTGCTGGACAGCCAAGACCTAAAGCCCTCTCTCCTGGTTCCAGTAATTACTCTCTCTTCTTCCCCCTTCTCACAGCCCTGCTGGTGCCAGCTCTGGGGGCGTTTCACCATTCCTTGTTGATTTCCCTTAACTATGCTCACACTTTTATAAATAGTCTCCTCATTAAACTCTCCTCAGTCACCTCATTTGAGTGTGCCATTTGCCTCCTGCTGAGACGTAACCAGTTTGGAATTAAATAAAGATGGTGATTAAATAAGCTAATATTTGTAAAGGGTTTAGAGCAGTGTCTGTCACATAGTAAGTGCTATAGAAGTGTTTGTGAAATAAATAAATGAATTAACTTCACACGTGAGCACTCTCTAGGTATTTAAAACTAACTTTTTAAATTTGCCACCCTTCCTGTATTAGTCAGCTTTCTTCAGAGAAACAGGACCAATAGGGTGTATATGTACATAGATATATCCTACCCATCGGATGTGCATGTGTGTGTGTGTGTGTGTGTGCACATATGTGCACATGAAGACATTTATTCTAAGGAATAGTTCAATGATTATGGAGGCTGACAGGTCCAAAATCTGCAAGGTGGGCCAGGAGGCTGAAGACCCAGGGAAGTTGACACTGTAGTTCCAGTCTCAAGACCATCTTCCATAGAACCAGGAAAAGCCAATGTTGCAAGTGGAATCCAAGGGAAACCCACTGAAGACTTCTTTCTTGCTTAGGGGAGGCCCATATTTTTGTTCTATTCAGGCCTTCAAATGATCAAAATGTGTTTGACCAAATATCTGGGCACCCTATTGTCTGGCCAAATTGACACATAAAATTAATCATCACACTTCCCAATGTACTCCCCCAAATCCTCAGTTTTTCCTTGCTCACTAAAGACCCCTGCATTCCCTCATTTGATGAATTCTGAACATTTTTCTTTCATGCCCCACCTCCCATCTATCCTTCAACACGTTTCTAGAACCTACTACTCTCACCATCTCCCCCACTGCCATTGTGCTCCAAGCCACTGTCATTTCTCATGGGGATTATGTTTATAAACCCTTATCTCCTGCTGTCACTCTGACCCTCCTAGAGACTGTTTTCAACGGGATAGCTAGAGTGATTTTTTAAAAAATAAACATCATATCATGTCACTCAGGGTCAAAGCCCAAGTCCCTATAGTGGCTTGTGAAGTTTGAGATAATCATATCCCAGGTCCTCCAAGTTAACAGCATGCCTCTCTTCCTCTTGCTCAGTCTGTCTGGCCTCGTTGACCTCCTTGCTGTTCCTTGAACTTGACGGCCATGCCCCCACCTGGAAGCCTTCACACTTGCTGCTTCCTCTGTCTGGAAAGCTCTTCCCTTGCATGCTCATGCATCTCACTCTCCCTTCACTGAGTTTTCCTCCTAGATGTTATCTCCTCAGAGAGATCTTCCCTGGCCACCCTAAGTGGAGCACCCTATCCCTCACCCTCCTTTATTTTCTTTGTTAGCATTTATCCTAACGTGACATTATATATTTGTTTGTTTGATTGTAGGCCATCTTCCCCACTAGAAGGTAGCACTATGGAGTTTGAGACTTCTTGTCTTTTTTTTCTTTTTTTTCACTTCCATATTCCAATCCCTGGAACTGTGTCCAATAACTCAATTGTAGTAGGATAGTGGGAACTCAATAAATTTTCTCGTGTGTATTTTCCTAAGGCCTAAGAGTAGTAACGACTTGTGCTGCTGTGCATATTAATTCACAGAGGGTTCAGAGCATGCCCTCATGTGTTCTCCGATTTATCCTCACATCATTCTATAAGAAGGGAAGGAGGGGAATCATCATGACTCACACCTATCAGTGGAATGGGAATGTTTAGTGCTTAAGGATTTTAGTGCCCTCTTTTGAAGACGAGAGTACCTCAAGAGAGGACACTGGATATACTTTTGTGTACCTCATGAGATTGGAGATATATATATTGGAATTCTGTCTTGGAAGAAGTTATTCATTTTACCAGCCTGTGCATTTTACTATAAGATCTGGCCAGCAACAATGTATTAAGTCAACATGAATTTTAAACATTTAAAATTCTTGCCATATGGGAAAAATTACAACTGAAAGTTGTGGTTTCAGGATTCACAAGTGCACAGGGAATGAGAGGAAGACATCCTCAGATACTTGTTTTTGAAACCCAGTAACTGAGGGAGTAGATTAACTTGCACAGATAACACCAGTAACCCTTTGTTGTCCTGTGGATACTGTTACATGAATATATTACTCCCTTCCTGCACCCTCCCTCCCCAATCACAATGATATAAATTTGGTATTTCAGTGAAAGTTTATGAACAATGTGCAAATGCATATGCTTTTTTATATTAAGGTTTTCTCAGGAGAATAATGCTACATAATAAACTTGCGATTGCAAGGATATGGAACCAACCTATGTGCCCTTCAACCAATGGTTGGATAAAGAAGATACTATATATATATGAATATACTATGGAATACTACTCAGTCATAAAAAGCAGTGAAATAATGTCTTTTGCAGCAACCTGGATGGAGCTGGAGGCCATTATTCTAAGTGAAGTAACTCAAGAATGAAAAATCAAATACCATATGATCTCCCTTAGAAGTGGGAGCTAAGCTGTGAGGACCCAAAACCACACAGAGTGATATAATGGACTGTGGGGACTTGGAGTGGGGAGAAGTTGGGAGGGAGGTGAGGGATAAAAGATTACATATCAGGTACAGTGTACACTGCTCAGGTGACAGGTGCACAAAAATCTCAGAATTCACTACTAAAGAACTCATCTATGTAACCAAAAACCACGTGTACCCTCAAATCTATTGAAATTTTAAAAACTTAAGACAATAAATAAAGTAAGCTGCATGCTGTGGCATGCCTGTAGTCCCAGCTACTAGGAAGGCTAAGGCAGGATTTCTTGGGCCCAGGAGTTCAAGGTTGCACTGAGCTGGGTCACTGCATTCAGGCCTGGGCGACAGAGTGAGACTATCTGGAACAAACAAAAGAGAAAGAAAGCAAGCAAGAGAAAGCAAGAAAGCAAGCAAACAAGAAAGAAAGGAAATAAAGACACTTACACACTTATAATTCAACTTTCTAATAGTAATTCTATAGTCAGTCACATACCCCAAATTACATTCTTGTAATGGGTTTATTCGTGTACAAAATATGTTATAATTTTTTGATGCATGTGCAGCAAAATATTCTATCACATACAACAAAAATACACCTTTTACTCCCTTTTCCCTGCCCTTGAAAATGGCAACACTGTTCTGGCAGTTCAGCAGCTAAAAATAAAGTGCTATAATTAAGCAGTATTGGAATGTATTCGTTTGACAAATGTGATGTACAATTTGAGTATACAATCGTATCTTTTTCTTGGTTTTTCACAGAATAGGAAGCTCCACATCCTGAACACCTCCAGAAGATACAAATATTTGTATATATATGTACACATGTATACACTGTATATGTAAAGTGCCAACAAGCCTCTTTGTCCTTGTGAGTTTGTTGAATTTCTCTTTAGTCCCTTTTTCTTTCCACAGTCAGACTCACACCATTGGGATCTCAGAGTTCATCAGCAGGTACCAAGCTTACCAAAGGCTGGCTTGTTGGGGG